>NC_080765.1:41091125-41418069 GCF_020826845.1 Diceros bicornis minor | reverse complement strand
TCTCTTGTTAATCTGTCTCATTCAATTTAATTCTTAGACCAGCCAGAAGAACTTAGAAGGGTAGAGGAAAATTTCTTCCTCCCCCGCAGTACGGTTCAATAATTTTTAGTAAATTTTCTGAGTTGCACAACCATCATCATAATCCAGTTTCAGAGCAGATTTCATCACCCTATAAGATCCTTCATGCTCATTTCTAATTAATCTCTCTTTCCTTCTCAACCTTAGGTAACAACTGATTTACTTTCTATCTTTATAGATTCTAAATTTTACGAAGCATTTCATATAAATGGAAGGATACCATACATGGTCTTTTGTGTCTGGCTTCTTTCACTTTGTATAATATTATTAAGGTTCACCCATGTTGTAGCATGTATTAGTACTTCATTCCTTTTTATGGCTGAATAATATTCCATCATAGAGATACCACATTTTATGTATCAATTCACCCACCTATGGGCATTCAGGTTGTTTCAAATTTTGGGATACTTTGAATTATGCTACTAAGAACATTCACTTGCTAGTCACATGTTTCCATTTCTCTAGAGTAAATATCTAGGTGTGGAATTGCTGGGTCGTCTGGTAAACTTATGTTTAACTTTTTAATAAATTGCCAAACTGTCTTGCAAAGTGGCCGTATCACTTTACATTCCCACCAGCAATGTTTGAGTGTTGCCGTTTCTCCACCTCCTTGACAAACTTGTTATTGTCTGCCTTCCAGATGATAGCCATTCTAGAGTGTGTGAAATCTATCTGTATTTCTATATGACTTAATCCAAGGAATCATTAAGATGGAAGCCTCAGAGAAATCCTTACTCATCTTATCACATAAGTAAACAAGTCAAGCTTTTCTGCTTATCCACAGAGTTTTGCTTTCTTTCGGCTCCGTTCTTTTTTTTTCCCCCCTCCTCTCCATTAACATACTCATGTGTATGAACATATATTTTCTGTGTCATAGTTTAAATTATTCTGGATAAACCTGGCACGGCAAATTGCTGGCACAGGTGGGATGTTCTCCCTTCTTATGCCCGCACAGACCTTGCTAATCATTTCTGCTGGGTGCACACAAGGCCTCAGAATCTTTTCCAATGCTGAGTTCCAAGCAGCTGTTATCAACCAATTGGCGATGACATGAAGGATGAAATCGATTTACCATGCTTAATATATAAAGTTCTGTATATTGTTTTTTCCATCAATTAAATTTGTATCATGTGTGTATTAAACATTCTTCATAAAATAATTTTAATGGTCTGTAATATTCCATCATATGAACACACTATAATTTATTAAACCATTCACCTATTTTGAATACATAATACTTTGCTGGTTTATTTCTATTATAAATAATGCTACAGTGAATATCTTATATATTTATATATCCTAGAATTAGAATTACTGGATCAAAGAGTAAAAGATTTTTGAATCTTTCAATGCCTCACTAGGATGTTTTCAGAGGATAACTTTAGTTTTTGCCCCATTTTTCTGATGGATGGAGATCCAAGGGTGGTGATAGCTTAGGGTTTCCCTGAGATGTCAAAAAGACTGTCAAGTTTTCCTAAGTTTCTATTTAACCCTTGGAATTTATGTGAACTTCCTGCAACTTCTTGCTTAGTTTGTTATGTAATTAAGCTTTTTTTGGTTTTTCTTTTTAAAATGGCAAAGATTTTATTTCTTCTTTGTTTTGTTGTTCTTTGCTAAGTTCCTAACCCTAGAAATAGCCTTCAAAAGCTGGTGAAATAGCTCAAATCCCAGGATTTGTTGAGCGTGTTCTTAGAAGAATGCAGGCAGGGAGCTGGGTGCAGTGGGTAAATCCAGCTTCTTCCTGGAGAAGAGGGACTGGGCTCGGCCCAATGTCCTGCCTCCCCATGAGGATTCCAGCTTGAAAACAAACAGAAAAGATGTTAAGAGAAGCCACTGCACACAACTGAGGGACATCTGCCATCACAGGATCCTATGCCATCACAGGAGGGTCAGATGCCTCCCTCTTACAGCATGCACTGGTTTCAAGTCTGGTTTCCAGGAATTATGGCCAATTCTGAGTCAAGCCCCAATAGCTCTGGATCCCTCCCATTAGAGACTGTGTATGGCACACTCTCCCTGGGGTCTGAACAAGACTGTGACACATCATATCCAGGAGGAGGGTGGTGAGTAATATGTTTCCATCAGATTTTTTCCCCTAAAATCCTCTCCTGTTCTTTAGTAATAGACATTTAGCTCTCCACGCCTTACCTTTTCTTAAAGAATTCAGGCAGACAGATGGGAAAATGTCAGTTACAAGAATTTTCATTGTTATTCTCCACTGCTGAAGGCATTATGATGGGAAATTTACTTCAGCCATGATTTAGGGTTTATGTAGTCGATTGAGGTTATACCAGAAAGTAAGTGCTAGGAGGGTAGGGGGCTCTGCTGTTGACTGCTTTACCCCCAGCACATAGCAGGTGTTCAAGAAATGTTGTTGAGTGAATGGGACAATGTATGTGAAGGTTCTTAGTAGCCTTAACACAGTGATAACATACCCTTGACACAACAATTTCATTCCTGAGTATATACCCAACAAATGTGAGCACTGATGTCCTCCAAAAGACATGTGCAAGCATGTTTATCACGCATTATTTACAATATCTGAAACTATTAATAACCCTAATGTTCATCAACAGTAGAATATGATGGATACATTGTGATGCATTCAAACAATGGGATGCTACACAGCAATAAGAATAGAACTAAATGCAACAAGAAAATATCATCATGGAGACAATGTTGAATAAAAGAAATCAGACACAAAAATGCCTACATTGCATTACCCCACATATATGAAGTTCATAGACTGGCAAACATAATATTTGGTGATAGAGATCAGAGACGTAACGCTGGAGGGATATTGACTGGCATGGAGCAAGAATAGACAGCTGAAATTGTTCCACATGTTGACTTTTTGAGTGTTATTTCCATGGGTGCATACATACATACAAGCCCATCAAGCTACGTACCTAGATTTATATGCTTTGCTGCATGTTAGTTGTATCATCATTTTTTAAAAGTGTGTTTCTTGAGGGCCGGCCCCGTGGCTTAGTGGTTAAGTGCGTGTGCTCCGCTACTGGTGGCCCAGGTTCGGATCCCGGGCGCGCACCGAAGCACCGCTTCTCCGGCCGTGCTGAAGCAGTGTCCCACATACAGCAACTAGAAGGATGTGCAACTATGACATACAACTATCTACTGGGGCTTTGGGGAAAAAAAGGAGGAGGATTGGCAATAGATGTTAGCTCAGAGCTGGTCTTCCTCGGCAAAAAGAGGAGGATTAGCATGGATGTTAGCTCAGGGCTGATCTTCCTCACAAAAAAAAAATAAGTTAATTAAAAAAAAAAAAGTGTGTTTCTTGATATGGCATCACAGCTTTTCATGACCTGTCTCTTACCTCCCTCAGTGCTCATATTTTGCTGTACTCTACTCTTACCAGTAAGTTCCTAAATATACCAGGTATTGTCCCACTATCAGGATTCTGCATGTTCTGTTTCCTCCTTACTTCTCTTTTAAGCCAGGAAAACTGCTCCACAATCTTCAGATGACACTTTAGACCTCATTACCTCCCAAGCTAATCCGTTTGTCATCCTTCCCCCAAGACTGCATTAGCCAGGTGGACTTCTTTTTGCCTTCACAGCATTGAGTCTTTATTTCTAGCCCAAGCTGAATCAAAATTGCCCGTGTTCTAGTCTGTCTCTCCTACCAATTTCTGAAGTCTCTATGGGCTGGGATCTGTTCTGATTCCCAGCTGAGTCCCAGCTTACAGTACATTGCCAGGCCCTTTGCAGGGGCACAATCAATGCTCGTTGGATTGAATTCTGAATCTCTCTTCTCAAAAACCAAGATGCAGGATCGGCGGCCTGGATTTTTCTCCTCCCAAGAGTGTTTACAAGGCTTTTGCTAATGCCACAGTGACATGTTCTTTGCACAGGGCCTGTTGGAAAATTAGATCAGGTGGCTTCCCCACTGTAACATATGACACTTTTCTAATTAGGGCAATGTTTAATTTACTGTCTCATGGCTTTTTGAATAAATATAAATTGTCATACTTAAGTGACAGGTGTAAAACCCAGGATGGCTGTGTTAGAGAGGTTAATCTGCTGTTAATCAAATCAGTTCTGCTTGACTTTCTCCCGGGGAGTGAAAGATAATGGCCCTGTTTAACTGGAGATTAGCCAGCTTTTGGCTGGAAATCCCTCAGGGCTCACCTGAGCCTCTTTGTGTCTAGTTCAGAATGAAGATATTCAAATGTGTCTATAATTAAAGTTGGGACCTTCTCCCTCCTTTGGCATCCTATGAAGTGAAGACACTTACCATTGACCAGAGGGTTTTTCTCTTAATCTAGTTAATATTCTGGAATGTTACTAAAAGAACCCCCCAAATTCTATAGTCTTGCCAGCAATAGAGTTGGATGCCTCCACTCCCGTTACTGCTCACCACAGCAAAGTGGGTGCTTGGGGCATGACGAGGTGCTGGCCTTGTCCTTGATGTGGCCCCATGAATGTGTCTGTGGCTTAGGCAGAGAAGGGCTCTAGCTAGAGCCAACGGAACTATTGGCCTAAGAAATTATGACATTGGGACACACACGTAGATTGATTTGGGGTCTAGGAGACCAAGTAGGGATTCCCCTTAACCTTTGTCAGGACCACATCATGGCTTCAGTACTCAGAGAAGAACAGCCACGCTTTGCAACCTCAGGGATCTGCAGCCTCAAGAGCACTGTTCTTATGTCAGAGAAAACATCAACATTGTGATGGGCTCCAACTCTAGGCAGGAGGCACCATGATCAGTGGCTTTGCAGGCAGGAAGACAAAATAGATGCAGATAAAAAGAAATACCCTGCTCTGGAGCTCCTAGAATTATCTTAAGAAGATTTGGGGGAGATTGAAAACTTTATTATGCAGATATGGGAAGAGCGAACAAAATTTGAATCATTACCATTCTTGTGAACTGCCTATTAAAGGAAGGCGATAAAATGACATGATTAAGATGGAGGACGATGAACAAGCTATTTACCACTGTGAGTCTCATTATTCTCATGTGTAAAATGGGGTTGTTTGGTTTAAATGAGACAATATGCATAATGCACTTAAAACTGTGCCTGGCTATAAAGTCGCTAAATAAGCATTAGTTTTCACCACTATAATCCCCATTATCATCACGACCTCATCATCATTACTATCATCGCCATCATCATTATTGTCACTGTCATCATCACTGTCATGATCATCACCATCATCAACAGCATCAGCAACATCACTATCATCATTATGACAATCATTACCGTCATCACAGAACCACCACCATCATCATCACTATTATAATCACCATCATCATGAGTGTTAGTACCTGTGGAATGATGAGGACAGAGGAAATTAAAATTACATTGGCATTATCACCTCCACTTTGTAGAGGAGGAAAGCATTGACCAGAGTTAGAGACCACACAGTTAATCAGGACTGGGGCTAGAATTTGAACCCAGTTCTTTCAAGTACTAAAATCCAACACTCTTTCCAAAAAGAGGGTTGATGCAGTGCAAAGAACACATGAAAGGGGGGATTGAAAACAGTAAATACTGTAGGATTATATATCGCCATTAATTTAAGATGTGACATTATTACACAGTTGATTAGTTTCAGAAGAAAGAGGGTGTTCCTAATTACTTGAATTTTTTGAGATTTATTTTTTTATTTCCCACCTATAGATGAATGATATAGTACAAACAGACGTATTCTCTTGCATCTAACAGACATATTGTCTTGCATCTTTCCAGCCAACACCACATTGTTAATCTCCCCTGTGACCCTGAATTGTCTCTGGATTTTGGAGAGGCAAAACAATGTATCCACTTATTTTCCCGTAACTCACCCAGCATGTAAAACAAATAACTGGGCTGACACGTCTGAAGTGTGGTGTCGTGGGCAAAATAAGGAGGCAAGACAGTCTTGCTCTTCTATTTATGGACTATAAACCCTTTACAGTGGCATTGATGAAGGGTTTATAGTCAGTACACAAGCTGGTTACACCATAAATTGTAATGTTATATGATAAACTAGGACTTTATAGCAGTAGTAGATATCAAAGAAAAAAACGAGTTGGAGTCTGAAAGGATCTATCATTGAAGATACTTGCTGCAAGTTTAAATATTCAAGCTTGTTTTTGTCTTCATTTCATTCAAGCATGAGATAATTCATGTTCTTCTGAGTGAGGATTTATAGATTTACCTAGAGATCAACTGTGTAAAAAAAAAAAAAGCCAAAAGAAGACAGAAGGCACCCTGAATGGCAAACAGCATAGTCATGACGAGGATGAGAAATAGAAGAGAAACACTGAATTATTCAAGCATTTGGGCTATTTTTACACTGGCAGATGACAGGTAAGTCCTCCCTCCGGTTTGGGGCCCGCTAATATGGCAGCGTTGTAAGACATCTTGGTTACTATATCGAGAAACGGAAAATATTTACAAGGGGAATGTGTTGAACATAACTTAATTGTGTCTAGTTTACATTAAAGCTAAAAGCAGTAAAATGTCAGCAAATGTTAATTTCCCGGCCTCTCTAATGGGTACACACTCTTTCACTCCCAATTCTGTCCTTATTCATTATGGAACCGAAATTGCTAATATTTACTTATTACTTATTTATATTTTCATTTGAAAGTAAAAATAAGCTCATTTGCCATAATAACAGCTTAATATTTCCAGTGCTAGGAAACTGTCTTTTTAAGGATTCCTATTAACGGCCTCTCAGAAGAAGAAATCAGAGAGTTTTCACTGTTTGCATATGGAATATAAGGGAAGTACCATTACCTTAGAACGTGATCATCACTCACTTTGGTCCTTACTTTGTGCTCTGGAAAATAAGGTGCCCTGAATTCACAGAGGAAAGGAATGGCTTGATATTGGCTGAGGGCTAAAACCAACCTGCCAAGCATAAGGGCTAAGAGGATCCATTCCAGAATCTAGGATTCAGTCTCATATCACAAGCCTGGGATCATGCGGAGTTGACCTGCTGGAATGTCCCAAGTAACTCTGCCAGAGGCTGGAGGAACTGTCAGCTTTGAGCCGGGTGGCCCAAGTTGCTCCAGTTAAATCCGTAGAGGCTCTCTGGCAGGTGTCAGAACCCCACCTGCCATAGATTGGTATACCTGAATTCCTGGAGGCCCTGGGATACTACTTACAAGCTCCCAATTTTCTAGAAGACCTGTGAGCTGGAGGTCATCCCTTTGGCGTTGGCCCAGCTATCTGACCTCCCTATTAACCAGCAGCTTTGGCAGATCACTCATGCTTTTGTCCACAGGACCCCTCCTAACTCAGACCAGTACTAGAACCACCAAACCTCTCTGTTTTCCTGGGACTCAGGAACTTCTTGGGACATGGGACTTTCCTGTGAAATCTAGGAAATTTCCAACAAACCAGGATGTGTTGGTCACACTACTAATGACCTTGAATTACTAGGAGTGGCTGAGATGGAGAAATTCAATTAGCAGCTGTACAAATCTGACGGAGGCTCAGAGAATGAGGGAAGGAGAAAGATAAAGAGCTGTATGTATAGAGGTGAGGGGTAAATATCTAACTGACGGGATCTAGAGCAGAGAAGGAAAACCAATATCGCCTTGTATGACAATCCAGATCGATTGGAAATGGCTGCATGCAGTTATGTGTTGAGAAGTATTCTCAGGCTATTTAACAAAAGAAACGTGAATGAGAAACTTCACAGAGCGAAGGAAAATGATAGCAGCAAGTAAACTACCTAATACCCAGACATGAGAGAGAGAAAGAGAGAACTGACTAAGAATTTGATGCAATGACCATTTAAACATTAATTTAAAATTAACTTTTAAAAAATCCTGCTAAATAAACCAGCAGCAGTCACAGCCAATGTAGAAAATGAGAAAACATACAAGACTTTAATATTAACTATGTTATGTCCTTTGTTTATGTGTAAATATGTTCCAAACAAGTAACACTACTTATGCTGTTTGCCAACCTCATTCCTTTGTCTTGTTTTGTTCAAAAGACTATATTTCAAATAATATCTCTGTCATTCAATACTATTCTGCAGCTTTATTGCAGATGGCTGCAGAATGTATTATGTTGTAGAATATGCCCAAATTTGCTTAACAGCTCTCCTATTCTTAGACATCTGATTGATAGTATTCACCCATTTTTGACCAACAAGCATGGAAGTTTCATATGATTCGACCTAACAATACATTTCCTCCTACCCCAACCTAATAAAACCATTAAAATTATAAGAATAAAGGCAAAGTGCACTCTTGTAGCCACGGTTTGCTTATGGTTATTTCCTTAGGGGAAATTCCTGAAAGTGAATTTGCTAATTCTAAGGGTAAATTCCAATCTTAAGAATGAAACATCAACTTTTAGTGCTGGAAGGGATCTGCAAGTTCAGCCGGTACTCAGTGTGGAGAAGAAGCTGTCCCGTGGCTTGGTGACTCGTTCAGAACTGGGGAGAACTAGCAGAGCACCATGGACAATTGTTTCCAAAGTTACCTCTTATAATTGAAATGTGGTCCTTCCAGGCCCTCCTGAACAAGTCCTAAAATAATGAAAGCTCCTAATCATCTTGCCAAAGATGCAGATCTGATGAAGGCCAGTGCGGGCATGTGTACTCAACATTGGGAGGGAGAAGCAGAGGAGGAAGGGTGTGGTTGGGTCATTCTGATGCTGGATCAGAATGAGGGTCTTCCAACTGCAAGCAACTATTCACATCCACTTTCATCAATTTATTGCTTTACTTATATTTATTACTTAAGGTAGAGTTCAGAAAGTACATAACCAGGTCTTTAAGCTGTTTCACTGTTTTCATTTCAATAAATGAATTCAAATATATAATTTTATATCACCACCCAAATCCACTATTTTTCTCATCTATTTTTAAATATTATTACATTTTAAAATTTATCCATAGACCATCAAAAATCATCCTATTTATCAACGGTATATGGCATATTCTGGTAAACATTACATTCAAAGATATTCTTCAGTCTCTTTTTATTCTCCTAGTGTACAAGAAAAATAAAATCTGATGAACGTGGCTTTTATTTTTAAAAAACTGTATACTACAGTTATTTAGAATTGAATTTTAATTACAGTAATTGCCTTGGAGTCTTCTCCAGCTTGGAAAAGCTTGTGCTGCCCAAGGTAGAGTGTTATTAATAATTGTGCCTTGTTTTGCTACTGCTGTCTTTAGCCTTCGCAGAGAACCACACATTGGTTACTTCCTTTCATTCTCAGGCAGGCAGGTGTTGGTTTGCAAACTGACCCTGAACACGGAGGGCAACGAGAGATGGAAGAAAGAGGCAGACCACTCCAGATTGGTAGGTGGCAGGTCTAATAAGCAGGAGAACTTACTTATGAAGCTTGTCTTGGGCAGCCTCAAAATGAGTAGATCTCTACATCTGCCCACCAGAATCTTAAAAGTTTATACAGAGGCCTCAATGGGGTTCAGTCACGTGTACCATCCAGATGGTCCCAACAACACCTTCCTCTCTCAAGGCTACGTCCTTGGAACAACTCCCACTCTGGGAATGGTGGGCAGAACAATGTACATTCCAAGGACAGGAGAGGGGTGAGGAGCCTTTGATGGCCCAAGTCAAGCTCTCGGGTCAACTGGTGGTTGCGTCCTCTCGACCTCCTTCAGCAGCAGATAAAGTATTAGCTCCATTTTACAGACGAGAACATTGAGACCATGGAAGTTTAACAGCTTGTCCATGTTCGCCTGGAAAACTTGTTATGGAGCTAAGATGGTAAGTCACGTTTCTCTACAATAGTGTTGTGCGCCTTACTAAGGAACAGTGGGAGAATCAGATGGTTTATAATCCAGTAAGGTCTTCATTCTTGTCCCGTAAATGGGAATGTCTTACATCTGCATCCTTTTGCTCTCTTGGTTTATATCACTCATATGACACTTGGCTAACTTGTTCCGCTGAGATTTTTTCTTTTAACCCAGTGGTTCTGAATGTGTGTTAAAATCACTTGGGGGTGCTTTTAAAATACACTGAATCCTGAGTGCACCCTCAGAGATGATAGTTTAATTGATTGGGATGGTGCCCAGAAATTAGTATTAGAAACACAGGCACCCCAGGTAACTCCAAGGCGCATCCTGGTTTGAGAACCGCTGCTTACCGGCATTGATATTACCCAGGATCTTGTTATAAATTCAGAATCTCAGGTTCCTCCCTCCCTTCACAATCAGAATCTGCATGATAACAAGGTCTCCATATAATCTACGTGTGCCTTAAAGTTTGAGAAGCACTGCATTGTAAGGTGATGTGGTTTATCTCTTACAGCATTCCTCCTGAAGTTGAGAACTCAACTGACCCTGAAAAATAAATTAACAAGTAAAACAATATATCAGTCTTACCATTTACGCCTGAAGAAGCATATATGACCTTCCTTGACTCATCCAAAGGATTTCAGTATCATAATAGAGCATTCCAAAATTGACCACATAATTTTAAGTAGGCCGGAGTCATTGTAGACTGTTTCTTCAACCTGAACCTCAGTTGGGGCCCCAGAGGTTATTAGTGTTTGTAGGGGTGGAAAGAGGCTTGGGAATTAGGCAGCCTCCCTACTTGCTGTATGATTGTGGGTTGGTCACTTAACCACAAAGAGTCTTACACTGTTTTTAAGAGAATGAAATAAACTTGTGCATGCAGATCGATGAACGTGTGACAGGAGCTCAGGGAATGGAAGCTCAGATGCTATGAGTTGTCTGATCTTGGGAAAACATGTTTAAAATCTGTAGAAATTCTTTTACTCCTCCTTAAAATGCGGAGAAAGGCGGTAAAGATGCTTCAGTATTAAATGAGAAAACACACAACGCATTTAGCAGGGCGCCTGGCACTTGGAAAATGCTCAGTAAAGGTTTCTTATCTTCATCACGGTCATCATCACTTCCTTCCATTTTTCGCATATATATGTAGATTGGTCTTGATTTAGTAATTTTGACCTAAAAGAAAAAAGACAAATTTGAAACCTTGTTACTTCTTGTTTTTTCTGCTTTTCTATCCCTTCCACCCCATTTGTCAAGTTATATGTTCGTTTCCTTCTTTTACAAAACATCACCCCATTTCATTCAGATATCACGTCATTATTATGTTCCTAATGATCATCTCCCCCTATTTCTGATATCACGAAGGAAGAGGGATTTAACTAGGGAAATAACCGTGGTGATCTGCCAAGATTTTAATCACCAGGAAGAAACCAGAAGTGATACGGGTCACCAGGAAAGAGCACCTGAAAATCAGGTAAAAATGACATGATTCCACTTAGTAACAAAAACTGAGGTGGGGATGGGGTCAAAGGGTGGAAGTCAAGTTTAGAGATGAAAGATGGCGTCAGACCCGGTCTCCCTGTGACTTCCCAGCTCCAAGCAGCAAGATCTCCCTGGAGGCAACTGCCTAACCCATTAGATCGCATATCTTAGCATGCATTCCTCCTGAATGAATATTCCTCAGCTTTGTAGCTATGGCTTTTTTTAATAGACATTTCCAAAAGAACAAATTAGCCAGCAGATTCCCTTCCTGCTCCTGGCCCCACCCAAAGTTGGAGAATGGCTCTGTGGCCGCTCTCTCCTGCGCAGAATTACCCAATTATCTTCTAAATTATAAAAGGGAAATCTTCCCCACCAACTGTTCGTGGCAGGGCCAGGATGCGCAGTGTTGCAAAACTGTAGCAAAAATGTAAACAAAAGAATCCCGCGGAACAGGGGCAAGCTGTCCACATATGCCGATCCCAGCGGCTTCAATCAAAGGCGGAATCGCTTCCCCAATAAATGAAGCCAGTGCAACTAATAAACTCAGGCGCTAATTGCTGGCTGCAGATGTATTAATTGAAGCAAATGCAATGCCGGCAACCATTAATTATCTAATGAGGCCAGCAGTCTTCTGATGAGGTGGGGGCTGATTAAATATTAAAGGATGGCATATGGAAAGTGCCAGGAACAAAAGATTTCAACCTGGAAAAAAAAAAAAAAAAAAAAAAGAATGAACGAGGGGGAAAAAAAGGGAGTTCTTTTTCTTTTTTTTTTAAAGACAAGAGCCATCCCTGTGTCTGAGACAGGTAATTAAAGTCCCATCGCTAGCACAAGTCTCAAAGTGAGTTGGGTGAAATCCGACTTCTGAAGTTTTAGCGCAGATGAAAATGTTTCGCATTAAAAAGGAGTGACAAAAACATTCCACGTAAAAGCAGTTGGCTCTTTACTTAACCCTTAGAGCAAGGTGAATGCCTGCTGTCTAGCTATTTCTTCTGCTTTTCATTTGGTAGAAATGAACTTCCTGACTGAAACTGGGAGGCAGGTTCACGAGTAGGGTCCCCGGGGGAAACTTCTCCCACCTGGTCTTATGCTTCTCTTGTAGGGCTTGTGTATTAAATCCTCAAAGGAGTTACTCTTGACAGGACACCAGCGATATGCCAGGCACCCTGCTAAGTCCGTGACAAGTGTGATCTCATTTCATCCACACAATCACTTGATTGTTCGACCCCTTATTTTCTTCAGATCAGTTCTCTACTCTTCCCCAAATCTGTAGCCCAGCATCCCCTAACAGGTATTTCATAGCACGCTGCTTCAGGGAGATGCCACAGAAAAAAGAAAAAGGTTCTGTACTAACCACAGATACAGGCAACAGCATGAATGAATCCCAAAACATCACAATGAGTGAAAGAGCAGATTAGTTTTTGAACAGGCAAACCTAATCTCTGATGGAAAAAAGTGCAAATGGTGATTGTTGTTAGGGTAGTGGTGAAAAAATCAGGAAAGTGGTTTCCTCTGGGTGAGTGGGTGGGTAGGAGTGGGGATTGACTGGGAAGGGGCATTTGGAAACTTTCTGGGGTGAAGAACTTGGGTCACACAGATTTAAGCATTTGTCAAAATTCTTTAAAATTTAAATTTAAAAGTTTAATTTAATTTAAAATTTCAATTAAATTTAAATTTAATAATTCTTTAACAACCCTTAAAATGTGTGCATTTTGCTTTATGTGCCTTTTACCTCAATAAAAAACAGATTCATAAGGGCCAGCCCCCTGGCATAGTGGTTAAGTTTGGCGCATTCCACTTTGGCTGCCCAGGTTTGCAGGTTCGGATCCCTGGCGCGGACCTACACCACTAGTCAGCCATGCTGTGGCAGTGACCCGTATATAAAGTAGAGGAAGATTGGCACAAATGTTAGCTCAGAGCTAATCTTCCTCAGCCAAAAAATCTATGAAGATTGGCAACAGATGTTAGCTCACGGCTAATTGTCCTCAGTAAAAAAAAAAAAAAAAAAGATAAAAAGATCATAAAGTATGATTAAGTTTAGTTAATAATATACATGCTACAGTGTCTATGTTTGATGAGTACTGATGTGCTGCAATTTACTTTGAAATGACTCTCAATATAAGATAGATTGATGAATGAATAAAAGGATAAATAGATGAATAGATGAATGGACAGATGACTGATGATGAAACAAATAAAGTCTTAATTGTAGAATCTAAGTGGCGAGTACATGGGTATTCACTGTACGGTTGTTGCAACTTTTCCATTTGTTTGCAAGTTTTCATAATAAAATGTTGTGTAAAAATAAACAGATCATAATCTGAAAAAGGGTTCTATATTTAGGAAATGCTGCATGCTATTTATCCCTCACATCTTTCCCTTGGGGATGTTTAAAGCTCGGAAACACATTAAAGGCTTTAAGTCTTGTAGTTAAAACAAAATAAGTAAACTTTATTTAGCCTAATTTTTCCTGAAAACATTTGGTTATGAAACTCTTGGTTTTATTGATATTTTTTCTTTGTACTGATGGTACATCTTTAGTTCTTTACTACACTATCAGAATGCAACATTAACAGACAGGATAGGTATTCCATAAGAGTGTGTGCTCTTTAGAGTGAGTCAAATCACAGTTAGGATATGGTAGTTATTAGAATTGGGTTTTTTTCCAAATTAACCTATGTCATTAGAAGTCAAAATATTGGCTATCATTGTGCTGGTGGTGGGAGAGGGTTGGGAGTCAGTGACTGATAGAAATAACGAAGACAGCTTATTGGGCATATTCTGTTTCTTGATCTAAACTTTATACTCATAATAGTTGCGCGTATCTAGCTAGCTAGCTATAAAGCTCCAATATAAAATTAAGAGGCTTGGAAACAGATCCAAAAGTCTTAAAGTGCTAACATTTGGAATTCCTCAAGGATGAAAAGACTCAGACTGGGGAGAAACTAATCATGGAAATAAAAGAAGAAAACTAATGGAACTAAAGAAAAACATGAATTGTCAGATCAAAAGGACTCACGTCTTCTCAGAGGGGACACACAGATTTACAGACCTCTGGTAAATCTCGGTGAAATATCCAAACCTCAAAGTTACAAATAATTTTTTACACACTTTTTGATGAAAAGAACAGACTACAAACATAAGACAGAGAGTTAGACAGGTTTCCAATATCTCATCTACCACACTTAATAACCTATGAAGGAAAAAAAGACAATGATTAAAGTATTTTACATCTAGCCAAAATACAGCTCTCATTCAAGAGCAGAGGAACACCTGTTTGAAGAAGTCGGTTGAGGACGTACTTTAACTAGAAGAAAATGAGATAAAAACAAGTATCTCCAGATAGGAATAGACAAAGTATTCAACAAATAGAGATGGGCAATGGATCGTGTAATATTATAATTATGCCTATGATGGGTTGAGGATACTATGACTAGGAGTTATAATTTGTGCTTAGATGATAATTCTCAACACTTCTGTTTTGATAATTTGGAAAAAATTAATGATTCACTGGAATTGAATTTCTAAATGATCTCTCTAAACAAAATGCAGAAGTTGAGAGTGTCCGGGGGACAGGGTAAAGGATTTTCAAGGCTTTGGACAGGGACAGTTGATGAACAAGCAGAACAAGTAGCAGCAATGGTGGGCGACATGGTTAACCATTGGCATTTGCTATGGTGTGGTAAAATATAGGTTGCAATATGGCTATTTAGAAAAGAAAAGCTAGTGGGATGGAGCTTCAGAGCAGCAACTGCAAATTATTGAGAAGGAATCAGTGGAAAAAGTTGATTGCAATATTTTGAATCAAGACTGGTTGTTGCCCAAACCTCAGAGTGTTGAGGTTGGCAGAAATGCAAGTGTTTAGCGGGCATGTTGCAATACATGGTGGTGATCCCTTGCTTTCTGTGGAGAGGAGCCAAAGGAGAGGAGCCAAGCAGACGCAAGGAGAGAGGAGAGGATCTTTTGTGTTGAGATCTATGGTGAGTGGACCTTGGAACACAAATTGCATTTTCAGAGAGGGAAGTTGCAAACATACCCCCTGGGCAGGTCAGAGAAAGACTGCTGTGAAATAAAACCCAACAACCCACAGCTGCAAATCCTTTCAGTGTGACCAAGGTGCTGAGAGTTTCTACTGCCAAAGAAGGAAATGTCATATTCCGGAAAGCACCTCACCCTCAAAACTGATTTGCCTTAAGTGTAAGGACAATCCTTCCCCAACCCTCATTTTATTTTTTTGATAATCCCCCTCTTTATTATAATCTTCTTAATATCCATCTGTTACCCTTTAGGCAGAGGCTTCTTAAATTCAAATATCAGGCTATTTTTATCGTAGAAGAATATGTAAAGCAATAGAAAACAGTTTAATGGATTTTGGAGCCTGTGGCCTTCTTTAGCATCATTTCCATAATGAAATCCAGTTACAAACATTCATGTTGCCACAGTTGACTGTTCACAAAAATGAAGGGTGAACATTGCCTCCGTGGAAGATATCCCAGCAAAGCAGAGTGGGAGACGCCCACCTGTGACAGTCATCTGGCTTTTCCCCCTCCTGTCTTGCAGTGGAGGATCGTGTTGCCCGCTCTTTGATTCAGTGAAACCCAGCGGCATTTGGGACATGTGTTGTATACCTGGGTTTTGCGAAATGGAGACTAGAAGGTGGTTTTCATGGAACAAGTCCAGAGAGGAGAATTCTTTTCCCTGGGGAATTCCATTACAAAAACCCTTGAGTCAAAGAATTCATGAGATAGTAATGGGAAAAAGATATACTACAAAGGGGTTGAAGACCTTGATGCTTGACTGCCATACTTTAGGACACGTTAGACAAGTTGGTTGTTTTTTCATTTTTTGTTTTTTTTTTTAACTAACAAATTTTATCCTCATACCTTGGTATAACAGCCTAAAGGTACAGAGGAAAGTCTATCTTGTGGGGCCTGGGCCCGACAAGCAAATGTTTCTTTGTAACAAGGGTTAATGAAATGTTCTCCTACATTTCTGGAATCTGTAATCCCTAAATTACACACAAGATGATGCAAACTTGAAAGAGTGCAGGAATTTGAATTTAGGTACATAACGCTATGTTTGCGTTGTGGGAGTTTGCTGGCTGTTTTGCAATATCTTTCGAAAGGGCTGTTGAGTGATTTAGGCATGTACAGCCTGACTCCTGAATGTCTGTCTGTCCTAAGATCCACGACGGCCCCCAATTGGCCCTGTAAATGAAAGAGCCCTCTGTCCCTCTTTCAAGACAGCCTGACCCAACAGGACAATTACCCATCTTGCGTGATTACTGTTGAATCACCAGGAAAGTAGTGGCAGAATTGCTGTCCTGCTCCTGAGTAAGAACGCGAGAGCAGAGAGGAATAATTAAAACAGAGCGCAAAATAAACTGAGTTCTTACTGTGTGTCATGGTAAGAGCTTAGGACTGTTACCTCAGTGGTTTTTAAATCATGTCTATGGTGATTTCTATTACTATCCCCATTACAAAGAAGAAAAAACTGAGGCTCAGAGGGACTAATTGGTATAGCCAAGTTTTACTATTTAGCAAATGTTGGCACTTGTGCTACAGCCAGCTCTGTCTGACTCCAAATCCAAGCTCTTAAAAATTCTATGTTTTGGGGATGACCCAGTGATGCAGCGGTTAAGTTCGCACATTCCGCTTTGGTGGCCCAGGATTCGCCAGTTTGGATCCTGGGCTCGGACCTGCTCACTGCTTATCAAGCCATGTTGAGGTGGCATCCCACTTAGAAGAACCAGAAGGACCTACAACTAGGATATACAACTGTGTACTGGGAACTTTGGGGAGAAAAAAAGAGGAAGATTGGCAACAGATGTTAGCTCAGGGCCAATCTTCCTCAAAAAAAAAAAAATTCTATGTTTTATTGCTTTCGTAGGAAAGATCAAAATCTGGCCCCTTGTCTTCAGAGGGTGAAACTGATATTCAATGAGAGACGGCAGGACTTGTCTAAGGATATACTGACTTACTGGCAGTTGAGATTGAAAACTAGATCTTTTGGTGAAAGTTATTCTCTATAAATGTGAAAGAGTATACAGTCAGGGCCAACTATTCACTGGGAAAGAGTGTCCCACAGGAAGTGTTCTCTACTAACCACAGTAGTCAAGGTGGCTGCATTTCTTTCCAAAGTGTGGTATTGTTGAGTCAACCTATAGACCTTGGTTTTCAAGAGGAGAATGTGAACAAAGAAGCAGTTGGGTTTATACTGACCTCTTAGATCAGCTTAAGGCACGTTTGTTCTCATTAAAACAGGCTCTGAGTGGATGCAACACAAGCCGCTGTCTAAATCTTGTGATTTGAGAGGTATCAGGAACAGACGTGCCCTCATCAAATTATCCTCCGCTGCTCAGCCAAAATGTCTGCAGATTATTGGGTATCGCTCTTTTTAGTTAAAACATATATCCATTCATTCACTCATTCAGCAGTAATTATTTTATTTTATTTTGAAAATTTTTAACTGTGATAAAATACACGTAACATAAGATTTTACCACCTTAAGCATTTTTAAGTGTACCATTCAGTGGTGTTAAGGACATGCGTATTGTTGTACAACCACCACCACCATCCATCTCTGGAACTCTTTTCATCTTACAAAACTGAAACTCTGTACCCATTAAACACTAACTCTTCATTCTCCATCCTCCAAGCCCCAGGAACCTCCATTTTGTGTTCTGTCTCTATGAATTTGACTACTCTGGTGGAACAGAAGTGGAATCATACAGTCTTTGTCTTTTTCTTTTCTTTTTTTTTTTTCTTTCCTTGCTGGGAAAGATTCGCCCTGAGCTAACATCTGTTGCCAATCTTCCTCTCTTTTTCTTTTTTTTTTTCCTCCCCAAACCCCCAGTACATAGTTATATATTCTAGTTGTAGGTCCTTCTAGTTCTTCTATGTGAGCCACCACCACAGCATAGCAACTGACAGATGAGTGGTGTGGTTCTGTGCCTGGGATCTGAGCCCGGGCCGCTGAAGTGGAGTGCACTGAACTTTAACCACTAGGCCTTCAGGACTGGCTCAATACAGTCTTTGCCTTTTTGTGACTTGTTTATTTCACTTAGCATAATGTCCCCAAGGTTCATCCATGTTGCAGCGTGTGACAGGATTTCCTTCCTTTTCAAGGCTGAATAATACTCCATTGTGTGTATATATCATATTTTGTTTATCCATTCATCTGCTGATGGACAAAAAGTGAGTTGCTTACACCTTTTGGCTATGGTGAATAATGCTGCTATGAAAAGGATGTACAAATATCTCTTCGAGACCCTGCTTTTAATTCTTTTGGATGTATACCCAGAAGTGGAATTGCTGGATCATATGGCAATTCCATCTTAACTTTTTGAGGAACCACTACACTATTTTTCAGCTGTGATTGCGCACCTCCAGGACACAGAGATGAATCAGCCATGAGCCCTCAAGATACCAGATTAGTCGGGGAGGCTAATGGATATAAACACATAATGACAGTAATTGGCATAAAAGAGGCAATGGAGGACTGGCTAAGAGCATGGGAGCTCTGAAGACGGTGTGCTTAGCTCCTCTCAGAGAGCGCAAGGGAAGCTTCCAAGAGGTGGTGGCATTTGAAGTGAATCTTGAGTGTGTGTTCACTAAAGATGGAGGCTTTTTATCCTGGAGAAGAAATGCCTAGGGATTCATGACTGTTGCCTTCAAGTCTCTCAAGAGCTATTATGTAGAAGACTGAGCAGATGTCTTCTGTGTAACCCTGATACGAAAGGGAGACAGACTTCAGATCAATAGAAGAATGAGATTGCCAAAAATTAGAGCTGTCCAGCACTAGACAGGCTGTCAGAAGGTAGAAAGTTCCGCATCACATTTCCAATGACAAACTGTCAGGGGATGGCCAGGAAGATTCATTCCGTAGTTAGGTAGAATTGATGATTTCTAAGACTTCTTCCAACTTGTGGATTCGATTATTCTAACACTGGTTCCATTGAAGCATCTCTTAAGATTCAAATTTATTCTCATATATTTTCCTTTAAGTTAGTTCTTAAATTAATTCTTACAGATATATTTGTACATATCTCTCTATAAAATATATATATTATATTGCATAATATTGTAAGATATAACTTATCTGGGTGCGGATAGATAGATATAGATCAGAATGCATTTTTTGTGTGACTCACAATAACAACTATTGTTTATTAAGCAATCTACTTTATGCCAAGTACTGTTTTAAGAATAAGTTTTATTTGATTTAATCTTCATATTAACCCTATGCATTGCATACTATCATCAAACCCACTTCACAGACCTGAAACCTGTGGCAGAGAAGCTCAATAACTTGTCCAAGTTCACACTGTTGAATGAGTGGACATCTGAGCTTTGACTCAAGAGGCTGGACTCCGTGCTAAACCCTACACTATATAGTCTCTCTTGGTAGAGGTGTTTTTTAGTAATGGTTACTATATGCCATTATTTCATTGATTTTCTCCACAATCCTATGAAGAATACATTATAATATCCTCATTGAACCAGTAAGACAGTGGAAAGCCAGGGTGGTCTACCAGCACGTATGTGACACCAGGAATTAAGGCAAACCTGTCTGCCTCCTAAAACCATTGATTAATGTTATCCCTCTACTCTAGAGTCCTATAAGGTACTCCAGCATCCTAAGAACAGGAAGGGCATCTTGTTTTCTATTATCTCACAAGATCAGATTATAAATAGAAAATGACATACAATAACTTTGGACAGATGTTTAGTTTTAACTCACCCTACCCCCCTACTCCACCCTGCCAAGAGAAACATGTTCTTTGGAAGTTTTGTGCATAGATGAATTACAATTTAACTGTCTTTTTTCCTCCTAATGCATCACATGAAAGGCATTGTAGAGGGCTCGGTCATAAAATGGAATTGTTTTATTTTCAACGTTTATTGCTGGAGAGGACCAAGTTGAAAATCAAAACACATGGGTCTCATGACTTTAATCAGGAGGAAACTTGCTAATAGATTTTTTTTTTAACTTTAAATTTAACAACTTAACAACTTGGCAATTTAATTAACTTTTTAAACACAACATAAACCAGCCTGTGGGACTTTCTGCTGCTGTACTTAATTGTGGCAAATAGCCTAAGAAGTGGCAAGAAAAACAGATGAGACACCTTAGCGGTGAAAGAGGCACCATCTGTAGTTACCAGCTAGGACATTTTGTCACAATCCATCCCCAGGAAGCGTAACTCAAGACTTTAAAGTGGCTTTCTGTTGGCTTTTCCTTGGGAGTTTAACAATGGAATCACAACAACCAGTAGGGGAAAATAATACTACAATTCCATTGTAGGAGAATTTATTCCTGGTGAATTCAAGGAAGGACCTGCATATTTCTCTAATTGATTGATTCATTCAACAAATATGTATTAGGTACTTACTCTTGGTGTAGTTTTAAGGAAGAAACAAACAGACAATATCTGTGCTTCTCAAGAACTTAAAGTCAAGAGGGAGAAACATGCATTAATCCAATAAACAAAAACACAAGGCTCGTTCCCGTTTACTGAGCGTCATTATTACCACGCTCTCTGCCAGGAGATTTACCCGTGTTATTATTGCACTGAATCTGGGTAGATTTTTATTATTCGCCCATCATCTGGAAGAAAGAAGTCAGAGAGGGGTTATAGAAGTTGCTTGAGGTCCCAGAACTAAGTTACCTGCTGATATTCAAACCTAGGTTTACTCATCCACAGCCACTAAGCCAATGTTTGTCAAATTTGAGTTACTTACATGCTATGGTTACCTCTTAGGCCATAAGCATGTATCACCCAAACTAGTAATTATTTATTTTTTTAAAAATGAAATTTAGCCCCATTTTCAGCAGCAAGATATTTTAAATTAATGGTTTGATATAACCAAGGTCATATGGCTAATATGTGACTGGTCTAGTATTCAAAAACTCACATTCTTCACCTCTCTTTTCCATTTGCCGACTCAAAGGGGAGTCAGAAATTTTAGAACAAGAACCACTACTACAAGAACTTCATAAATTTTTTCATTAGTTTTGTGATTTCCCATGTTTATTGTTTATTTCTATTGTTTTCCACAGATACTGTAAGAAAAGCAAAATAAGGCTGAAGTGCTTACTTTAGGGAACTAGGAAGAAAGGCACAGCTGGAGAGTCCTAATTATTACAGTTATATAAAATTAGGAACAGAAAAGTTAAACAGAATTTTCCAGGATCATCCATATAAAACAGTTTTGTCCGACTTCAGAACTCATGGCCTTAGGCTCTATGTCATACTTATTATCATGATCTCACCATCTCTGACCTCTCACTTGTTCCGTCTCAACTTTCTTCCATCGGAGTGTGCAGGCACATCATACCTAGCTGTATCATTCTTCTCTGATTGTTATCTTCCTGGGCAGCAATGATCAATTTTACTAAAAATATGAATAGGCCTTACTTCCTCGAGAGTTGCTGGAGAATCATTTTATCAGTGATGGCTCTTCCCTACCTTATAACAAGACTTGTGGTAGATCAAGATTCTATTACATATTCTTTCAAATAGAGATAACATGGTTCAGTGATGGTTCTATGGTTCTTGTTCCTTTTGTTATAATAATTAGGTACTTTAAAATTTTAGTTCCTAGAAGTCAATCTGAATGTCCATGCTGTAAGGGATCCTGGTTGAAAATGGTGGGGCAGGTGGTCAGAGATCAGAGTCCCTGCCCTGGATCCAACCCAACTATCTCGGCCTCCCTTTGCTTTATGTGTTCAGTTTCCAAGTAAATGAATTACGTTGCTATTGTTAAATCAGTATTCCATGTCTTAAATAACAAAATTTGATGCATACCTACCTAACATGATTCTCTAATTTTCAAAGGAACGGAAATGGAGAAATGAGATTGCCCATGTTGACAAGAGAAACGTTGTTGGGCAAAGCTGGGACCTAGACTGGCTCTTTTGCAGCTCTGATGCACATTCTTCCGCTCCACCGTCGTACTATTGTGGAGTCTACTTTGGAACCGGGAGGAAGGAGGCAGACGCTTTCTTCTGCATGGCCTATCTTTCTTTGACAGTGAGTCGATTTCGTGGGTGAAACAAGACGTTGTTCTTGATGGTCTCTGAGGTCCTACACAGCTCTCACATTCTGTGATTCTCTCTCTCTCTCTGAACTTTTCTTTTATTCCCCTGTGGTGTGGGGATGTAATGCAATGTGCTATAGCATGAGCAAAACTTTCAAAGTCTTAGTGGATCCTAAATAGACTCGTTTAATCTACACCCAGACTTGAATCCTCACACGAGACATTTTGCTTAATTAAGCCACATTCAAACATGAAAAAGTCATGTTCATACAAACTTAAGGATCAGATTTACAACCGCTGAGCACCTAGATGGTATGGATTAGTCTCAATTAGCCACATCCTGATTCTTGCTGAGAAAAGGTCACCAGATTTTTCAGTCTTTTAGTTACTTAAAATTCAAGTCAGCCAGCTCAACCATGGTCAAACGTTTAAAAGGAGACTTGGTTTATCATGAAGCCTTCGTGGAGCAAGTAGGATTCATTCATTCATTTAATGAATAAGTATTGAGCACACTGTGCCACCTCATATATTAAACACAAGGGATATACATCCATAATGAAGACCGATCTGCTTCCTGCCTCTTGAATGTTGCAGTTTAATGAGGCTTCAAGAGACTGAATACCGATAGGAAGGACTAAGCGTGGTCATCTGGAAACCTCACAGAAGAGAACTTTGAACCAAGGACGCAGCGTACTGTAATAGAAATAGGACTCATAACCTTGCTCGTTCCCTTGAGGTTACTTATAGCTTTATTGTTTTTGTAAAAGAAATACATGCTCATTATAAAAATACTAAGTAAAAGACACAGAAAGAAGACATTTGTAAATCACCCCACATATTATCATCTTAAAGAACCGTCATTAATATTAAGTGAATATCATACTAAATATTGCTTTGTGCATAAACACAGATTTAAGAATAGATAAATACTTTAACCTAATATGCTATTTTTTAATTAAAAGAATCACACTTCATGGTACTTGGAGTTAAAAGTGGAAAAATAAACTAATGAATTTGACAGTATAGCTGAGATTCAAATAAATGTGTTTTCCTTGCGGAAGATATAATTTCCTAAAATGTTCCTCTAATATGAAGAAGAGATGTTACAAAATCATTAAGAAATTGGAGTCATTGTTATGTTTTAAATTACTTTTGCTTTTTAGACGATGCCACTTGGCTCTCTGCTATGAAAGATGAAGCTCTTAACACAAATTTCTCCTGACCTTACTTCTCCATGACTTCCATTGTTTAGTTAAACTATTATTAATTTTGACATTGCCAAGGATGATGACATTTACATTTTGTTCTGTAACTATGATTTTATAATTGTCAAATATTAGTACCATAATGAAAGAGAGACAATGTTCATAGTCTTTTGACCACAATTTCTTCATTTCTGAATTTTTTGTTTTAACTCCTCTCACAAGTGCTGTCAAACATTAATATGCAGGTGAACCATCTGGGGAGCTTGTTAGAATGCAGATTATGATTCAGAGGTTTTCTGGGGGGCCTGATATTCTGCCCCTGTTTCTAGGTGCTGCCAATGCACCACGATGTTCTTAGTGAGGGCTAATTTTCTTTAAAGAGCTCTGTTCCCTGAGTTCTTACTGAGTCTCCCTGAGACTTACTGTGTGTTGCCTTTAGAATAAACTAATTCCTTGGCTAGGCATAGTCCTGAATGATATTTGTATATATATCATTCCATTTTCTTCTAGCATTAAGTATGACTTTGGAGAAATGTGAGGCCAGCCAGAACTTCGCTCTCTCAATTTCACAAAGATGATTTTCTTTGTCTCCTTAAAGAGTTGGAAAAAAACATCATTTAAAAAGATCTTTAACGTTCAACAATGTAAACAAAATATGCCTCATATAGATCATTTGGTTTCACATTTTCACGGAAATTCTGTGTGTCTTAGTTGGATAGATTTAGTTTTGGTTTGTTTTGTTTTTCCATTTCAGAAAATTTTTCTTGTATTAAACTTTTGTTTTTCCTGTTCCATTCATTGAGTTCTTTCCTAGAAGGATATCGGGGGAAGAGGGGGAATCTTCCTCTGCCCTTTTCCTTAAGGCTCTTATAGCTGGCCAAATAATTAACAAGACAGGTTAACAGGAGAAAATAATACCAAGTTTAATAACATGTATACATGGGAGAAATCAGGGACACTGCGTTTCTCAACACAATAGCAGAAATTCTCGTCTTAAATACCATGTCCAACCAAAGACAAGGAGGATGTTGGGGGTGGGGGTGTCAGTTACAGGAGATTATCACTAAAGCACTGTAAACAAGAGTAAGGTTTATTATGCAGTTTTAAGGCCTCACCTTCCACATTGATAAGTCTCTAGAAATGAGGTCATCCCCCCTCTTCCCAATACAGAGAGGGAGATACCTTTACAAATGGAGACTTCCCTTGTAAATGATTGTCTGGTAACTCCTCGCAGGGCCATCCAGAGCATGTGGCCAGAGAGACAGAACTTCCGCTAAGATGGGCTTGTTGGTGCCTTTTCTATTGTAACCTCTATCCTACATTATCTTTATAGCAGTCGTGATAATAACTCCTTCCTGAAACAGATCTTTTGTTTTAAATTCTTTAGGCAGTTTGGGAGGGGAAACTCAAATATTCTTCCTGAGTTCTCTGAGTCCTTATTGTCTTCAGCTCGAAATAATCCGCATACCAGAGTGGTGCTTCCTGGGGTAGGTTGCCCTGAGCACCATCAAGGACAATCATTCTCTTTATTTTAAATCATTTTTATTTGTCTCCCACAACTAACATCTTCTCTCTGACTGAATATTTTAGAATTTTTATCTGCATCCACCCAATGTATAGCAAGCCTTCCTTTTAGCTCAGATATAAATGATACATATCTTTCTGTAGTATTGTTTCAGTTTCTCACTGTTCTTTACTTCTTCTTTGCATGTATTATCTCTCATTTATATTTTTATTTGTCTTTTCATCTTGTCTCTGAGTTGTTATTATTATTATTTTAAAATGTGTTCTAGTTAAGCTGATCTAGTGCTTGAACATTTCTGTAAATCCCTTTTTTTCTGTTGTATTAGATAGCCTTCCAGATTGAGGTCATTTTTTTTCAATCTTTGGCATTTATTTATTTATCCATCCTCTTATTCCTCTCCTTCTGGTTTTACTTTGCAAATTTTTTCTTCATCTCCCTCATGTTTGGACAGAGCTACCTAGGTCTTCTTTTCGCTCTCATAAGGTGTAGACGATTTCTTGACTCCTTCCCAACCATGAAGGAGACTGCATGCTGAGCCACAGGTTGAGGGCTGAGTATTGAGTATTATGCCTGTGGCCCAAGGTTGTACCTGGGGGAAGGCATTCCCCTGAAGGAAAGTGCTTTCTTTCTTAGAAATAGTGCTTTGTATAGACTCCCAGGTTCTGCTAAATATCCTGGGCTCACTTCTCCATGGCCCAAGATGCATCCGATTTCCATATGGAGATACATCCAGGTTTATTCTCATCTTTCAATTCATTTCCCTCACACATGGTCATACTCATTTTTTGCTTCTTCCGTTTCACTCACTTCCTCCCAGAAACTCTTACTACATTTTCCCCACCAAAAGAGGGAAAAGTTAAGGATACCCATTCAGTTTGCTCCTCCCCAGACATTGAGAGAATTAGTGAGCACTGCCCACCAGACAGCTTCTAGGAGGTCTCGGCGGGCACAAGAGCCTGGCCACACCGGGGTGCTCTAGCTAAGGAAACCACTTTCTGGTATTTACAGCACTGGGTTGTGATGTTACCTTGCTTGGATGCTTGAAGGTGAACATTTGTGCTCTTGAATACATTTTATCTTTTCATCAAATTTTAGGAGAAGAATGTTACATCCAGAAGTTTCAATTCACTGTTTTAAGATGAAAGATCTCTATGGCTTTGGTACATCATAATAATATTATTTGCTTAAAATTCTATATTTCTCCCACTGGATGTCCACAAAAGATATACTAGGTTAAACATCTCAAGTGTTCTTTTAGCAGTTAGCTCCGTTCCTGGCTGACAATTGATACTCAGTAGTGTTTGCTGAATTAATGAAAGGACTAGGGAGAGGGAGCTAGGTCTACTGAGCAGTTAGTATGCACAAGACATGCCTTGCTTCATTTAATTTTCACAAGAACCAGTGAGAAGTAGGTGTTCCTATTCCTGTCTTTCAGATGAGGACACTCATGGGTATGAAGAGTTTACGATTTGGTCAATATAAATAGCAGTGGCAGAGCTGGGTCTCAAATGCAGGTCACTATGAAGCCATCACCTGTGCCCTTCCATTGCAACACCGTCCTAGCTATATGGGAGTAGTGGAAATAGCCAAAAGGACCTCCTAGTTCATATATAATATACCGAATGACCCAAGAGCTGGATACAGCCCACAGATGTTTTGTATATCCCATACTTTAAAAAACAAAAACATCAGGGGCCGGCCTGTTGGTGTAGTGGTCAAGTTCACATGCTCTGCTTCGGCGGCCCAGGGTTCACAGGTTCAGATCCCAGGTGCGCATTGATGCACCGCTTATCAAGCCATGCTGTGGCAGGCGTCCCACATATAAAGTTGAAGAAGATGGGCACAGATGTTAGCCCAGGGCCAATCTTCTTCAGCAAAAAGAGGAGGATTGGCGACAGATGTTAGCTCAGGGCTAATCTTCTTCACAAAAAACAAAAAATTGTCGATTATAAAATTTTCACATGCAAATCTGGGTTGCAGCATGTCTCAAAAAACCAGAAGCCCTAGCAACATTGGGACTACAACCTTCACACGGACAATTGACAAAGACCTTTTAGATGACACAGGCACTCTGCAAGTCACCGCAACCCTCTCTTTCTGGCTATGCTCCTTTACATGCCTAGCCTCATTTAAGTTTGCAACCCTGACCCAGATGAAACTTGACCCAGGTCCTCTGCCCTTCCAAGCTGCATACAATATAGGTGCATCATGGTTAGAGAAATCTCCAGGCCCTCAGGGGGTCCCAGTCCTGATTGCAGCATAGTCACAGGAGGTCTCCCTGACACAGAACGTTGTCCCTGAGGTTCCTTAGGCCCTATCTCTGAGTCTGGAAGTGTCACTTTATTCTGCTACGACTTACTGCATCCTCAGCGGGCTCTGTAAAGACAGTGACCTAAGGGGATGGTTTGCAAATCCTGTAGGAGCAGCTCTGAGTTGAGGATCTGGTCTCTAGGGATGGCTCCAAGAGAGATCAATCTTGTGTCTGGTGGGGTTGTTTTCTCTCCAGGGAGAAATGATTAATGAAAGCCAAGGAAGGTCTGTCCCCAGGGTCCAGCAGGAGCGCCTCCTGAGGAAGGGGCTGCCAGGCTGCCTCCTCCGAGGGACGGATGTGTTCCAGAGGAGCAACGGCTGGGAATCATCACCCGGATTAGCACTCCAGGGAAAACAAGCCTCCTCTTCCATCTTCCTGCTCAGCCACGTGGGCTCTGGTAGGTGTGCTCTGACTTGGTCTTGCCAGGGACAGCCTTGTACCCTGGAATTTGCAGGTGAGGGTTCTCACATTTTGCTACCCCAGGAAGTCTCCTGTGTGGCTTGTTAATTATGGGAGATTTTCCAGCTCTAACTTGATGCTGATTGAGTAAGTCTGTGGTGGAGCATGGGGGTTTGCATGTTTAACAAACATGTCAGTTGTTTCATATGGATGGACCAGAGTTTGAGGGAAAAAAAAAATCAATGTAGAAATTTCCGGAAAAGGCAAAACTGTAAAGATTGAGAGCAGGTCAGTAGTTGCCTAGTGCTGGGAGTGGGTTCAGGGGTTGACTGCAAATGGGCATGATGGATTTGGGGGCGATGGGAACATTCTAACACTGGATTGTGAGGATGGTTGCACAACTGTATACATTTACTAAAACTCATCAAACTGTATGCTTAGAATGGGTGAATTTTATGGTATGTAAATTAAACCTCAATAAAGCTATTGAACACACACACGCACCATACTGAAGTAATGATACTATAATGATGTAATGAGGGAGCAACATAGACACATAATGAATGATGGAGATAATGGTAGTGAATGTAAGGATGACAGCAAACAACGACCAAGCAGTATCTATGGACCAGAAGCTGAGCCAAGTTCTTCCATAAACTTGTCATTATTTCCCACTCCTGTCCCATGAGATACGTCTTGTCACTGCCCTCACTCTGCAGACAGGAAACTGAGGCTGAGAGATCAATGATTTCCTCGTGGTGCATAACCATGTGCGGAAGAACTGAGATTCGAATGCATGTGATCTGATCCCAGGGATGTAGTCTCTTACTAATTGGTTAATTAATTCAGTCGGTCTATCATATGCGGCTGAGAGTAGAACATACGTCGATCTGACATCTGACTTGACCATTTCTAACCGCCTTAACTCAAGCACCTGTCTTCATCCCTCGAAGCCTCAGTTTTCACACCTGCAGACTAATGATGATAATGCCTATTTCACAGGTTTCTTGGAATAAAGAAATGAAATAAGATATGTAAAGCCTGGTACCTATATAAAGCTCTCCAATAAATGCAGATGTCATGAAGTTAGAATACGTTGATCCCTTAGCAGAACTGTTGGTGCATCACATGAGCTTAATAAATATGAGCTAATATATAACTCTAAATATTGATATCATTCATCTACCTAATAACCACCTGGGCATTCACATCTGCACAGCACTAGGAGAGTCACTGAGTCAGATCTTATATAAACGATAGGACACTACCCTGTTCTCCAGGAACAACAGACAAGTAAACTAATAACTGTGATAGCATAGAGCTTGTGACTTAGCCTCTTCAATCACGGGACAAAAATAGAGGTCATTGTTACACAGAGATAGGGTGAGTCTTCACAAAGGAGCAGAGCATGGAGCTCAGCCTTAAAAAGTGAGTTTCTTTGTAGCTGACATCTACTGTTTTTATGTTTCCAGCATCTGTTCAAACCCCAGGCAGCACCAAAGAAAATTTTTTCCAAATTTTCAGATCTGTGGAAATCCTGGTTTTCCTTATTCTGTAAGACTGCCTTATTTGTTTGGGGATCTTAGTATTCTCCTTAGCTCATCTCTTTCTTCATACAGATCCCGACGGCTCCCTTCTCAGGGTGGAATTCTCCAAGTGGAAATGTCGCACTCACTTCCTGGATGCCTCTGGTACCATTTACCCACTCCGTGCTACCTCCCCGAAGCTGCTGTGCAAAATATGGCTTCTCGGGGACCCTGGGACCCAGCATTGTGACTCTGCATGTGAATCTTCTCCATATCCCCTGTTGTGATGAAGCAACCGTTCGTGAAAAGCTGTTCTCCTACCTGGAGAGTGATTTCACTCTTAGCACAACTCACAAAGTCAGGTGTTTCTAAATGACTGTAATTTTGGTGTGAGGGCTGTTTAATTCCTCTTCCCCTTTATTTATCTTTTAAACTCCCAGAAACACGGCTGCTGGCTACAATAGAGTTACATGTCTTCTTTCCCTGAATTTTCCAATTCAGGGGAAAATCAGCTGAAGGTAAAGTTGATGCTGCAAGCTTCCTTAGGGGACAGCAGAGGATGGAGCGACTGGGGGACTGCCAGACTTCAGTTTTAAATTGCAAAAGTTAAGGCAGCAACTTAGAAAATGGTTCTTCTAATTCTTAATAATGGCAATCCGCCTTCCTCAACCTGGTTGAAAATAGATCAGGGGGAAAAACACTGAAGGCCAGGACCCAGAATATTTTAATTCTCCAAAGCATTGACTTAGGAAGGGAAGAGAAGGAAGTTCTGTGCTCATGGTCGTTAGAAAAGTCCTCTGTGCCTGATACAGACAGACGTCTTTCAAGTGTTTCTGTCTCAAATTTTATTAGATGAGAAGGGGACTCGACTTTTTCCGCAGCGTGTGGTAATTTATAAACCATGTACATAAATTACCCGATTCCTCATTCCGCTGATATTCCTCCAATTGCCTTAATAGACCATAAAAATGGTAATGCCATGGTGAACCGTTAAATGCCCAGCTATTTAGCCCAGCAAGCCCCCCTTGTTTAATGGCTTTGCTCATTTAACATGTACAATTTGTAACCAAGTAAATCTAATTTTGAAGTAGGTTAGGAACTTAAGCTGCCTCTGGGAGTCCTGTGTGCTCGCTTTCCTGAAGGGAACACCACTAATAACACGCTACCTGGACTCTCTGAGCACCTGCTAATGAAGCCGGATTCTCAGAATGGCTAATGAGTTTGGCTCTTTTTATATAACTTAAAATGTGAGCTTCTTTTTCTTACTGTTGTGGAATCATTTGGAACAGCCAAGGGAGTTGGATACGCCTGCGTGTTCAACAAGTCATGCAAATAGGTAACCTGCCTGATCACGTAAGTATTATTTGAATTGGTTGTGGCAACCCCCCCTTCTTGGACATCAGTTACACCTTGAATTAAGTACCAAATCTGAACTGACCCTAAGAGGCCGGAGTGTGGGTTTGTTCCTGTTAAATAGTTCATGTCCAAAATGAAAAAAAAAAAAAAAAAACTATGTAAACTGTAAAGATAATTAACAGAGAAGGAAGGGGAAATATGTTTTGCAGGGAAGATATGGTGAAGCAGTGATTCTGTCCTGCAAAGAGCTTAGAATTATTCATTGCTTGATGGGGTCCATGGAAGGTGTCTGAAGCAGGGAAAGATCAACCTGGTGGCATTGTGTGCTGGCTCATGTGGACAGGGAAGTCTTGGAATACGTGTCAAGAAGCACTTTCAGAAATGTAAGGGTGAGGGATAAGGGTTTCAGCTGGACTAGTGTCAGGTAGAATGAAGGGAAAGAAGCAGGTGCAAGCAGTATCAAGTTGCAGTAGGCAGAATTCTAAGGTGACACCCTCCCCACCCCAAATTCCAATCCCCAGTGTCCCATGCCCTTGTGTAATTCTCTCACCTTGTGTGGATGAGATCTGTGAATGTAATGAGATGTCAATCCCATAATTAGGTTACTAATCTGTTGACTTTGAGTTGATAACAAGAGAGATTATACTGCGTGGGCCTGGTCTAATCAGGTGAGCCCTTCAAAGAAAATGTAGCACCAGAGAGATTTTCTCTATAGGTCTAGAGGAAGAAGACAAACAGCCTTGTCATGAGCTGTCTGTGGAGAGGCGTGGCCTCTAGGACCTGAGGGCCTCAGTCTTACAAGCACAAGGAACTGAGTGCTTCCGACAACCAGTGAGCTTGAAAGAGGAATCCAAGCCTCAGATGAGATTTCAGCCCACACTGACACCTTGATTTCAGGTTTATGAGACCCCAGCTAGAGAATGCTCCTTGTATAGATCAGTAGGCTGATGGTGACAATGATTCATCAAAATAGCACACACACAGTAGGGGTTCTCTGTTAAGTGAGTGGATGAATGAATGAATAAATGAAGAGGCTTGGTGATAACATCAGAGGCCAGTTTATGAATTAAACATGAGGACTTGGCACTGCTAAGTACTTGGGATAATTGTCTTGGCCTGACCAAGGAAGCAATAGGGGATGCCAAGTTATTTCCAAAGGTTGCTTGGTAAACACGAGATTCTGAGCAAGGGCAAGGGGAGGTTTTTTGTTTTGTTTTAATACAGGAATTGACTGCTTCATGCCACCAATCTGTGGTCTCCAGATACATCGTTCATCACGCTTGGGTTAAATGAGCCCAGATGTCTAGTTCCTTAGGTTGACCTGCTAGCATCCAATCTCCTTGGCACCGGGCCTGGCTGGACACTAACGCTTGAGTCTGCCACTCTCCCTTTCTTAAGCATCACCAACTCCTTTTGCAGAACTTATTTTATCCTAACATATTTGTTCAAGCCCAGCCTTGCAGGCCTCGCCACCATGCTGCTTCATTAGACCGATAGTGTATCCCATACTCTAATTTTTCATGTATTGATGCCATATTTTAAACCCCAGAGGGTGACCTTATTTCCAGTCCCTTCAGGGAGGGGGCCACTCAGACTTGCCATTCTGTCCTGTCCACAGAATAAATCACACAAACTGAATAGACCCAGTGAGATTACGACGCAAAAGCCAAATGTATTTTGCCCAGAGTCATTTTAGACCAAAGTCAATTCACAGACAGTGAAATGAATATTTTTCCTTTAGTTTTATGATCTGAAAGATTTATGAACCATGACTCTAAAAGCATATTTAAGTTATGTAGAAGAATGTCCTGATTTTTAGATGTATGTTGAAGAATTTAGAAATGAAGTGTCATGATGGCTGCAACTTACTTTCAACTGGGTCAGCAAAAAACACAAATGCATATACATCTATGAAGATGGGTAAACATCAAGCAAATTCGGCCAAATTTTAACAATTGTTGGCTCTGAGTGGTATATGTACACATTGTGTTGTGTACTAGTCTTTCAACATTTCTCTATGTTTGAAAATTTTCATAGTATAATGTTAGAAAGAAATTTCAGCTTCATTTTAATTCAATTTTATACATCCAAAGGAGTATCTACTCTCTTCCTTTCTTCCATGATACTGATGCTAACCATTTTGATGTATGGAACATTTTCACCAGAGCCTCCTTCCACCATCAAGTTATCTGTTGTATTTTATCTCCTTATAACTGTTTTGTCCAACTCTCTTCTCCTTAGAACATGGATTTACTTTCTGCTTTTAATGTAATTTTACATTTAACAAGAGTAGGCGTCTTTTCGGCTGTTTCTTTTCACTGATGTCTTATTCAATAAATCAAAAACATCTCTAGCCTCTGAGAATAAGCCCATCCAACACTCAATTTCTCATTAGGATGGGAATGTCTGTAACTTTCCCCCTGCTAGGCTGCCACAGAACCTCTTTGCATTTAGTGATGGTGGCCTGGAACTTGCGTGGAATTAGATCCAGCCCAATTTGGCTCCCTTGGATCTGAGCCTCTTAACATAATTTTCAAGTGTTTGACTCAATCAAGATCATGAAGTGAAAAATTTGAGAAAACCTGATTACTGAAGTTTTTCTTTTTTCCTAAAAAAAAATCAAAAGAACTATTGGGAGATGTTTAAAGAAATGGCACTGCGTTGGGGAAATGGCTGTGAATGAGACAAGACGCATGAAAATCAACCAACCAGAAAGGCACCTTGGTGTCACTTCTTGGAGAGGACACAGATGAAGAGGCAGAAGGACACTGATCCTGCAAAGAGAAATAGAAAGGGGCTAATTGCCCTGTTAGCAACTTCTCAGAAAAGCTACTTCTCTGAGCATGTCTGCATCAACTGATGATGGTGGCATTGGGTCCCCTAGTCAGTGAGGTCTTATCACTGGGGAAGACCTTGACCAGAGGAAGTTCCACTGAAGTTTTTGCTGACTCACTTAATCCTCATAATGATGCTTTAAGGTTAGTGGAATTATCCCCAAGTTGAAGGTGCAGAAACTGAGGCTCAGAAGTTTCAGTAATTTGCTTAATGACACACAGCTAGTGTGGATCTCCACATGGATCTTTTGGACTTCAAAGCCTGAGCTCTTAGGCATAAAAAGGGAACTTAGAAATAATATACTGCAAGCTTTCTTTCCCTTTCTTCCTAACATTCCCTTCCTAAACATTGTGTTTATTCATTTACCAGTGGGTAGACATTTGGGTTGTTTCTACATTTTGACTATTATGAATCACGCTGCTGTGAACATTCATGTGCAAGTTTTTATGTGAACACATGTTTTCAGTTGTCTTGGGTATACGTAGGAGTGGGATTGCTGGGTCAATTGGTAGCTTTATGTTTGACTCTGAGAAACCGCCAAACTGATTTCCACAGGAGCTACACTGTTTTGCTTTCTCACCTGCAGCACATGAGGGTTCCAATTTCTCCACATTCTTGCCAACATTTGTAATTGTGTCTTTTTTTTTTTTTTTTTTTAATTTTTTCCCCCAAAGCCCCAGTAGATAGTTGTATGTCATAGTTGCACAGCCTTCTAGTTGCTGTATGTGGGACGCGGCCTCAGCATGGCCGGAGAAGCGATGTGTCAGTGCGCGCCCGGGATCCGAACCAGGGCCGCCAGCAGCGGAACGCACGCACTTAACCGCTAAGCCACGGGGCCGGCCCTGTAATTGTGTCTTTTGATTATAGTCATCTTAGTGGGTGCGAAGTTGTACCTCATTGTGATTTTAATTTGTATTTCCTTAATGACTAATGATGCGATTTTCATGGACTTGTTGGTCATTTGTATAACTTCTTTGGAGAAACGTCTATTGAAGTGCTTTCCCGATTTTTAACTAGGTTACTTACCTTTTTGTTGTGGAGATTTGAAGAGTTCTTTATATATTCTGAATACCCTTATCCAGATATATGATTCGCAAATATTTTCTCCCATTCTGTGATTTTTCTTTTCACTTGCTTAACAGTGTCTTTTGATGCACAAAAATATTTAATTTTGATAAAGTCCAATTTATTTATTTTATTTATTTTTCGTGAAGATATCTACATTTTCTTTCAGGAGTTTTATTGTTTTAACTCTTACATTTAGGTATTTGATCCATTTTGAGTTATTTTTTATATATATTTTTTTGGTGAGGAAGATTAGCCCTGAGCTAACATCTGTTGCCAATCCTTCTCTTTTTACTGAGGAAGATTGGCCATGGACTAACATCTGTGCCCATCTTCCTCTACTTTACATGTGGGACGCCTGCCACAGCATGGCTTGATAAGCAGTGTGTAGGTCCACATCCAGGATCTGGACCTGCGAACCCGGGGCCTCCGAGGTGGAGCATGCAGACTTAACCACTATGCCACCAGGCTGGCCCCATGAGTTAATTTTTTATATGGTATGAGATAGGGGTCCAAATTAATTCTTCTTCATGTGGATATCCAGTTGTCTCAGCACTATTTGCTGAAGAGACCATTCTTTCCCCAGTGAATGGTCTTGGCTGCCTTGTCAAAAATTCCCTGAATTTACTTTTACAGATTCTTCCCAATTCACTTATTTAGTAGGAGAAGTATATACAACAGATATATTTTTGATATGAACACAGGCAAGCAAATGCACCTACAAATATAAATGAATATATGTGTCATATATACATATATATATGCTCACATATGTGTGTATATGTGTGTGTAGATACATATAATTTTTTTTTAAGATCAGAATCTTTAGGATTTATACCTTAAAAAAAGATTAAACTGCAACCTGATAACTGTACTATTTCAGATTTTCAGATAGAGCTGAAGATGGGCAAAGTGGTGCAGATTGGAGTACATTCAATAGGGTAGTTATTAAGTGAATTCTGCACTATAATTGCTGATCTTCTAATGGAACTCACTCATACCTGCCCTTTTATAGCAATCTCTGCTTGCAATTACTGTAAAAACTTGTTGAAGAAGAACATCATTTGGCTCAGCAGAAATATCAGCTGCAGCAATAGAGAGATAAATCTAGCATTGAAAAGCAGGTTGGGAGAAGGTTCAGGAAAAGGGAACCTTGGCCCTCCTGGGTCTGTTAAGCCAGTAGGTGATGCTTGTCTGTGTTTTAGTATGTCAGAACTGGGAAGACTTTAAGATGATCCCTTCTCCCATAGTGTTTATGGAAAGGATTAGGGCTCTGAGAAGGGAGATAAAGCAGCATAGCAGAATGAAAGACCATGGCAGCTGGAGTCACTCAGACTTGACTTTGAATCCTGGTCATATCATTTTATTTATCTCTGTGACCCTGGGCAAGTGACTTTACTTCTCTGAACTGTTTTTGTGCATTAGTAAAATGACATGATGACACTTTCACGACAGATCTGTAAGGATTGTGAACAAAATATGTTAAACAGCTAGCTCAATATCTGCCTCAAGGAAGCATTTAATACAAAGGTATTGTTATTATTATAACTATTACTTAATTCCCACCAGAACTTTTGTCTTGGGAACTTCTATCCAGCTCACAGATACTGGCTCAAACATCACCTCCCCACAGAAAGCTTATACAGTGCTCTCCCTCAACCCCTACGTACACGTGAGCCTCACCTCCATATCTGTGGATCTCCCATCCCACATTCTCAGAAAACCCTGCACAGTTATGCTTATTACTTGTTAATAGTGTACAATTACAGACACACATTCTACTTAAACAAAAGTTTAATTTTCTATTTTTTCTCTTTTTTATTGAAATACAAATTACATACTATAAAAGTCACTCATTATGATGTACACTTCTATGAGTTTTGACAAACACAATAAAGTTACCACCACCAAAATCAAGATAGAGAACAGGTCCATCACCACAAAAATTCCTTCACATTCCTTTGTAGTCATCAACACTTCTCCCTACCCCAACCTCTGCCAACCACTAATCTGTTTTCTGTCTATTAGTTACCTTTTCCAAAATGTCATAAAAAATAGAATCATACAGTATGTAGCCTTTTGAGTATGGATTCTCTCACTAAATAATGTATTTGGGATTCATCCATGTTGTTCCATGTATCAGTAGTTTACTGATTTTTATTGCTGAGTAGTATTCCATTGAATGGATGTACCACAGTTTGTTATCCATTCACCTGATGAAAGACATTTGGATTCTTTTCAGATTTTAGTGATTATAAATAAAACTACTGTAAACATTCATGCACAGATTTTTGTGAGAATATAACTTTTTACTTCACTTGGGAAAATATCTAGGAGTGGAATTTTGGGCCTATCTATAGTATTTTATTTCTTAAAAAATAGAAAAAATATCCAAGGCAAATATAATAGAATGTTGGTTTGACAAATGTGCATTAGGAGAACATAGGTGCTCTTTAAAATATTCTACGTGTTTTTCTTATGCTTAAAACATTTTATTAAAAATAAAACTCACAAAGTTATGCACTATAAGTCAACTCAACAACTCAGATGATAAATGTACTGCTGATTGTGTCAAGATATGCACATGGGCTTTATCACAGTGATAAAATCCTTTTCTACCTAAAGATACTAATAATTTTAACCATTCCGCTGAAACCTCTTAATGATGCTGTAGGTAGACATGGATCAACCTTATCTAGAGCTGACAAGATGGCTCCTTGGGATGATATAAATCTCTCTTTATGGTTCCACCTTCCAGCTACTGCTGAATATAGATGCCCACAAGTCCCTTACTCCTCCACCGTCTTTCCTTCCTCCTTTTCTGTCTCCCCTCTGCCTCCACCTCACCAAGGTGCCGTCTTCACTCACTTATTGCTCTGCCCTCACACCTGTTCCTCTAAAAGGAGCTTTCCAGGAAGGTAGAGCATTTCCAAGGCATTAACCTCTCTTATGTATATAGATTATGACAGTATCCCATCCCTGGGATGAGGAGGACAAGAAAGGAGGAGGGAGACTGGGAGTGCTAAGCCAAAACAAAGAAGTGAAGGAGCAGAGACTCTCATCCTACCATACGATCATCAGGTAGTGAGAAGTCGGGTGGCCCCCACCAGCCATCTAAAAGCTGACGGTGGGGACACTTCCAGGCAGAAAATGCTTTTCATAAAATGCCTTTGGATTATGTTTCAGAAAATGGCATTAGCTGTGATGGTGATAAATGGCTTACAAAACTTACAAAACATTCATCAGCTCAGCACTCAGGCCCTTCAGGTAATGCAAAGAGAGAACATTGACTGGAAACATGAAATATGGGCCAGTTCACCATCCACTAACTAAAATGTTTCATCTGGTAATCACTCTGGACCAAGATTTATTTTGGGTTTTGTAAACATCTCTTTTAATTTAAATTAGATTTAAGGAATCCTCTCCCTCCACGTTCTGACTTCTTCGAGTTTAGCATTTGCTGGCTTCTTTTTTTCCATTAACCCTCTTATAATCACCTTCCAGTCACGCATTTCCAGAGAGAAAATTATATGTGGCGCTGAACAAGCATTATTAACTCCATTGGAGGTTTGCGATGATGATATGTTTTGTGGGAAATGGGCTGAGAGTTCTTTAACTAAAGGAATTATGAAGAAGTCTGATGTATAATTGGAATTTCATTCTTCCCAACATTGTTCCAGGAATCTTTGACTTGTATTGAGAAGCTCAGCTTGGGCATTACCTCTTCTGTGGAGCCATTTTTTTTTTTCTGCCCACTCCACCCAGACAGAATCATATACTCCCACTCTGGATCCACACAGCCCTCTCCTGCTAATTCCATGAAGGCGTCCATCACATTATTTCACAACCCTCTTCTCACATGCCCATCATCAACATCATCTCTGTGCCCCTTGATACCGGGAGACTAATCTCAGCCCTGGCTGAATCCCCCTTGCCTTTACTAGGGTCTGGCACACAGCAGACACTCACTAAACACTGCGTGAGTGAATGAGGTAGTCTTTCTGTGTGTAGTATGTCTGTCTGCATCCAGAGAGAGAAAGAAGGGCAGCCCAGGAGCAAGCAGGCAGGCTCTCGAGAAGGAAGGAAAGTAGAAAAGAAAGAAAAAGGAGATTGTATCCTTTTGACACATCTAATTGGACACCATTTTCAAGATAATGAGAAATGGCTCAAAGAGAAAATTTTGGAAAGGGTAAAGAATCTTTAAGATAGGAAACAAAACCACATCACATGTCATCCTGACCAGTCCTAGAAATAGACTCATTTCTTGTTAATCTCTATAAGATTTATTTAATATATACCCCCGCACACAATTCTTTTGAATTTCCAAATTTAGTGTTTTCATCCTTTTCAATTTCCTTAAAAAAACTTCGATATAACAATACCTTAAATTTAACTTTAGGTTAAATTTAAGAGAGTCTTAATCTTTCTCTGACACACACACACACACACAATTCCCACTACTCTCTGTCTTCTTAAACATTAAAAGTGTCTTTGTTCTTGATCAAGTTTTCCGAAGTATCCTGTTTCTTGGAGGGGCCCATTTGGAAGCCCACACTGGATGGTATTTGTGTGTGTATGCTAGATAAAAATGATCTAATGTAGAGAGAAAATTCCTCAGAGAAGATTTCCACTGTTTCTCCTACTCTGTCTAGGGATTTACTTGGGTGGAGTGTATTCAAAGTCATTGCTACTTCCACTATGATTGCCGTCAATATCTATGGGCCCAGTTTTTACTTACTTGTGGATTAAGTCTGCATCTCTATAGCTTCAGAATCAGATGTGTATGTAGTATCAAATAACATCTTGATTTGGCATGATTCAGGAAAGAAGTCATCCACAGAGGTGAATTTGATATATTTTTTAATCTTTCTGTTCAGGTTAACCCACATTTACTGAAATTTTGCCACACATTAGGCACTGTGCTAGGCAATGTGCTAAATGCAAGTATCCACAGAGTTGTAATGCCATAGAGTGGCTCTGTAGGGGCAAGGGTTTAGCTGTCCTCACTCCATCTAAATCTGGATTAGCTCCCTGTACAAAACCATCCCCAATGAACATAGAACCTAATATTTAAAAAGAAAATAAAGTTCTGGCTATGAAAACTCATCTTTAAGATAATTCCCCAGCTGTTCTTCTTCCTCTTCTCCTGCAGAAATTCAGGAGCCACCTCTGAGCACATATTAGTAAACCATGATACGTGGCTTCAAACAGTAGAGCAGAGAGTGTTAATGGCTGTGGGAGAGGTGTGCAACAGGAGCTCTGTAAGCACAGACAAGGGTGCTCAGCCCAGTCTCGTCGCTAAGAAAAGTCTTTTTGGAGAAGCTTACTGATTTAACTGCCAACTCTGTGCCTACACATTTAAATTAAATTATATACGTCTGTCATTCACTATAAAATGGAGGACCCTTGTCTTTGTCCATTCGAGCTACTACAACCAAACACCATAGACACGAGTGACTTATAAACAACAGAAATTTATTTCTCACAGTTTTGAAGGCTGGAAATCCAAGATCGGGGTGCCAACATTATCCGGTTCTGGTACTCAGTGAATATGGTAAAACTTTTTATTCCTGTTGATGAAATTCAATGATCTGAATTCCTTGGGACAGTTGCTTGCTTTGGGAAGACAAAGGAAGGGGCCATGTTCTCTTCTGATCTTTTCTTGGACCAGAAACAGAAACATTCTCATGTCTAGCTTAAGTACAAAAAGAAAGTTTTCAGGAGGGGAGGCATGTTAGCCTAACATTTAACCACATGGACAGCGAGGGCAGTCCTGGCTTTGATCTCAGCCTGCCTCTTACCAGCTAGATAAACACGGACAAGCAATTACACTCTCTGGACCAGCACTGTTTAAGAACTTTCTGTAATGATGGACATGTCCACATTCAGCACTGTCCAATCTGCCACCACCAGCCACATGTTGCTATTGAGCACTTGAAATATAGGCAATGAGTCAGAGGAACTGAGTTGTCCATTTCATTTAGTTTTGATTAATACGAATTCAAATTTAAATAGCCACGTGTGACTAGTGGTTAGCACATTGGATAGCATGCTCAACATCACTTTTCTTCTTATGCAAAATATAGAGTTAATGATGTCCATCTTTAGGGATTTCTTTGAAGATGAAATGAGGTAAGTTATGTAAAGTCCTCAGCACAGTACCTGGCTTGTGGTAAGTGCTCAATGAAAGTTATGTCTATTACTACCATCGTCATCACTGCTCTTAATATTTTACTTCTTACTGCTATTTCAACCATTATTTTCTATAATACCACTCTTACTAATAATCATCATTATTGTTACTTATACTCTTTACATCAGTGAGTTCCTGTTAGTCAGACAATGTTTTCATGTGTTCATAGAGGGGAAAGTCACCTGGATTACAGAAGACAGCGTGGCATGAGAACAGCAGGTTGGGTCCTCTGACGAGCAGGGTCTAAATAAATGAGGAGCTCTTCTCTGGATCCTGCCAGGGGCTCAAGAAATTCAGAAACCGAAGATCCTCCTTAATCTCATGAGTTGTTTGCCTGCAGTAGAGCCACAGAGTTTTGCAGGGAAGGTCTCCTTAAACCCAGGATGATATAGACTGATTCTGAATCAAGAGCCCTTAATTTTATTTCTTTTTATTTTTAAGGTATCCATTTGGCACTGCTGCAAGTCAGCTTGTCTGTGACAGGCTAGAGATAGAGCATAACCCTCTCAGAAGCTGATGTTTATGTGTCTGTGTGACCACAGTCTCAGGTACTTTGGGGGTGGAGAGAATGCACACTCTGCTATTACAGTCATGCGTCGGTTAACGATGGGGATACGTTCTGAGAAATGCATTGTTAGGTGATTTTGTCGTTGTGCGAACATCATAGAGTGTATTTATACAAACCTAGATGGTATAGCCCACTACACACCTAGGCTATATGGTACTAATCTTATGAGTCCACCATTGTTTATGTGGTCCATTATTGACTGAAACATTGTTATATGGCGCATGACTGTACTCACCTTCGAACTTTGTCAAAGAACTTACTCTCTTTGAACTTGCTCCTATCACTAATACATGTAGGGGATTAAATGAACCAGTGTTTACATTCCTTAACACAGCACCTGGTACATAGTAAGTGCTCAGTTAATCAAATGATTTGTCTTTCGTAGTGTCTGGCACATTAGAGACACTCAATACATTTTTGTTGAATGGGTGGATAAATCTAGGAACGCAAACATGAACTTACTTGACCCATCATGAGTAAGGGGTATATTGTAGTGGTGCAAGGAACCTTGGCTAAGAGTACAGAGGCCTCAAGACGACACATGGACCTTGCTGATTGGGTTCTCCAGAAGCAGGTACTGAGATGCAGCTTGAAGAGCAAGGTGTTTATTAGAGACAAACACCTGTGAAAGGGAGGAGAGGAAGCTGGATTGGGCAAAGAGAGAAGTTAAACTGCCGTGCAGGTCCCGCAAAGAGCCTTGGTCAATGAGGCAGGGAGGTCTAAGTGGACATTGCCCATGAGCTGGCCATGTTGGGCTGAAATGTCTAGGCCTCTATGCCTCCCTCTCACTCTGACACTGGATGCAGGCTGCCCCGGGAAGGAGAAGGGTGTGGCCTCACTCTAGGGGGCTCTCCGAAGCTGAAGCAGATCCTGAAAGAGGTGACAGCTGGAGCTGACTAACGACCACACTTCCCGCATCTGGGCAGCAAGCCCTGCCATGAAGAGGGATCTGGGAGGTACATATCTGTGTCCATCCCATTGGGGTACTTAGGTTAGTCAGAGCAGATGAAGGGAACAGAAAATACAAGGAACTTTCCCAAAATTACAAGGATCAACCCAGTGGCAAATATTCTTAAGGGATGCAAGAGCAATAAAGAGGATGCTATAAATTAAACTTAGGAAAAAATTCATATGTAGCACCTAATAAATTTTTATTCATTATAATAAGGACATTTATATTAAAAAATAGCATTCTCAAACAGACCAGCATGAGACAAGAAGTGTGGGGGTCTAATGAAGCACAAAGGAAGAATTTAGATCAAACAGAGACAGATCTGTAATTGCGGTGATTAAAAATGTGGGCAATGGCGTCACATAAATTTGGAATCAAGCCCTGAATCTGCAGCTAATGCATGGCTATTAAGTCACTTCACCTCCCTAAGGCTGGGTTCTTGATTTGTAAAATGGAGATATAAATGTAATAACTGCATTGTTGTGAGGATTAAATGAATGAATACATCTAAAGAGCTTAGCATCGGGTTTAGCACATAACATTCACTCAATAAATTTTACTTATTAGTAGTATCATTCACACTAGACTATGGGTTTTCTGCAATTTCTTAGTGAGGAGAGATTTGAAAGTAATACCAAACTTTCCTTCCCACCAAACACACATACTATATATCATTTAAAATTTGATGCATAAAAGTAGACCTAAAAGAACCATTTATATATATATATACACACACATTTACATATATATTTCTAGTTTCAGACACAAAATTTAATTTTTCCAATGATTTTTATTTCTGATACTATTATTTTCATTGAATCATAACCTAAAGGATCTCCTAAGGCAGTGCTATATATAAGCTTTAGCCAATTTTTGGTGTTCTGCTAAAAAATAAAAAGAAATAAATGAGGCCATGGTAGCAGAGTTCTAGGCAATGCTTCTGTCTATATCCTCTCTTAGAAAATCACAGACTGCATTATCATAATCAATTATCTGAGAAATCCTATTCTAGTCAAAAAAAATATTCCAGTGTTTAATTTTGTTGCACCAGGTTACCCAACTACTTTTGGCCTCGTAACCCTTGTTTTCCATAGGCATATTTATTAAACAGGATGCTTGAAATTGCAAGCAACAGAAACCCAACTCTAACATAATTAATCAAATAAATAGATTTATTGCACCAAGTAATTGCATTGAACAAGAGTAAAATTCAGGCATGGTTGACTTTGGTGACCAAATAACATTGTTTGTCAATCTCTAGACTGTGCTTTTTTCTGCAGTTCATTCTCAGGAAGGTGCTCTCTAAGTGGTTAAAACATGGACAATACCAGCTCTAAGATTTCTATGAGAATAGAAATCCCCAGAAGAGAGGAGGCAAAGCTTATTTTTTTTAATAAATTTTAGGAGAAGTGTCAGGGTAGCCCGGATTGGACACTGTCACTGAGACCAGAATGATGTAATGATGTAGTGTTCTCATTGGCCCAATTTATGTCATCCAAGTAGGAGCATGGATCCCCCAAGGAAACCCAGCATTCAAGAGACTGTTTCCAGAGGAGAATAGATGCTGAACAAGATTCTTTCTTTCTTTTTTTTTTTCTTTCTTTCCTTCTTTATTCCTCTCTCTCTCTCTCTTTCTTTCTTTCTTTTTCTCTCTCTCTTTCTGTCTTTCTTTTTCTTTCCTTCTTTGTTCCTTCCTTCCTTCCCTCCTTTCTTCCTTCCTTCCTTCCTCCCTTCTCTCCTCCCTTTCTCCTTTCCTCCCTCCCTTCCTTCCTCCCTCCCTTCCTCTCTTCTTCCTTCCTTCCTTCCTCCCTCCTTCCTTCCCTCCTCTCTGGTCCTCTCATTCTCTCTCTCTCACTGAGCGATACATTTCCTAACCCTCAGGGAGTGAAGAGTTAATTCTGAAATAGCCCCTGTGCCAGCAAGGCCACCTGAGATCTTTGTCTCTCCAAAAACAGCTCCTTGCTGAACTTGCAGAAAGGTTTAATTTCTCCTCTGGAGCTCTGAACAAGGTTATTAGAGGCCCTTTCAAGTCCACCCTCTGGGAAACTACAAACAGCTGCACTAAAAGAAGAAGGAGGAAGCACCGAAGCATTTGGAACTCAGGCTGTGCACCTTCCATCAGTCCCAGTCTTTCTCTGGGCAAGCTTGAGGTGGAAGCAGCAGCGGGCAGGGCAAGTTGGATACCTGAAGATTGTCAACAAAGATCATTTCTGATTGGATGCCTGCCAGGGAGTGCCCTGTGTAGCCATATCAGGGGAGTGAGAATAAGGCTGATATCCAAGAAAGACTGTGATTTAATTTAGGATAGGGATTGGGTGGTCAGAAAATACTTTATGATGACTGGGAGATGGGTGCTGTTTTCTCAACTTGGGGGAACATATACGCCATGAGACTTCTTGCTGGGTTTGACGTTATATGCTCTACCATAAAGTGCTCTGAGTGTTTGGCATGCATGCTTTGTTTGGAATGCATAAATCATTGCAGTAGCCGTGACCAAGAAAGGAACAAGTATATGGGCAGCCTGGTATATAGACTGTTCACTAAACTGGGCTGTAGATCTAAATTTGCACCGATCCACTGACTCACCTGAGATAATTCCCTTCCCCTCTCTGGGTTTCACTTTCTTCATCTCACAAGTGAGCAAGTTGGACTAGATCAGGGACAGCAAATAATCTCATCTCATAGGTCAACTCTTATGGTGTTGACACTGTGTTGAGAAGCATTCTGTGGTCATATCCTCACTCTTCAAGAAAAATTAGGCAACTGAGTTGAAATTATTTGCCATAGCTGTGGGAAAGGAGGGTTAGTGACAAATCTCTTTTATTTGCTATCCCTGGAGAAGGTGATATCTGTGATCCCTTCTAGATAGAAAATTCTAGGTTTCTGAACACTTTAATATTTTCCTCAATGCTTGAGACTAGATAACCATTTTAGGAAACCATGTCTGAGCAGTTGGAGAGTTCCTGGGTCAGGGTTGTGATCAAAGCTGGTGGCTTTTCAGTTCATTGTGTTCTCTTCCACTAAGCCCTCACTGTTCTTTCTCATTTATGTCTTTTAAAGGTGGTACTTCTTTGCACAGCAATTCCATTCAACACACACTTGCTAGTGTCATTTGTGGGTAACTCCCTGCACTAAGTGCAAGAGACAATAAAGAGGAATCAGACATAGGCTATATCATGGAAAGGGTCACAAGCTAGTGAGGGGGAGAGCCTTGGACACAACTAACGGTGATAAAAATCAGGCTGTGATAAGTACTTTAAAAGATGTATTCAAAACCAGAATACTATGAAAGAATAGAGCAGAGAGAAACAGATTCTGGATGAGTCGGCTTTGGGTAGGTTTTCAAAGAAGCTGTTTGAGCTTGGCCATGAAGGATGAATGGTAAGGGGGGAAGAAGGGTGTTTCCCAGTGAAAGTAACCAACATATGCAAAGATGTGGAGGATGGGAGGGCATCGAGTATCCAGAGAACAATGAATGAATGGTTCATGGTTCGAGGTGGCAGGGATGTTGAGTCTGTTTGTAACAGCATTGGGGAGGGGGCTGGAGATTTACATCAAGGTCAAAATTTGGAGAGCCTTAAGTAACATCCTAATTTCCTTCAATTTATAAAACAGATATTGAAAACTTAACATGTAACAGACAGGGTTCTACAGGCTGAGTTGGCAGGACAACATACAGTGTCCCCGCCCTCAAGAGATTGTAATAAAGTTGGCTCACACACAAAGTGCTAATTGCAATAAAATGTGTAATTACTTCTCTAATGCAGATACAGAGGAATATTGGAGCAAATATCTAATATCCAAAGGGGAAGACAGAAAAAGTGTTGACGGACAAATAGGAGACAGGGTAGGAGATTTTTCCAGGCACCAAAAAGGGCATAAGCAAAGACTTGGAATCATGATAGATTCTATCACATTTGGGGAATTATAATAATTGACTATGGCCAAAATATAGACTCAATGGGGGGCAAGTGATGGAAGTTAAGGCTCAAAAACTTGCGGTTTAGTCTGTTGAATGAAGAAAAAAAGGAATGCTTAACTATTGGAAAGTGAATTATAAACTTTAAAAAAATTTCAATGGAGTGTTTGATCACACTATTATTCAGTGCCTTTTTTAAATGGCCCATAATATATCATATACAATCAGCACTATCTATAAATTACTCCTTAAAATTTTAAGGTCAATTAATTTTCCATTGTATTGAGGGGCCATATGCATGGAATATACAGGTAACAAAATGAAATTTTATCTTTAGTATAGAAACCTTTTGTAATCTAGACCAGTGCTGTCCAATAGAATTTACTGTGACAATGTAAACGTTCTGTACTGTGCTATCTGATATAGTATCCATTAGGCATATGTAGTCATGGAGTACTCAAATGTGGCTAGTACAATTGAGGAACTGAATAGTTTATTGTGCTTAATTTTGCTTAATTTAAATTTAAACTTATAATAGCCAGATGTGGCTAGTGGCTACCACATTGAATATCATAGGTCTAGAAAAAGCAAATATATGAAAATCTGAGGTATGAAATTTGACAGAAATATGTTATTTAGAGCACCATCATAAGAATGAACAAGTGAGACAACTTATTGAAAGGAACTATGTCAAGCGGGCATGCCATTAACTCCTTTCTGTAAGGGAGATGGAGAGAGAGAGCAAGAGAGCCTGGGAATATGCTCTTCCTAGAATTAATTACCTTCTAGTCAGAATCATTAAAAGAGCCAAGCTGAACACTGAAAGGCTTTGAAAGCAATAGAAATGAAACAACAAATTATAAAACAAAGCTTAAACCCCAAACTTAGTGCAAGTATATTGACTTTTAACAGAATAATCTTACGGAAAGATGTGCATAGTCCAGGATACTTAGGAATAAAAACCTGGGCCTGAGATGAACATATCTTGTTTTTGGCTGTCCAGCATCCCTTTCTTCTTCTTCTTGTAGCAACACCAAGTTTTTTCTTTGGGGATATGCCATTTCCACCTTCCATGTGGACCTAATAGAGCTTTCAATCTCAAACTCTGGGCTTGATACACAGCCCAGAATTGCTCAATAAAAATACTTCACCACTCTGGACTCAATGATTGGTGGAGGGATGAACCAGATAAGCCAACCAGAAGCTTCCTCGGAACGCTTTCTAGGTGGTAGATTTTTCTCTGAAACAAAAAGCTAAAAATACTATAGATTTGGAGTTGCCAATGTTCTGCTTGCTGTTTGCCTAAGATAGGAGTGAAGCAGAGGCAGAAATAGAGATATGGAAAGTCCTACAATATAGTTCAAATCCCTGTATCCCTCTGTGCCTGAAGCTCCTGATCCACCCCCTGGGAGGCCTACTCACATGAGCTAATCAGTTCCCTCTTTTACAGAACTTGCATTGAGTTGGGTTTTTGTGATTTGCAACCAAAAGCCTTTCCTAATACACTGGCCCACAGACGGTACAGATCTTGAGATTTGATAGATATTTTTCCATTAATTAAATCTAACTATTTGTCCCTGACAGACAGGTGAAATGATGGTTTTTAGTTAGTAATGGGGATTTGGGAGCAGAGTAATTTTTTTCTTATTATTATTTTAGCAATTAAATAGTAAAAAAAAAAAATGGAAGGGAACTCAAAATTTCCAATATTTTTGGCAACTGTCATGTTAATGATCTTGAAATAAGGTATCCCAGGAGTATGCCACCTACTTTAAAAATCCGAAAGTCCAAACACAGAGTCCCCAGTAATTATGACCACACTGACATCATCACTCTTATGCCACTGACACGGGGAAGAATTAAATTCTGAAACAGGAGTCATGGTCAGAGCTCACCATTCTGATAGAACAATCAGCTGCCTTGTCAGCCTTTTCTCCATTCTCTCATCTGCTCATGTTGGGAGGAGCTGAGGAGTTCTCAAAACTCTAAAATAGTTGGTTCTAGGTGATTGGCGTTTGCCTTGGGAATAGACACAACACCCACCTTAGATTGGAGATTTCTATACCTGGTCTGTGGATTGTCAAACCTGACACAAGATCCTAAAAGCAAAGAAACAACCCCAAGTGAAAATAGTTTTATCCAAATTGTCTACAGGTCAATGCAATTGTTTATGAAGATAAACCATGGAAAGATTCAGGGCATTTGTGTGATGTGAGTACATTTGCTTGGTGAGGAAGGGAGGAATAAAAGAGTTGTGAGGACAGATCCACAGAACATGGGATTAAAATGGTTAAGAAAATGGAGGACTCGAGGATGACTATCATGTTTCTGGCTTGAGAAAATGGATGCAGTCTTGATCATCAGAGCTATGAAATGGGCATGGATTCAGAAAGAAGGAGGAAGGAAGGGGGGGGAGGAGGGGGCCAAGGGTGGAACCTTCAGCACAGGAGACAGAGGAGCCAAAGAAGGAGAGATTGAGAAGACAGAGGACCACCACAAGGATGCTGTCTCAAGGAAGTCAAGAGAGGAGAGGGGAGATGAGAAGAATGATGACAGAGATTATGATCATTTTGTGGATGGAGAAAACTGAAGCTCAGGGAGGCAATATTACTACCCAGAGATAGTAGGCAGCAAAGCAAGATCTGGGACTCTCCAGCTCCAAAGACCACACTCTTTCCATAATGTCATCTGTCTTATAGAAGAGACGTGGAGGAATGTAGAGTCCCAGAAAATCCATTGGTCGGTCAACGTTCAGAATACCAAGTTGTGTGAGGGGGATGAGGAGTGGCATTTAATGAGAGGAGAAAAGCTGGATTATAAAGGATTACAAAGGATAGCAGTGGAGCAGAAAAGGAAGTTATGAAGGTGGCTTTATGGAAAGAGAGGGGATAGTGCTTTTATTGGACAGTAGGTTGATGAGAGAAATTTTAGATACATGATGATCAAGAACCAGTAAGTGATACTATGGCAATAAAGAATTTGGGATCTAAAATTAGGTAAGTGAACTCAAACCTGGACTCCACTATTTATCTATGCCATAAAGCAGAAGCTCTCAACTGGGACAGTTGTGTCCTCCAGAGGACATGTGGCAATTCTGGAGACATTTTTATCATCACAACTTGGGGGGAGGTGCTACTGGCATATAGTAGGTAGAGGCCAGGGATGCTGCTCAGCATCCTACAATGCACAAGGAGACCTCCCTACAACATAATTCAGCCCAAGATGTCAATGGTGCTAAGACTGAGAAACCCAGTCAAAGCAGGAACATTTCTTAAACTCTTTAGAACAAGGTTCCCTCAACTCTACAGCAGATTTAACAACGATACTTGCTTCCTGGGCATTTGGGGATTTAATGAGCTAATACGTGCAAAGTGCTTCGTGCTAGTAAGTCCTTAGGAACATCATCACCATTGTTGTTTTTACCATTTTGTGTGATGGACCAAGATGTTGAGTTAAACCAGGTACAAAGGTAGGGCTTGATGCCAGTCAGAAGGAGGGTGGTTTTAGTGATTGTGTGTCAGGGCCTTTGATTCCTGAGTCCTTCTTTGTGGTAAACGGTCAGGGCTGGAGGGACAGTGGAGACTGCCTTTAGAGATGGGTACCATTTTTCTTCCACTACAAAAAACCCCTGGATGTCCTGGCTTCAGAGATAGAAACTCTCCCTGCACTAGGGTCTTACTGAGTAAGGAAAAGTGGTGCAGACCATCACCTGGGTCAGAACTAAAACACTTCTGACAGAAATGGTTTCCAGGCAATTGAGCGGATTCCGTGCTGTTGCTGTTGACAGTGCACTGTTCTGTGGCAGAACGGATGGATAGATATTCCTTTGGGGTACTTTCGATCAAAGGAGAAAAGCAGATTATTAACGAACGAGAATATGTATATTTGGATAATTACATTTGTTATACCTGCATGTTTTCTGCATTCCAAGATGGCATAAAAAGAGATTGAATGGATCTTGGGAAATGTAATTGTTTTGTTACAAGGCTGTCACAAGGGCCTGCTATGTGTGTGTGCATGTATGTGTGTTAAATAAAAATTGCCTGCAAAAGAGCTGGGTGAGAGAAATACATTTGAAAGATTCCTACTCTAGTCAGACTCACTTAGCCCCTTAATCCCTTACATTGGCAGCTGAATCCCAAGGACGGGTTCTAGTGCACAGAGGAGCAATAAACAAACAGCCCAGAGCTCCTGGCATCATGGAAAAAAAATCGCCCATTTCTTGTAAATAGATTGCAATAAAACAATAGCGACTGAACAGTTAGTGGAAGAATCAGCCAAGAGGAACTCTGACTTGGTGGCCTTTAAGCTACAGAAACAAACAAAAGAACATTGAAATGGACTCAGATGAATCCTTTAAAGACAATCAGCTTTTGAAGGTTTATTAATCAACCTCTTGGGCAGAATACCAGACGATTTTACCTGGAGTGAAGGTAAAAGCAAATAAACAATAGTTGACCAATCATCCAGAAGATGTGTGTTGCGGCATCAACAAACATTTTTTTTCCTGCCTTGTTTTCATGTCTCTGCGCTGGTCAGATTTAACGTCTGTCTTTCACAGATCAGGTGAAAGGAAAATGAACAGATACACTGTTAGTCATGGACATCTCCAGCAATCTTCTCAGAATTTGCTTTTCCTTCCTCGTGTCCAACAACACCTGGTTTCCATTTGGGTACCCACGTGATTCTGTCTTTCTCTTCAATTGGAAGGATGTGGGGTGGAGCACAGGACTGAGGCTAAGCCAATTGGGTCATTACGTCCTCTCTGGCCACAGAGATTGGTTCACTCATGGCCTGGGGTCTAATTTGGTCTTTTTGGTATGCCAGCCAATATATTCCCTTCCTTTTTAGGTCAGTTCTAATGGGTTTCTATTATTTATAACCCAAAGAATCTTCATCAATGTAGTGGTCCCATATCTCAGTGTCTTGGTTACTCAAATGCATGTTTATTGTATTAATTTCCTATTGCTGGTGTAAGACATCACCACAAACCTGGTGGCTTAAAATAGCACAAATTTATTATCTTACAGTCTATAGGTTAGAAATCTGACACTGGTCTCACTGGGCTAAAATCAAGGTGTCAGCAGGGCTGCATTCCTTTCTGGAAGCTCTTGAGGAGAATCCATTTCCTTGACTCTTGTATCTTCTACAGACTACTCACATTTGTAGACCCTTCCTCCATCTTCAAAGTCAGCAACATAGTATCTCTCTGACTCCACTTCCGTGGTCACATCTCTTTCTTTGACTCACTTCTTCTGCCTCCCTCTTCTACTCTTAAGGAGTCTTATGATTATATTAGGCCCACCTGGATAATCCAAAGTAAGCTCCTGATCTCAAGGTCGGTTGGTTAGTAAGCTTAATTCCATCTGGAACTTTAATTCCCCCTTGCCACATAAGGTAACATAGCCACAGGTCCTGGGGATCAGGGCATGGGTATTTTGGGGAGGTCATTCTGCCTACCATATTTAAGTTATTTGGGAATTTCCTCCATGACACACAAGCTGCCTCTCTGTTGACTGAAGAGGCAGCTTGGTAGTAGAGACGTGGAGTCAGATGGAGTTGATGTTAGATCTGTTTCTCATGAAGCTTGGTATTTTGACATTGCCATTTTTACATATCTACATTGCAGCATTTTTATAAATATTATTTTTAACAGATTTTAAAGATTATCAAGCATTGTGTGATAAGACATTTCTGACCTCCACTCTATCTACCACTCTTAGGATGAGGAATAGGATGGAGGTGAGAGAATCAGTGATGGGATGAGGACAAGGAAGGGAGTGGGTGATGGAGTGACTCCCCTGCATGAGCAGGGGCATGTCCCGGCTATGTGGGGTCTGACAGTTATGCAATATCCAAAGGCCCTCTTTAAGGAAAAGAATGTAAAATTACAAGCAAAAATGTGTTACAAAAGTAGATATTTATTTAGAATGAGAACATAAATCATAGCAAATTACAAATTTTTACAAGCTGACAAAAAGCACACACATCACAAAATTCAGAAAAATGATGTAACATTTTCTCTTTAATATCTCTCTGACACACCTACGGGATACTTTTTTTCTTACACCTTTTAGCTGCATATTCTGCATTTTCCGTAGGACAACAATTTTGTAATATTTCTCATAAAGAGAAAAGAAAGATAATTGTTTTGTTGATTGGAATGTTTTTCTATTATTATTGATGATTGTGCTTCATAAAACAGATGACTTCATATACCCTCTCGCTGTTTGTAGTACTGCTACAGATTTATGACCTAAAAACACACGAATTTTGATGAAGTCTATTTAATAGGATTTCTATTTTTAAAAAAGAAAAATGTGTAGCATTTAAAATTGTATACTCTGTATTTTTCCAGTATATTTCTGCGGGTAGTCAATTCCATTTTGAGTAATTATCAATGACAACCAAATCAGTGACATACAATTTTACATACCTAATGATTGGAAGAATTTCCATGAGACTAGCCTCCACCTCCTTACACCTCAAACCTTGTTTTTCCCTCACTATTTGAGGTATTTCCAGGGATAGGAGCTATAAGACCCAGGTATATCGTGATATAACTTCTGCCCAGCATTTTCATATCATGATTCCTGGTGAGAATACACAGTGGAGTGAGTATATACATATTCCTTGAAGCCATTCCTACACTTGGATATAGCAATAATTTAATTTTCTATGGCAGTGACTGAAAACTATGTCAATATATCACATTCAATCTAAACTAAATGTATCCCCAACTCAAATTCTCTTGGATGGATCCCCCAGAATGCCTGTGCCATTGGAACACTACCTTGACACAAGGGGAAATGTGATGGAGAGGGTAATGGAATAAGGTTGATTGTCTTAATTAATGGCAGGTAGAATATTTTGCCTCTGACATTTTTAGAAAAACGCATGACCCTATAAAACATGTGGCCAGGATTCCTCCCAGGGTCTTGGGAACAGCCAGTGTGAATGAGGGGCCTTGAGGAGTGAGATGAGATTCAGGAATTGTGAAGTGTTCAAAGATGTGATAAAAGGGAGGGAAGAGGGTGATGTTTTTGTTTCATGAATTATGTGATAAACTTAAAGTAGGGGGCTGCAATTTATTTTATTGGCCCAGTCAAAGTCTTCCTGCGTCTAAATCCATATGATATAGATTTGGAATGGATATTTTATTCTCTCATTCTCCAATGCTTTGGCATTTTACCATTTTCAAAATCTTTTCACATTGACCATCACATTAGAAAGCTGTTTTCTTAAATTTGCAGGTAGCATCTAGCCTATTTTAAGGCACTCATAATGGAAGTGGTGTGAGGGGAGAGGGGCGTGCTCAGGCTCTCCTCTGACCGATGAGAATTTATTATCGAGCAAAACTTGTCTTTTAGGATGAGTTTTCTCCCAAGATCCTGGTGAAGTGTCTTTACCCGTCCATTAGACCTGAGCAGACTTGCTCTCTAAGGAAAAATATATAGGTTAAAACTGAGAAATACCTCACTAGATACAAAACATATTATCTTTCAATAAATACATCCACAGAACTGTGCTTCATTTAATAAATGCTCACTGTGTACCTACTATGTTATGAGCACTCTGCAAAGCAGTTGGAAGACAACAATGAGCAAAACCGAAAAAAACTGTGAAAGGCTTTGACATGGACGAGAAAGATTACTGGGTGTCCTGTCTGGCACTCTCTCCTGCATTATCTCAGTCCTTCCCTGTCTTGGAGCTATTTTACAGCTCTGTAAATTGTAGAAAACTGATAGCAATGCAAATGATTCCTGTTCATAGAAATGCAAATTGTGTCTGTTCTAGGGAAGGAGATTGATTCTTGCCCTGTGGATATTGACCAGTTCTGCCAGTTGTGCTTCTGTTGGTAAATTTTTTCAATATTTCTGATGCCTATATATTTCTCTGCCCTTTGGATTCTCCTTTGAACATCAACATCTTACTGGTTCCCTCATTAATGAAAGAGTTAAATAAAAATTTTTGAGATGTATTCGTGTTATATTTGTAAGAGGGTCATGATTTTACCATTGTTAAACCTTTACCCTTTAGCAACATGACATGGACTTCATGGAGGTTACAGCCTAAATAGACATTAACCACATCATCTCATAAAACCATACATTGGTAGGCTCCCGAGAGTCTATAACAGGGGGATCGCATATTGTCTATTTGATCAGAGCAGAATCCCCCATGAAAGTGACATTTGAGTCAATCAAGTAGGAGTTTACAGGGTGTGTATGTGAGGAGAGAGGAATTCGGGAGCAAGCCAGCCTGTCAGGAAAGCAGCTCAGGATCACTTCTCCCAGAAGGAGATGTGTGCTCCTTGGGGAGAGTGGGCTTTGGACAATAGTTCAGAGAAGCTGGAAGATTTGGCAGCTGCCATTGTCTGTGTTTCATGATAAGAGTCTGCCAGTGAGCGATCTTCAAATGGGATGGGGCCATTTGGAGACATGGTAGCCCAGAACCTGGGGGCTGACTATCTCTCACCTCCCTTTCCTGGGATGAGTGTTCCAACCACTTACTTTGATGATCAATCAAACAGTCTTCTTTGAATTGTGTTCACTCCAGGCCCTGCCTACCACGCTGCATTTCAGAAAACGGTAGCACCATTAAGAGAGAAGCAACCTGGTTTTTCTTTGTGACCAGTGCAGGCATTTAAACCTATTTTCATCAAACCCCATGGGTATTTAGTTAGCAGCATTTCATAGTTTCTTGACCATTTTTATTCTGGAACCCTGCTTCAGGGCGTTTCTTATGCAGACACTTGTACAGGAATGCCCTTCCTCCAGGTAGCTGTTCATTCCTGCACTTCCTTTACCCCTCTACCCCAGGGTCATTTCCTCAGAGTGGCCTTTCCAGATGACCACTTCTGAAATAGCAGCCCTCCCTCGATCTCTACCATTTTACTCCAAAGAGGCAGCAGCTGCCATCTCTCCTCTGGTATCCATTCTCTCCCAATTCCAAGAAAATTTTTGCTGTGATCCAGGGGAGGGCAGGAGGGAGGGTGAAACACCGATTAAAATGTCTCTTCGTGGTCCTTAAAAACAAAAACAAAAAACCTTTCAACTGATTTCTGTCTATTTTTGGTGTAGAGCACTTCTTGTCTGAGGAACCCACTCAGCTGATTGGGTTTACTCGAAAGGAGCACAACTCCACTGAGGAAATTCCAATGAAAGATTTTGACAACTCCAACTGTTGCATATATATTTGTAAGTTGTCTTTACAGGTCTGAGGACAGCTCTCTCGGCCCCAAAGAATCTCCCTCACAGATCACTGATGAAACTGCAAATTCTATTATCAGGTTTCAAATGGAATTGCCCTTTGTCAAATTCCTTTGCCTCTGAGAAACACGGCCATACATCTACTCAAACATTTATTTGCCAGCTCAGCATCTGCCTTCAGCAAGTTTGCTGTTTGGCCTTACCAAGTATTAACACCCAGGTGTGAATGAGATCATCAGATCATTTACAACACGAAATTCCCCTAACAATGAATGAGTATGTTGGTTATGTAGTTGGTAGTCAGAATAATATCCTAAGTTTATGAAGCCCATGTGCCAACCACCAAACCAAACACGTGTATGGATTATATCATTTATTCTGCCCAAATGCCAAGTGAAGTAGGTTTTACTGTCCATTAAGAGGAGGAAATTGGTCCAGAGAGGTTAAATGGCTTGTGCCCAGTCACGCCAAGATTTGGAGTCAGGATTCCAACCAAACCAGTCTGACTCCAGCATCCACTGGCTTCCAACCCATGAAATGTTTTTCCTATTTACACTCTTAAGTCACACAGTAAATGCTGTAAGGGGGTGGTATCTCGCACACTGTTTTAAGCTAGGAAAACTGATGCTCAACCAGTGAAGTGATCTCCCTAAGGCTTTGGTTTCAACCCTGTCTGCATAGTAGAATAACTCAGAGCTTTTAAAAAACCCATGCCTGGGCCTATCCCACACTAAGAGATTCTGATTTACTTGATCTAGGTAAGGCCCAGTCACCAACATAAATACTTCTTAAGCATCCTCGTGAAGACAGGATTGAGAACCACTGTGCTTAGGCTTGCTAGGCAAAGATGGGATTTTTGACTCAAAATCCTTGGGCACCCTCCGGGGGCCAGAGATTCAGAGTCGAGCTGGAGTTTGGTGGGTTGTACATACTTGACACAGGGTCTCCTGATAGTCTGACCTGGGTCCTCCCTGCCATATCACCTGTCACTGTCATCTCCTTGACCGGCAGTGTTCTATCCACATGAGAATGCTTGTAGTGCCTCCCAAGAGGCCATCACTTCTCTGGTCTCCAGGCTGATAGCCCGTCCTCAGCTTGTAAAACACACCCTCCCTCCATTCACTGGGCTGGTTCCTACTCATCTATTAGGTTTCAACTGAAGCGTGAGCTCCTATAGGAAGGCCTCCTTGACCTTCCAACCTGAGTCTGCCCCACTCCGCCTAACTCTGAGGCTATGCAACATCGTACACTGCTTCCTATCTTAGGACTTATTATATTATGTTGCAGTGACCCTCAAAGGTATTCTGCACTTTATGCTTCACTAAGAAGCAGAGTTGTCTGATTTAGCAAACAAAAATACAGGATGTTCAGTTCTATTTGAATTGCAGGTAAATTGTTTTTTTTTTAGTATAAGTATGTCCCAAATATTGCATGAGAAATAATAATACTAAAAAAAAAAAATCATTGTTTATGTAAAATTCAAATTTAACTGTATTTAATCTGAAACCCCACTAGGAAGACTTTCAGGATGTGGAAACAGTCTTTTAAAAGCTATTGTCGGGGGAAGAGGGAGAATCTCCCTCTGCCCTCTTCCTTAAGGTTCTTATGGCTGGCCAAATAATTAACAAGATAGGTTAACAGGAGAAAATAATACCAAGTTTAATAACATGTATACATGGGAGAAAGCAGGGACACTGCGTTTCTCAACACAATAGCAGAAATTCTCTTCTTAAATACCATATTCAGCCAACGACAAAGGGGATGTTGGGGGTGGGGGTGTCAGTTACAGGAGATTATCACTAAAGCACTGTAAACAAGAGTAAGGTTTATTATGCAGTTTTAAGGCCTCACCTTCCACATTGATAAGTCTCTAGAAATGAGGTCATCCCCCCTCTTCCCAATACAGAGAGGGAGATACCTTTACAAATGGAGACTTCCCTTGTAAATGATTGTCTGGTAATTCCTCGCAGGGCCATCCAGAGCATGTGGCCAGAGAGACAGAACTTCCAATAAGATGGGCTTGTTGGTGCCTTTTCTATTGTAACCTCTAACCTACATTATCTTTACAGCCATCATGATAGATCTGTTCCAGGAAGGAGCCACCATGTCAAATTCTTTAGGCAGTTAGTGGGGGAGGTCAAATGTCCTTCAGAGAAAACAATCAAGGTAAAGAGATATATTTTAGGATGGCCAAATCTTGATCTCCCACACTATTCATGTGCTCCCAATCCCAAGATTTCATTAAGCTTATCCTAAGAGAATGAGACCTCATAGAACCATGTTACTCAAAGGGTGGTCTGTAGGCCACCTGATTATAACTATTCCAAAGATTATAAAAGATATCAACTGTTTAACTTATTAAAACAAAGATTCCTGGAACCCATCTAGACTTAATAAATCAGAACCTCAAAATTTGGGGCAGGAGATTTAGACAGTAGTCTGCACTTTTAATGAGCAACTCAGGCAATTCTAATGCACATTGAAATTTGAGAATCTATGCCAAAGAAAATCATTTTGCTTTGGTGTGGAAATTTTGAGCTTAATTCTCAAGTGCATAGAGGTGGAAAGAAGTCTTGATCTGTTGCAATATTGTCTCTGTTTTATCCCCTTTGGACTGAGAGCTCCCAAAGATCACATCCATCTCGTTCACTGTTCTATTCCCACTTACTAGCACAGTGCTCAGCACATCATGGCGCTCAGTTGACATTTGTTGGATATAAACAAAGAAAAACATGAAAGAATGAAAGTCTGTTTGGGATGAGGCATTCAGCAAATGAGATTCTTTCAACAAATAAGATTTATTCAGCATTTACGACGTGGCAGACCCTGTGTTAGGGGATGAGGATACTGGGTGAGGAAGACAGGAAAAGTACTCTTATTAAATCTATGTTGCATTAGGAAAATATAGACAATAAACAAAATAAGTTTATTTCTAAAAGTGATAGGCATGGTGAAGAAAATGAAATAGAGAATTGGGTCCAAGGCAGGTGGGTTACCTCTCCAACATCAATTTCCAAATTTTGATTTAGTTCAGCTGTCCACCCACTGATTAGATACACTCTGATTAGTAACCAGTTGTGGTAATCCCACTCTCTTTGACAGTGGCTGGTTTACAGGTGGGTAGATGAGCCAGTTCTGGCTAATGAGAGATGAGGCCAAGTCTGCTGCCAGGTCAGGGCTTATCTGAAAATTTCTTTGCTCTTAAAATGAAATATACATAGGAGCAATGGCTTTTTCTTCTCCTGGGCATTGTTGTGTTTGCATATGGTGCCAGAGTACTGCAGCCATTTTAGGGCCACAGGAGGAGCAGAAGGACAGTGGGACAGACCCAGGTACCTGACGACATCACTGAGTAGCTGGATTTACCAACTGTGGAGCCATCTACTTCTATTAGGTGACGTGACGCATCTTCTTTATTTTTGAAACTGGTTTGAACTGAGTTATCTCTACTTGCACCAAAAGCATCCTGACTAATGTAATGACATAGAGGATGCTGGGTGGGCAGGGAATGGGGGTAGTCCAAAGCAGACCCCCAGTACTGGGAGGTGGAACACCTCTGGGAGAGGCGTAGGATGCTAACAACAAAAAAAAACTGGTGTCACAAAAATCAACTGATCCTACTTTTGCTAAGCACTATTTTGCTAAGCACCAGCCCTGAAGTTATTTGGTCCAGAAGCTATTTTTTCTTCGTTTGAAAGACTGGAGACAACAGCTATATCCTTACAAACTGAGCTTGTCTTCTAAGGTGTTTGCTAAAGCTTTACAAGAAGCTTAATCAGTTTCACATGAATTAATGATGGCTATCAAATGGGGGAAAAAGAATGAATTCCAAATAAATACTTATTGAATAATTGAAGTTGCAAGAATCCACTATGAATAAAATATATTTGTATTTACATTGCATAAATTTGATGGCGACACTGTGGGGCGACACACGGCTTTTTGATAAGAACCGTGAACAGTGTTAAATTAGTAACAGGCTGAATACATTTCTTAATTATGTCACCGGCGTTGTACTCGGGAATACCATTTGCAATAAATTGAGTCCCATTTGTAGGCATGCCGCACAAGGAGAAAGTGCTGTAGTTTGAGAATCGTAATGTCCTCATGGGAACACAGGTTAATGTCATCTACTGCTTAAAATTAGTCCTTGGTTTCAGAGCTTGCAATTGTATTAAGACTTATCATGTACTCTCTCATCAAGGTAATAATTGCTATAGATTTACATATTCTGGCACAAGCAGAAACATGGATCCTTCAGGGCTTTTTGAAATGAAAAGTAGTTATATGAGAAGAGTGGGCAGGATATATATACATATAGATAGAGATATATACCTGTATTTTCCTGTTTATAAAAATAATCTTTGCTTCTCAAAAAGATTGTGGGACAGGTGAAGATAAAATCACAAAAATGAAAGCCACCATGTATTGGGTTGAATACTGGCGCCAAAAAAAGATATGCCCAAGTCCTAATCCCCAGAACCTTTGAATTTGACCTTATTTGGAGAAAGGGTTTTTGCCGACGTCATTGAGTTAAGGATCTCAAGAGGTGGGCCCTAAATCCAATGACAGGTGCCCTTATAAGAGAAAGATTTGAGATTTGAGATGCAGAGCCTAGACTAAGGGTTAGACTTGTAGACTCTACGGAAACACTGTTCCATAGACACAAATTTGAGACAGGGACACAGAGAAGAAGGTGTTGTGAAGAGAGAGGCAGAGATTGGAGTGATGGTCTACAAGTCAAGGAACGCCAAGCATTATCAGTAGCCACCAGAAGCTAGGAGAAAGGTATGGAACAGATTGTCCCCAGAGTTTCCAAAAGAAACCTACCCTGCTGACACCTTGATTTCTGACTTGTGGTCTCCAGACCTGTGAGACGGTAAATTTCCATTGTTTTAAGCCACTAAGTTTATGGTTACTTGTTATGGCAGCCCTAGCAAGCTAATACAATCCATATTTCTATCAACTGGAGAAAAATATGGTTGACCTCTATATGAGACAGTGATATGGTGTATGAGGTAGGAACCATTAAGAGCCCTATTTTATGGATAAAGAAGCTGAGGCCCAGAGAAGTTACGCGATTTGTCAAAGTGAAATAGCTACTATGCAGTAGTGCTGGCATTTGAACCCAGGTATACAGACTCTAGAGCTGTGCTTTCCAATATTGTGGCCACTAGTCACATGTGGCTATATAGGTTTAAATCTAAATTAACCAAAGTTAAATGAAATTTAAAAATTCAGTTCCTCAGTTCCGACAGCAGCATTGCAAGGACTCAATAGCCACCTGTGGCTGGTGGCTACTGTATTGGTCACCAAGGATTATAGAACAACTCCACCAATGTTAAGCATTCTATTGGACAGTGCTTCCAAAGAGTCTGTGAGCCTAACCTTACTGGCTGATGGGGCAGTATGTGTAAAGCATTTCTCACAGTGTCTGGCATACAGTGAGATATCTGTAAAGCATGGTTTTTATTATATCTTTCTTGATTTGTTTCTCTTGTGTGTGTCTATACTCATCTATGTGTGTGTGTTTACGGGGGATGAGATAATTGTATTCACAAATCTACGTTACGTGGTGAAGGACATACTGTGTGTACATGCAGTTCTGTTTCCTGTTTTTCCTCCATAAATAATATACTGTCAGACCTTCCGGTGAATATTTTAATTCTTTAAAACAGCCTCACAACTTGTCTCTGTACACTGCACTCCTCTCTAAGCACTGTGGAATCTCTCTCTTTCTTTCTTTCTTTTTTTTTTGTTGAGGAAGATTGGCCCTGAGCTAACATATGTTTCCAATCTTCCTCTATTTTGTATGTGGGACACCACCACAGCATGGCTTGATGAGCGGTGGTAGGTCCACACCAGGATCTGAACCTGCGAACCCTGGACCACTGAAGCAGAATGCGCGAACTTAACCACTACACCACTAGGTCGGCCTCCTGGAATCTCTTTCTTAGAAGCAACAGTGGCTAGTTATCCAGAATTAGGGTAATATGACATGGTGGCCAATCTGGTTAAACAGAGTTCTCCAACGTATTGTGACATGTGTGGTAACGGATAATTGTGACTCTGTGTAATAATTGACTCTCTGTGTAATAATGGAATCTATGTAATAATCTCAGTATAATAATGGACTACCTGAGTAGTAATTGACTCTCTGCTTAACAGTTGACTCTGAGTGTAATAATTGACTCTGTGTAATAAGCTCCCTGTGTAATAATCGACTCTGTGCAATAGCTGTCTCTTTGGGTAATAATTATCTCTTTGTGCTATAATTGACTCTGTGTAAAAATTGACTGAGTATAATAATTGACTCTAGTGTAATAATCAATTCCTGTGTAATAACTGTCTCTCTGCATAATAATTGACTTTCTGTGTAATAATTGATTTTCTGTGTAATAATTGACTCTCTGTGTAATAATTGACTTTCTGTGTAAGAATGAACTCCTGTGTAAGAATGGACGCTTTGACCATCAGCACAAAACCACAAATGCTTGAACTAGCAGAAACCACAGTAACAGTCAAGCACTTCCAGTTACAGGTGATAGAAAACCAACTCAAACTAGCTTAAGATGGCAGGAGAAGGAGGAGGAAATCGTTAGCTCACACACCTGAGAAGTCCAGAGGCTAATCGGCCTCAAGCCCGACTGAATCCATCAGATCACATGAGGTCCTCAGGGCTCTATGTTTCCTTCCATCTCCGGGTTCTTGGTTCTGCTCTCTGGTGGGTCCATCCTCCACATGGTGGGAGGATGACCCCTAGTTACTCCATGGCACTTAGAGAATATGAGAAAGCAGCCCTTTCCTCCCACATCCATGTCAATTCCCCAAAGAACTTGGCCAGCCCACACCTGGGACAGTAGAAGTGGGCACCTTGATTGACAGGTACCTCATTATCACAGGGGGTGGGGAGTAGTTCACAAGATGAACGGATGGGGAGCAGAACAAACAAGTAACAGATGTCTCCTCTTGTTCACAGCCTGTGAGCTACAGCCTCCGGAGGGTGGGCATAAGCTGCGTGAATTTGTCCCAGCAGGTTCTTCAGTCCTCAAGTGAACCAGCCATCCACTCTTTTTAGAATAGGCGACTAATATCTGCATATATCACCAGCTAATTTTCAAATAAGCATAAATGCTCTTATGAAGAATATAATGCAAAGTCACTTAAAACATCAAATTTACAGTAATGTTTTATCTTTATGAATTTTCTCAATCAACGCCCACTAAATATATAGCTACTACCTGTAGTGTTCCATAATATATTTTTCTTTTAAAAATCCTCTTATGAAATATCTGTGAAGCCTGGAAATACAGAATTTTTTAACTAGATATTTGGCTTTTCACTGGATGAATTTTTTTAGTGAAAGTTTTACAATGTGGATGCAAATTTGGAATTATTGCCTTAAACTCAGTTGCCCAGATCGAGACTAGGAAAATGAGGCTCAAAGAAAGACTCCTTGACTGTCTTTATACCTCCTCACCCTCCTTTTGTCTGGTTAAGCCCTACTTAATTATTCAGATCATAGTGCAAGCCTTGCTTCTTTGGGAAAGCCTTCTTCTGACCTTTCTATGTCCCTTTTATAGGTTACTATGTACCACCACCACCACCCACCTGCATTACATGCACTAGCGTATATCAGTTATCCCTGTGACTATTTCAACAGTCTGTCTTCTCCATGAGACTCTCAATGCCAGGAGAACAGGACTGAACCTGGTTTTATCCTTGGTCCCTAACATAATACCTGGGACATATCAGGAGCTCATTAAATATTTGCCAAATGAATGAATGAATCCTTAAGTGTATAAACATTAAAGAGTAATTACAGGGTCAAATCTAATTTTCTTCTGAACATGCAAAATTAGAAGACAAAGTGCCCAAATTCTGGTGATCTCCAGGAAATAAGTGCTAAAAGGTTGTGCTGGGTGCAACATCTTTCCAGTTCATGGAAAATTTTTGTTTGTTTCAAAAATGCATTCAGAAGGAAGAATTGAAAACAATCAGAGGTGAAGGGAGGAGACTCATGGAGAGGGTAGAAAAAGGATAGTTGGAATAAACTTGATTGATGGAACTTCAACACCATCTAATCTAGAAAAACAAAAACCATAGTTTTGCTACATACAGAAACAGAAATCTTAAGTCATATCAATGTAAAATTCATCAAAGAAACACGTGTTTCTGGCACTGAATTTCTGTGGAGACCAGAACCAAGTAGGTTAGTAAGTTATGAAAGGAAATACCACCTGCCAAACCCAGTACCATTGGTAGTGGATAACTCCATATTTACCCACCCAGCATACCTCTCCTTCTGCTGAACAGTGGCGCTTTCTGATGGGGAACCCATTCCATAGAATTTATAGTGGCCTTGTCTTCCCACCTACCACAGGATATATGACCCTGACCAGAGGGCTTCTCTCAATGATCACAGTCATTATTTCTGAGATGGACATGTGTGACCTGAGCTGAGCCAATCACAGTCTTCTCAGGGACTTCTCTGCCAAAGCTAAGAAGGAAGTCATTCTCATCGTGATGAGTGGGCTAAGCTCTAATATATGGGTTTGGGGAGGCTAGTGGGCATCATACCTGCTACATGGGTGGACACACCTGGAGAAATGGAGAGAAATGTATGCTGACTGCATTCTCTGGGTCTTTGGCCCAGAGTCAGTAACATCCTGGAACTTCATAGTTATTTGAGACAATCAATGCATTTTGTCTTTTGTTTTGTTTGAGTTGGGTTTTGTCACTTGCAACTGTTAAAACATCTGTAGTTTATTTCATGTTAATGTGGATTTAAAACATTTCTTGGACTGGGTAGGTAGTGTTTTACAATTGTTGAGGCCAATAAAACGGTTTGGTAGGCCTCTCTAAGACTGATCTAAAATAGGCTATTACGTAGTTTCTCACACGTTTTAGATTTTCATCAGATACTGCTACAGTTGTTGAGTGGCCCATAAAACAGTATAACCAGACAATGCCTTCCAAAGGCATCCCGAAAGCATGTTTTTTTAAAAGCTTAGGAAGAAAGTGGGACATTTTTCATGTCTCTGGCAGCTCCATTATGATGCATTTGGACATTTTTGATAAAATTATGAGGCATAAAAAGTTTGAAGCATTGAAGATTAATTTTCCTCCATAAATATATAGATCATAGTCAAATTCTATATGACTAGTTTTGCCCAGAGCCAAAAATATTTTCAGTGTAATTTCATAGCAATACGGAAGCAGATGATGAGAGAACAGCATTGAAAAAGGCTTTGGTGGATTGTAAGTGTCAGGTTAACATTCACAACCTGATGAATCAAGCAGAAACTGCTGTTAAAAGATAGGGCTTTGTTGTTTTAAAGTTAAAAAAAAAATTTGGGGAGCCAGTACAGAAGTAAAATTAAAGTAAAAGAAAATAAATAATCCATATCTCTTCTGTTCTGTTTAAATATTAAAGTGTCAGCTGCAATTTTGAAATGACACAAAGAGGCTTGCTGGGCTGAAAAAGTGCTTCACTTGTTGGGTTTCCATGCTGTCTGAACTGCAATTTCATCGAGGATGATTTTCTGGTAAGAAGTGCCTGAGCTGTATGGTTTCTTACAAGTTGAGAGGCAAACATACCATGCATGGGATGGTTTTTATTTCTTCTTCCAATTCCCCTGACTTTACGACCTCTTCCTGGAGCCAACACTTAGGTGCCCAGTGGAGTGGAGTCACTCATTCCAGTTGAAATTGCATTTCCTTCCTGATGCCTCCAACTGCACTGTTTTGGCTAAGTGGTCATCTCATTCTTCACGGTATTCCCATGGGCCAAGAAGTGAGTGGCTTAAGTACTTCCTCTCACCTGGGGCCATCAAGATTCCCAACTAAGACCATTTCTTCTCTTGAGATTTGCACACACAGATGGCTATTTGCCTCTGGATAGGTGTGTTTTTGTTGGAATCAACTCAGGAGCTGTGAGAGCTGGAAATGACGCATCAGGCACCCTGGCATGATGATCCAGCCTTATTGAGGAAGCCATGAAGGAAGGTAAAGAGATATTGGAACTTGGCTCTTCTTGGAAGGTGGTCCCAGGGTAGGATTTCAAGAGCCATTGGGCTTTAGTTGAGAAGCAGGAAGGGGGAGCTGACACCATCAAACTAAAGTACATAGGAAGAGTCAAGAAACCAAGCCACATTAAGTCTGAAGGCAGAGAGAGAAGTCAAGATGGTGGTATAGGCAGACTCTGAACTCAACTCCTCCCATGGACACAGCCAATTTACAACTACTCGTGGAAAAATTACCCCTGAGACAGAACTGAAAAGGGGATAAGAGGAACTCCTGCAACAAAGGACAATCCTAATTGAGGTGGAAGAGGCAGAAACTCCCTTCTGGAGAGAAAAAATGCCGCCTTCACAAGCCGCAGTGCCTCACGGCCGTCTGGGCGTGGCCCAAAGGTACGCAGCCCTCCCTGGAGGTGCGGGGCCCTGAGCCAGGGAGCGCCCCCGCTGTGGGCATTTTGTGGACCCAGCACAATCCAGACAAGTGGCATAATATCTGACTTTGCTTGCTACTAAAACATTGGGGAGTACCCCCAGAAAAGCTGGTTCACAAAGAAATTAACACGGGCTCTTAAAGGGCCCACACGTAGACTCACCCAGTTCAGAAAGCAACCTAAAATCACCAGAAAGAAAGGTGCACAGTGCTTTGGTGAAAAGAGACTCACATGATAGGCCCTGAGTGCATCTCGGTGAGAGGTGAGACCTCTCCAGGGACTGGGACATCAGCTACGGCCATTGTTGTGGCCTGGTGCGGGCATGCTGACACATACGCCATTGGAGTTCTCCCTGGGGCCTGCTAGCCCAGGTCTGCCCTACCCACTAAAGCACCAATTTCATCCAGCTTAGCCAGGGCAGGCAGCCCACCCTAGAGACAGGCCCCACCCAACAAGAAGCCCTCAGGCAACTTGTGGGCCTGCATAGGTTGGTGACTGGATTCTCTGCAGCCTGGCAACTGAGCCCACTTCAGTGGGGCAGGGCATGCACAAGGAGCAGATGGAGAGTGAGGGGTGGTGGTGAAGTGTGTGGGGGTCCTGCCGTGGAGAGACTGGGTCTGCTTCAGGAGGTTGGGGTGTGCACAAGGGGCAGGACTGTGTTGACTGTGTGTGTGGACTTGTGGGCAGCAGGGCTTGTCAGCTGCAGAAGACTTGTGCTTCTCATAGACCCACATAGGGGGTTTGCCCCACCTTCCAAAGCCTGAAACAATTGGATGCTCCCATGCCTGAGGCCAGCCGCACCCAGCTGCAATCCTCAGAGTGCTGACAAGACCTAAAGGCTGGAGGCTTATAGCAATTGTAAGGCCCTGAGCCTAACAACCTGCCACTCTGGGAGCCTACTCACTTAAAAGAAATACTGAAACACAAATGTGGTATTAGAACTTGCAGCCAACTGTGCTGGGGCTTCCCACACCTGATAAAGAGACTGAAGGGCCCACAACAACTACAAGCAGCTGAGCATTACAACAGCTGGCCAGGAGCATAACTCAGCCTCCCTGGGAGCGTACAGGCAGAGCAAACAGGCCACAACAGAAGGACACATGTAGCCCACATAGGGGTCACCACTGGAACATTGAGAACTGAGGGAAGCACACTGCAGGCCTCCTAAGGCATCACTTGTGTAAGGTCACCTAACCAAGAGCAGGAGACATAGCTGACCTACCTAATATGTAGACACAAGCACAGGGAAAGAGGCAAAATGAGGAGGCAAAGGAATGCATTCCAAGTAAGGGAACAGGACAAAACCCCAGAAAAGGAACTAAGTGAAACAGAAATGATCAACCTACCTGACAGAGCGTTCAAACAAAGAGTGTTAAGGATGCTCACTGATCTGGGGAGAAGAATAGATGTACTCAGTGAGAATGTCAACAAAGAAATGGAAGATATAAAAAAGAACCAATCAGAAATGAAGAATACAATACTGGAAATGAAAAATTCACTAGAGGGACTCAAAAGCAGAGTAGAGGATACAGAAGAATGGATCTGCAAGCTGGATGAAAGACTAGAAGAAATTACCCAAGCTGAACAGGTAAAAGAGAAAAGAATTAAAAAGAGCAAGGACAGTCTAAAGGACCTCTGGGACAACATCAAGCGCACTAACATCTATGTTATAGGTGTCCTGGAAGGAGAAGAGCAAGACAAAGTGGCAGAGAATCTTTTTCAAGAAATAATAGATGAAAACTTCCCTAACCTAAGGAAGGCAACAGACATCCAGGTACAGGAAGCAGAGACAGCACCAAACAAGATAAACCCAAAGAGGCCCACACCAAGACACATCATAATCAAAATGTCCAGAATTAAAGAAAAAGAGAGAAACCTAAAAGCCGCAAGAGAAAGAGAAGTTACGTACAAAGGAAACCCCATAATGCTATCAGCTGACTTCTCAGCAGAAACCTTACAGGCTAGAAGAGAGTGGCACAATATATTTAAAGTGCTAAAAGGAAAAAACTTACAGCCAAGAATACTCTACCCAGCAAGCTTATCATTCAAAATTGAAGGAGACATCAAAAATTTCCCAGACAAGCAAAAATTAAAGGAGTTTGTCACCAAGAAACCAATGCTACAAGAAATGTTAAAGGGACTGATTTAAGGGGAAAAGAGAAGACCACAAATAGGAAAAATTATCTATTTACATGATAAGAGGGTAATGGATACAAATGAAAAAAAGAGGTTAGATATGATACCAAAAACATAAAATGAGGGAGGAGGGGAGTTAAAGAGTAGAGCTTTCAGACAGAGGTCAAACTAAAGAGACCATCAATTCTGTATAGAAGGAGAAAGGAACAGAGAAGGACTACTAAAACACTGAGAAAAAAAAAAGTTAAAAAATGGCAGTAAGTACATACTTATCAATAGCTACTTTAAACGTCAATGGACTAAATGCTCCCATTAAAAGGCATAGGGTGGCTGATTGGATAAAAAAACAAGACCCATATATATGCTGCATACAAGAGACACACTTCAGACCTAAAGACACTCACAAACTGAAAGTGAAGGGATGGAAAAAGATACTCCACGCAAATGGCAATGGAAAGAAAGCTGCGGTAGCAGTACTCATATCAGACAAAATCGACTTTAAAACAAAAACTGTAAAAAGAGACAAAGAAGGGCATTACATAATGATCAAGGGAACAAACCAACAAGAGGATATAACACTTGTAAATATCTACGCAACCAATGTAGGTGCACCTAAATATATAAAGCAATTATTAACAGACATAAAAAGAGAAATAGACAGTAACACAATAATAGGGGGGACTTTAACACTCCACTTACACCAATGGATAGATCATCCAAACAGAAGATCAATAAGGAAACATTGGCCTTAAATGACACACTAGATCAGATGGACCTAGTAGATAGATACAGAGCATTCCATCCAAAAACCGAAGATTACATGTTCTTTTCAAATTCACATGGAACATTCTCCAGGATTGATCACATATTAGGCCACGAAACAAGTCTCCATAAATTTAAGAAGATTGAAATAATACCAAGCATCTTTTCTGACCACAATGGTATGAAACTAGAAATCAACTATAGGAAGAAAACCGGAAAAGACACAAATACGTGGAGATTAAACAAAACCCTACTGAACAATGACTGAGTCAACGAAGACATGAAAGAAGAAATCAAAAAATACCTGGAGACAAATGAAAATGAAAATACAATATGCCAGAATTTATGGGAGACAACAAAAGCAGTTCTAAGAGAGAAGTTTATAGCAATACAGGCCTATCTCAACAAACAAGAAAAATCTCAAATAAACAATCTAACAATTCACCTAAAGGAACTGGAAAAAGAAGAACAAACAAAGCCCCAAATCAGTAGAGGAAGGGAAATAATAAAAATCAGAACAGAAATAAATGAAATAGAGACTAAAAAAAAATAGAAAAAATTAATAAAACCAAGAGCTTGTTCTTTGAAAATATCAACAAAATTGACAAACCTTTAGCTAGACTCACCAAGAAAAAAAGAGAGAAGGCACAAATCAGTAAAATCAGAAATGAAAGAGGAGAAATTACAACAGACACGTCAGAAATACAAAAGATTATAAGAGAATACTATGAAAAGCTATATGCCAAGCAATTCGACAACCTGGAAGAAATGGATAAATCCTTAGAATCATACAACCTTCCAAAACTGGATCAAGAAGAAGTAGAGAGTTTGAATAGACCGATCACCAGTAAGGATATCGAAACAGTAATCAAAAACCTCCCCAAAAATAAGAGTCCAGGACCAGACGGCTTCCCTGGTGAATTCTACCAAACATACAAAGAAGACTCAATACGTATCCTTCTCAAACTCTTACAAAAATTGAGGAGGGGGGGAAGCTCCCTAACTCATTCTACGAAGCTGACATTACCCTGATACCAAAACCAGACAAGGACAACACAAAAAAAGAAAATTACAGGCCAATATCACTGATGAACATCGATGCAAAAATCCTCAACAAAATACTAGCAAATCGCATACAACAATACGTTAAAAAGATTATACACCATGATCAAGTGGGATTTGTTCCAGGTATGCAGGGATAGTTCAACATTCACAAATCAATCAACGTAATACACCACATTAATAAAATGAAGAATAAAAATCACATGATCATCTCAATAGATGCAGAGAAAGCATTTGACAAGATACAGCATCCATTTATGATAAAAACTCGGAATAAAATGGATATAGAAGGAAAGTAACTCAACATAATAAAGGCCATATATGACAAACCCACAGCTAATATCATCCTCAATGGTGAAAAACCGAAACCTATCCCTCTAAGAACAGGAACCAGACAAGGATGCCCACTGTTACCACTCCTATTTAACATAGTACTGTAAACCCTAGCCAGAGCAATCAGGCAAGAAAAAGACATCAAAGGGATCCAAATTGGAAAGGAAGAAGTGAAACTGTCACTATTTGCAGATGACATGATTTTATATATAGAAAACCCTAAAGAATCCACCAGAAAACTTTTAGAAGTAATAAACGAATATGGTAAAGTTGCAGGATACGAAATCAACATACAAAAATCAGTTGCATTTCTATACACTAACAACGAAGTAGCAGAAAGAGAAATTAAGAATACCATCCCATTTACAATTGCAACAAAAAGAATAAAATACCTAGGAATAAACTTAACCAAAGAGGTGAAAGATCTGTACACCGAAAACTATAAAACATTCCTGGAAGAAACTGAAGAAGACACAAAGAAATGGAAAGATATTCCGTGCTCTTGGATTGGAAGAATTAACATAGTTAAGATGTCCATACTTCCTAAAGCCATCTATACATTCAATGCAATCCCTATCAAAGTTCCAACAACATTTTTCACAGAAATAGAACAAAAAATCCTAAAATTTATATGGGACAACAAAAGACTCCAAATAGCTGAAGGAATCCTGAGAAAAAAGAACAAAGCTGGAGGTATCACACTCCCCAATTTCAAAATATACTACAAAGCTATAGTAACCAAAACAGCATGGTACTGGCACAAAAACAGACACACAGATCAATGGGATAGAATCGAAAGCCCAGAAATAAACCCACACATCTATGGACAGCTAATCTTTGACAAAGGAGCCAAGAACATACAATGGAGAAAAGAAAGTCTCTTCAACAAATGGTGTTGGGAAAACTGGATAGCCATACGCAAAAAAAGTGAAAGTAGACCCTTACCTTACACCATACACAAAAATTAATTCCAAATGGATTAAAGACTTGAATGTAAGACCTGAAACTATGAAACTTCTAGAAGAAAACATAGGCAGTACGCTCTTCAACATCAGTCTTAACAACATATTTTCAAGCACCATATCTGACCGGGCAAGAGAAACAACAGAAAAAATAAACAAATGGGACTACATCAAACTAAAAATCTTCTGCACAGCAAAGGAAACCACCAACAAAACGAAAAGACAACCTAACAATTGGGAGAAGATATTTGCAAACCATACATCTGATAAGGGCTTACTCTCCAAAACATATAAAGAACTCATGCATCTCAACAACAAAAAAACTACCAACCCAATTAAAAAATGGGCAAAAGACCTGAACAGACATTTCTCCAAAGAAGATATACAGATGGCCAACAGGCACATGAAAAGATGTTCAAAATCACTAACTATCAGGGAAATGCAAATCAAAACTACAATGAGATATCACCTCACGCCCGTCAGAATGGCTATAATTAACAAGACAGGAAACAACATGTGTTGGAGAGGATGTGGAGAGAAGGGAACTCTCATACACTGCTGGTGGGAGTGCAAACTGGTGCAGCCACTATGGAGGACAGTATGGAGATTCCTCAAAAAATCAAGGATAGAACTACTATATGATCCAGCTATTCCACTGCTGGGTATTTATCCAAAGAACTTGAAAACACCAATGCGTAAAGATACATGCACCCTTGTGTTCATTGCAGTGTTATTCACAATAGCCAAGACTTGGAAGCAACCTAAGTGCCCATCAGGGGACGAATGGATAAAGAAGATGTGGTATATATACACAATGGAATACTACTCAGCCATAAGAAAAGATGAAATCCAGCCATTTGTGACAACATGGATGGACATTGAGGGTATAATGCAAAGTGAAATAAGTCAGAGGGAGAAGGTCAAATACCATATGATCCTTCATTAAGTAGTAGATAATAACAACAATAAACAAACACCTAGAGACAGAGATTGAATTGGTGGTTACCAGAAGGAAAGAGGGGAGGGAGGAGGGCGAAAGGGATAATTCGGCACATGTGTGTGGTGATGGGTTGTAATTAGTATTTGGGTGGTGAACATGATGTAATGTATGCAGAAACAGAAGTATAATGATGTACACCTGAAATTTATACAATGTTATAAACCAATGTTACTGCAATAAACAAAAAATTTTAAAAAAAAAAGTCTGAAGGCAGATGTACAGAGAGTAAGACTCAAGGTGAAGAATTTAGAGAAGGGCTGAGATAGGATTGGAGCAAGCAGATGTCAGAAATAAATGAGGAGGATTCCAGGAGACCCCCGAAAACAGCTTTGTGGCATCTGTTTATAGGGGAACTTTTTTTTTTGGTGAGGAGGACTAGCCTTGAGCTAACATCTGATGCCAATCCTCCCCTTTTTTCTTGAGGAAGAGTGGCCGTGGGCTAACATCCGTGCCCATCTTCCTCTACTTTATATGGGACGCCGCCATAGCATGGCTTACCAAGCTGTGCGTTGGTGTGCGCTGGGGATCCGAACCTGCGAACCCCGGGCCGCCGAAGCAGAGCGCGCGCGCTTAACCGCTTGTGCCATCTGGCCAGCCCCCTATAGTGGAACTTATTTTTAACAGCAGAATTCCCTTCCTTTGTTTAAGGAATTTTCCATCTTATAGGTTTTTTGGGGGAAGCAGATCCCACCTCAGAGTAGAACATAAAAATCTCAGGATACTTGTTTTTCCAAACTTCTCTTCAGCTAGGAGAGGGCTTCTCAATGTCAGCACCGTTGACATTTTAGACCAGATAACCTTTTGTTGTGGAAGGCTGTCCTGTGCATGGATGTTTAGCAGGATCCTTGGCTCCTATGGATGAGATGCCAGCAGAATACCCCCCACCCCCGGTTATGACAACCAAAACTGCCTCCAGACATTGCCAAACTCGCCCCAGTTGAGAACCACCAGTCAAGAGTGTGGTTTGAGATCTAGATTCAGCCAATCAGATGAATGTTCTCCAGAACTGGGATCCAGAGAGTTTATGGAACAGACACTGGGAAGTTTGCCACCTCAACCTACAGTGACAGCAGCACCACCATCAGAACCAGCAGAACCCAATTCTGAAATTATAACAAGCTACAGGAGTCTTTGCAGGGAGATCCAGCAGTGTCCAGGATAAGCCAAGCTGGTTAGAATTTCATGTCAGTGATGTCACCAAACTAGTTTTGGACCACGATTTTGGCTGGGACACAGACTGCCGAACTTCCCTTTTCCTGGCTATCTTTTAAGCCTAGCCCTCCATCTTTTCTGGTGACTCTGTGAACAACCCAAATAGTCTTTCAGTAAATCCCTTTTGTGCTTAACTGAGCCATGACCTGTTTCTGTTGTTCAAATTAAGAACCATACCTGTTATACTAGCCCTTATGCTTTCCTAGAAAATAGCAAGATCCAAGGGAGGTTGGATTGGAGGGAGGTTGATTCAGAGGTCATGATGGAATGAGAGTCACCTAGCTGGATTCACACTTAAGGTCTAAACTATATAGAATGAAACAAATAATGTCCCCAGGAATTTTCCTTCCATGCTACCCTCCACCCAACCCTATCTCTGACCCTTCAGAAAATACACAAGACAAATGGTGCCTAGGCTCTCTTTGCAGAAAGCTTGTGTTTAAACTTGTGTTTAAGAGTGCATTTGGAGGCTGGCTTTCTGGGTTCACATCCAGGCACATGATAGCTAGTGAGTTTGGATACTTAACCACATTGTGCTTTAATCTTCTCATCTATAAAATGCAGACAAGGCTTCCAGTATTAAAGACAAAGTATAGGAAAGCTTTGCAATAACTCTCTATTGTTTTTGCTGGCTGAGCATCCATTCTCCTTTGTTTTTTGTTACATTATACCAATTTTTTTCCCCTTAGGGAAATCACTTCCACATATGTAGTTTCAGCAGAGGTATTCAACCTCCTGGATTCAAGAGCAAGAAACTGACCCAAGCCTCTGTTGTTACCTGTTGTTACCAACTCCCAGGGACACTATGAATGAGTGATGTCCACAATGTCCTGTCCTCAACAGCCCTCCTTAGCTCCTGTAGACCCACGCCTATGGCTTTTTTTATGAAGTCAATCCATCTTATACTTGGTCTTTCTCTTTTCCTGCTGCTTCTACTTTTCCCAGCATTATTGTCTTTTCCAAAGAATCCTGCCTTCTCATGTTGTGCTCAAAGTAGGACCCAAGTCTATCAGTCAGCATGTTCTATATCCTAGACCACAGTGATGAGTTTGGGGGTGGTCTCACAACTCAAATTTGTCTATTCAGTTTGTGGACGTTTGCTGAAGCAAGCAAGTAGAGGGGTTTACTATTTCCGTGACAGTTCCTGAAAGCCGTAAATACAAGCCTGGAGCTGCTAGCATCCACCTTGCCACTAGGAGGAAGGATCAACCTGAGGATTGGGAGATAAAGAGGAAAGGCAACAGAGAGAAGAAGAGAGTAGACACAATCTTGATAATAGCATGTTGGGCTCTGGATCTGGCTATACTTTAAGCAGGTTCAAGCTTTGAAGCTCCCAACACATTCTTCTTCTTGCTTAGGTCAGCTTAAGCTGAGTTTCTGTCTCTTCCAAGAAAGGCTAAATTACTTACTATCTAGCATGCAATGAGCACTCACCACGTTGGTATCAGCAATAAAACCATGACAAATGTTTGAAGAGATAATAACGACCACCGTTCTTTTATTTTTGTACCCAGCATCCAGTACAGGAGACATCAAGAGGCACGTATTGTATTGGAGTTTAACTGCGAGAATGCACGAAGCACAGTCTCAGGATATGATAGGATGAATTTCCACTTGTCAAGGCTACAGATTTGGGGCAGTTAAAATCTTTGGGGAAAGTGAGCCTCTTACGCTTTCCCGGATGACACTTGCACTTCTCTTTAACATTTTATGGCTGTCCAACTCTGTGGGGATTAAGCTTTGTATGTCCAGGAAGATTTCAACGCTTTTAGGGTAATGAAATTAACAACAAACCATACCAAACTGGGAGTGTTGCCTGGGGCTCAGTCACAACTCCCTTCCCCTCAAACTCAGCTGCAAAGAGCTCCACCATGATCTGTGGCATAGAATGCCCATATTTAAAAGTCACTGCCAAAGGGCCTTCAGATCAATATTATCCCCCCTGTAGCATTTCCTCACATATTACATTAAAAAGACTAATCCCTTGGAGAGTTGTAAAGATATTTTAGTGCAAAGCATATATTATGAATGTTTCATCGTTATTCCTCAGGATTTATTTAACATTTTACTCGACAGTCCCTTTGGGTTTTTGATTGATTACTAGGCAAATTAGATAAGAAAACTCTTTCCATAAGAGAATCCCACGTAGCATGCTAGCAGTGGTGGTGATAATGATGAAAGCCAGCATTTATCTAGCACTTCTTGTGTCAACAACCATGCTAAGGAGTTTACATGCACTGTTTCTACCCCTTGAATAAGATATTGTTATCTCCATTTTACAGATGGGAACGGAGGTTTGGAGAGTTCCTGAGTCAAGATCAGAACTTCAACCAGGGTCTGTTTCACTTCAAAGCCTGTGTTCTTTTTTTTACATCATTTAATATTCTAATAAGAAGAGAACTCAAAGGAGCCAAAATTTATATACATTCTATGAAGTTACTAGATTCCTAGACAATCACAGGTGTTAAATAATTATTAGTGGCTGTCATGATTTGACATTTTTTGAGAGGAGTTGTCGTGCTCTGGTATAAAATAATCTCTCGGGAAAAGTACACTGGAGACTGTGTCATTTACAACACAGCAAATTCGCTAGTCGTATAAAGAAAGAAGGCCCTTAAAGACTGTGAGATCATGTACAGCATGGTGATCATAGTTTATAATCGTGTATTGCATATTTGAAAATAGCTAAGAAAGTAGATCTTAAAAGTCCTCATCACAAGAAAAAAAAATTTGCAACTATGCATGGTGACAGATGTTAACTAGAATTATTGTGATAATCATTTGCAATACACACAAATATTGAATAATTATGTTGTACGCCTGAAACTAATATAATGTTATATATCAATTATACCTCAATAAAAAGAAGACAGTGAGAGGGAAAAAAGGAGATAAAAGGATACAAGGTTATAATTTTTATAATTGTGTCTTTTCCTGGATTTCCCTTGTTCTATCTTGAAGAGCTCAGGAAAGTCATTTAATCAACGCAAGCTTCTTATTTTTAAAAATTATCTAATAGTACAGCTTCTCCTTCAGTTGTTATGAAAAGCAAACCAAATAAAAGCCATTTATAAAACAAGTTAAAAAAAAAAAAAAAAAGCCTGTGTTCTTAATAAATGCCGTCTTCACATCCACTTAATCCCCGTAACATCATCATGTTTCAGGATCAAATGAGTTGGGGAGTCATTGTTTACTTTATATCTTCTCTTTGGGATTCACAAACAAATAAACAGATTCAACGTTCTGAGATAACCTATAAGGAAGAATCCAATTTAAGTTTATTTTACAAATACTTTCAAAATGATTGGATACTGGAGCCAACCTTCTGGTTGGTTGTGTTGGTTGGTTTTGTTTGTTGGTTTCTTCCTACAACAACAGTTAACATACTAAGTGTGATAAACGAGCAATATGGCCTTTGGCATCTCACCCACCACCTCTCAGACAACAACACAGTCGGAGAGTTGGCCTGATGTAGACATATGAGACCCAGGTATGGCAGGAGACGTTAAGTTTCCTTGAAAATCAAATCACAGTGATTAGATTGACTGGACTCATTTTTCTTCTCTCCATAGACACATCATCCTGAAGGACATATGACACAGTACTCTTATTGGTGACTCTGTTAGAATCTAGAGGACTGGCCAAGTAGTTACATCTATATCTGGTTTGGAAACAATTTTAGGAAGTCTGTAGTCTATTTTAGTATTTCAACAAGCTTGCAAGCCGTTAGGATTTTTGGTGCATGGTGTGTTGGTTGGGTCAGTTTAGGCCAGTAGTCCTTAATGGGAACAATTTTGCCCACCAGGGGACATTGAGCAATGTCTGGAGACAGTTGTGATTGTCACAGTTGGGAGGTGTGCTACTGGCGTCTGGTGGGTATAGCTAAACATCCTACAATGCACAAGGCCGCCCCCAAAACAGGCAATTATCCAGCCCGAAATGTCAGTAGTGCCATGGTTGAGGAACCTGGAGCTAGACTCTGTTGAGATAACGCATAAACCCTACAATCTCAGGGTCTTAACGTGATGTAAGTTTTTGTTGTTGTTTGACTGTTTACACAAGATCTAATGCTGATGTTTGTAGTTTGTCAGCCCTTCTGAGAGATGCTTCTCCCAGTGGTACCTGAAGGATGCAGGCTTCCAAGCTTCTTCCATCACATGGTTTCATTGTCTTAGAAGCCATGCTTACCAGCCATACAGACAAGTGAAAAAGGATGGATGATTATGCAGATCTTTTAGGCTGTTGGCCCAGAAATGCTATACACCCTTTCCACCTACATTCTGATGGCTGGAGCTCAATAATGTGGGCCTGCCCAGCTTCAGGAGAGGCTAGTAAACAGCCCTCCTGCATTTTCAGAAGGAGAAGGAAATGTTCTGATGAACGCTTCATATTGTCTCTGACACACACGGAAAGTTCATCTTGAATAAATGCTGAATAAATAAGGCACAAGAGCCAACATGTTTAGACAGCAATTAAACAGAGGCAAAACATAATTTTAATTTAAAAGACTTGCGTTGTAGTTGAGTAAATAGTTCTCAGGCCCATGCATCAGGATTTAGGCAACAGAATTAGTATTTATCAAGTAACCACCATCGTCAGTCACTCGGAGTGTGTTAGCTCATTACGTCTGTCAGGTAGTTATTACACCTGTTTCACAGATGAGGTAACCGAGAATCAGAGACTTCAAGACACTAGTATGCGTGCACACACAGTAGCAAGTTACAACGCCAGGGTGGAAATCAAAGACAGATTCAAAAACCCATGTTCTTTACTTTTCATCAGCATTTTTCAAACCCGACTTTGTCACACACTGTTCCTGAGACGTGATCCTAGCCAAAATAGCCTCACGAGCTAAAGCGCTTGAGGAATTCTGACTCTGGTGTTTTCATCTTGAGAAGTCTCAATACCTATTAGAATAGTTAAAGCACAGGAGAAGCCTTGTTTTAAAGAGACCAATTAGACGGATTAGATGAAAGAATCCTGTGTTTTCATTGCACATATTAATATTCCATACAATTAACTAAAACAAATCTTTGAAAATGTTTCTTTCTCACAACATTTCTATTTTCAATTTGGAATTTAATTTTACACCCACACCCATGCACAGACCATGTGCTATTCTGTCTAAAGCACTGTTTTGGTAAGTGGCGTGATGTACCCGCAGTGGTACAAGCTGGGGAATTTGGAGATGGAGGACTGGTTCTCCATGGTTGGGGCACTTTACTTCCCTGGATTTTGGTTCCATCCTATATAATGGGGGATACTGAATTAGTTCAGGGGTGGCGCATAGGTTTTGGCTTCTATGTCAAATCAAATATGTTGACTGTGCCTGCCTGTAATAGTGTGTTGATAGCGATTCTGAAGCCAAGTTCCACAGAAGTAAAGAATGCTCTGAGTGATTCATAGTGTCTGCCATGAGCACAGATGGGAGAGGCAGTATTCCATGTGCTGTAAATTTGCCATCTCTGAACTAAAGGAAGCCTAAGGTCATTTTCAACTATAACATTCTCTGATTCAATTTGATGTGAGAAATAAGATGAATTACACTCTCTTACTCCTACCTACTAATAAAATGTGGTGGGGGAACAGAGTGGGTCTTTGACCTATGCATAACTTACTAGGTCCATTGTGTGTTCTAAAATCCAAGTACAAAGAAAGGGTAACTCTAGACAGATCAGAGAGATGCACTGTTGATAGAAACTGTAATATTTGAGCTGTGTTTTGAAGGATAGATAGGATCTTGACAAGCAGAGGTGGAGAAAAGGCAGTCCAGGCATAAGAAATAATATTGCTAGAGGCTGACAAAATGAAGGTCTATTTGGTGATGGTGAGTACCCAGGCTGGTGCGGGCATATGTGGACTTTGGGCGTGGAACAGGGACAGACAGAGATGAAGTGAGGAAGAGACTGAAGCCAGGTAGGTGGGGACCAGATTGCCACGCACCCTGAATGCCAAATTCTGGAAGTTGCTGACTTCCTGGTGTTCCCGCAGCAAAGGGGCCTCATGGTGACTGGAGTGGTGGTAACTCTAACAAGGGACAAATGAAAGAGCTGTTTTTGCAGGTGGCCTGTCCACTTCCCCACTGCTGATGGGACTGGCTCGTGGCGTCCAGCCCCTCTGCTTTCCCTCTCTGCCCAGGGCTCCCATCCCGGGACTGGGCCTAATGAAATGTTTCCCGTTTTAATTTCAGCTCTGCTGGGAGGAGCTCTTTTATCTCGGCTGCTTCTCTGCCATCAAAGCGCACTCAATGCTGAGTAGCTACCTGCCCCCTCGCCAGTCCTGTCCTCCCCAGAATCCTGCCTGGAGGTTTTAATTCAGAGTCTCAGAAGACAAGCAAAAGGGCTGCTTTTGATTGATCAGTCAAACACAATCTCTTCGCAATTGTCTTTGGAGACTCGGGCTCCAGACATGAAAGATAAAAACAAGAGATGCCAGCTTGGTTTAAGATGGAAGTGTGTGCTGTATCTTTCTGTTCTTCCTTCAGCTCAGAAAAAATAAAATAAAATAAAGCTCTTCTCTCTCAGCTCAATCAGTGCATTCTTTTCTTGTCTACCCATCTTGTTTCATTTCCCGAGTGAATTTTTACTTATTTCAGAAGTAATAAAAACCTTCTAATATTTATTGAGATTTCTCTGATCACTTCATGTATATTCTAGGCACTCTATGTATATTAATCTATGTATATTAATACATACACTCTATGTATATTAATCCATTTAATCTTAACCATTGTCTTATGAAGTGGTTACCATGATTAACCCTATTTTACAGATGGGGAAACTGAGTCACAGGGTGCTAAGTAATCTGTCCCACACAGCTGTTAAGTAATGGACCTGAGATTTGAAAGCAGAAAATCTGGTTTCAGAGTCCTTGCCTTTGGCCACTATGTTATGCTGTGTCCCTGACATCTCATTCTTGGGGTGACATTCTACGTGTTGATTTACAGTGAGGGAATTTCCACCTTCATCATTGAAGTATTTTCCATAAGAAGGGGTGATTATCTCCTGGATGCATGGGCAAGGGATGATGAATGACTCATTGATTAAATGATACCAAAGTTGTGGTCTCAAAGGTTGAGGTCCACTTGAAGGGAGGTCTCCAAGGCTTGCCTGAATTAATATTTTAGTCTAGAAAATGGACACGTAGCAAGCAGAGTTTTGGATGTGAGTGTTAGAACTTATTTACCTAAAGAAAGTTTCATCATATTAGATCCAACCCCTTAATATTTTCTCAGCCCCAAACCTTGGCTAGAGTTAGAGAAAGTGAATTAAATTAGCCCAGCCCTCCTTCCTGCATGGCAGTGTTTCCTGGAATGTAATTTTAGTTCTTTATCTTGCTGTTGTACTGCTCCTCTGCCCCCAAGGTCAGAAAATCTTGTATATTTTCTTTGCCCACAGATGGTAATTAGAGGTGTAGATTGTTTATCGCCCTTTTTAAACTCAATACAAGTTTCAGGTACTGTCTGGAAATAGTCGACCTCTACTTTTAACTTTTCCCAAGGTCTCAAATATATGTGTCTATTACTTCCAGTCTCTACCAATCATAAAATAATCAAATAGATAGTGCATCATCTTTGATATTATTGGACTGTTAATATAGATGTGTAAGAAGATTGCAGTGTGATACCTAGCTTGCAAGATGACCCCAGTGATCTTCACTTCCTGGTATTTGTGCCCTTGTGAAGTCTCCTCCCACAATGAATCAGGTCTGGTTTGTGTGACCAACCGAGTATTGTGTAGGTAGAGATGTGTAACTTCCAAGCCTAGGTCATAAAAAACACTGCGCCTCCCCCTTCGTTTCTTGGTTCTGGGTGAAGCCAGCTGCAGCTATATGAGGGCGCCATCTTATAAGTGGCTTCTCCAGCCCCAGTCAAGCCTTCAGATGACTGCAGCCCCAGCTGACACCTTGACTTAAACCTCAGAAGAGACCCCAAGTGAGACCCATCCACCTAAGCTATTCCCAAAAGCTGACCCACAGAAAATGTGAAAAATAGTAGTTCATCATCTTTGAATCACTAAGTTTTGGGGGTATTTTGTTATTCAGCAATAGGTAATTGGTACAACATGTTCTGAATTTGAAGGAACAGTTTTGATTTCTAATTTTCTGCCCAACTGCCCAATCATGTGTCTCTAAGACTGCTGAAAAAATATCCTTGAAAGTGCCATGCATTCACTTACTACATACCACTGTGTTATCCGCTTTACAGGCGATCTCATTAAACTGCACTGCAACTCTGTGATGTTACATAATAGGAAATCACTTTTCAGACGAGTAAACTGAGGCTCAAAGAGACTTCATTGCCAAGGATTATACAACCAGTAAGTGGGGGGGGAACAGAATTTGGAACTAGATTTGCCTAAATTGACGGTCCATATTCTTAACCACTGTGCCAATCACCTTCCTGCTGAAACTGTCCATGGTTATTTGTCAAGCCCTGGGATAAGTCTTTAACATGCATTATCAAATCTGACCTTCGGCACTGGGAAGGTCATTTTACAGAAGAGGAAACTGTGGCTTTGGAAGCCGGGTCCAAGTTACATGTTTCTGTTTTTTGTCTGGCAAATATGATCGTACAACAAAACTTGCCACTGCCTTGAGATGACAAGTCATATGGCCTTTCTCTGGGTCATTCACTGTGATTGGAAACATGCTAGGCACGTAGAAAGTGTTTCGAAATTATGGAAGGAAAGAAGAAAGGAAGAAAGGAGAGAAGGATGGAGGAAGGGAGGGAGGAAAACCTAAGAATTGTAAGATTCCCCTTAAGTCAGAACCTGGAGTAGGGGCAGTGTTTGCTGGGGGAGGTAGAGGGGTATTACAGATCACAGGTTTAAAAAAGGATCCAAGCAGGTAAACGTGTGGTGTGGACGTGGCAAAGCATTTGAAGGAAAGTGGAGATCCTAGCAATATGAAGCACGCTTGTCCTATTTAAAGAAGGTCCATCCTATTCTGCTCAGCCCATTGTGGGCAACAGGTAGGCTGGTCCAGCGTCTTTTCTTTCTTCCGTTTTTTTTCTTTTTAAGAAGCTGAAAATCTGGATTTTTAAGTGTAACATCCTAATTTTTAAAAGTTGATAGCTAATTCCTCTTATTTTATTTTTTAAACACTGTGAGGGCCAAGCCAAGCTTGTCTGCAAGACTGGCGTGTCCCGCAGGCTGCATGTTTTTGGCCTCTGTTGTAGAGAAACAGAAGGGCAGGGGGTGGCCAGACTGCGAAGGACCAACTGCTAAGAAAGAGAAGAACAAAGAGAAGGAGAAATCAAGAAGACAGTTGCTTGATTTTTCTCCCACCTTACAACTTACAATCCAAAGGCTTGCTGCTACCACCACTGAAAGATGGACTGGGGAAGGGCTGGGGAAATCTTTAGAAGCTTGTGGATGAAGAACAACCAGTGACCTATCCTGGCAACTTTTGACTTCATAGACTCTGCTCTTGGGGAGAAAAAACGTTGTCAAAACAGAAAGCAATTTCAGACCAGCCCCCTGGCAGGACAAGAGCTATATTCTTAGCTAAAGCACGCATCTGATTGCTGACAGTTTTTTTTTCTTTCTTCTTTTCCCTTTTGACTCTGGGACATAAGGGATTGAGCACAAACTGGCAGTGAATGATACCCCTCCCAACTTTGGGTGATTATGTTTGTTAATAATGATTATCACGTCTATGTAATATTTGCATGATAAACTACAGACATCTGGGGGAGTGTGCACGTGCCTGTGGTGTTTGTTGGGAAACACAAGGAAGCTAAATGCTGATGAAATGTGAAATCGAACCGCTCAGACTAAAAATAAAGTCGGCAGGCTTGAGGATTTCTGCATGCCAGCAATTCTGAATTGCTCAGATACGCTGCTGTGTATAGTTACCTTGGAGACACGTGGCTGTGCATATGCAGAACAGAGTGCACACTTTGTGGGCCTGGCCCCTGGGGGTCCCATTACAGCATTTCGTATGTTTAGAAATATTTTGTAATAAGGCCCCTGGTGTCACTTATTAGTAATAAAATGTGCAACTGCCTTCATCAGCATCAGCTGCAAATTTGTTTTTTATGGAAATGAACCAGCATGCTTTCAGGTAAAAGATTGTGTGTGTAGATGTATGTGTGTATATACATATAGTTTAAGTATATATTTAAATATGTGCATCAAATTTTATCTTCCTCAAACTGTTACGTTACAGTTTAATTTTTTTTCCAGGAAACTCTGCACTTCTTTTTTTAACTTGCAGAATCAACTGAAATTTCTAAATGATGTACAAAGCAACGTGTATTTCTTAAAGCCAAGTCCGAGTCCAGAAGCAGATACATCAAAGGTGCAGGAAGCACAGCGTTTGCAATGTGTCTTCTGGTAAAGTGCAGATTTTAGAGAAAGGATGATTTTCAGCATCACTGGCATCATGAATTCCAGAAGTCCTGGGTGGGAAAACCTTCCTCTGGTTGTAAATGTTATGTGGTTTCAGTGCCATCTGAGCAACATTCATACAAAGGGTCTAAAAGCAAAGAGATGGCTGTGATTTTTTGTTGCTGTTTTGTTTTCACCTGCTCTGAGTCACCAGGAGAGAATGACTCCCCTGTTATGTGTCTTCTTGGTTCTCTTCCAAAGTGTTCATCTAAATGTCTCCGGTAGCTGAGAATGGAAAGCTCTTTTCTGCTAATGGTTTTCAGCCCGTTTCAGGAAAGCCTGCAGCTTAACACTCCCTGGTGGATTCTACAGAGTTAGCGGCAGGATGTGCATCACAGACACTCCAGATAGCATGGTACTTTCTATGCAAGTCGAGCCGCTATCTGCAGACGCCCTGGGCCACACCGACTGGTCTGAGTTTCGAGCTGTTCTCGTAAATTGGAACTGATGCCTGGTGGAGCTGGGAGATCTTTGCTTCTGCGGTTCATCAGACCTGGGATGGAAAACTGGTTCTGCAATCCTCTTAATTGCTCTGAACTTTTTCCTCGTCTGAATAGCCGAGGGACTGCTACCTACTTCATCAGGACTTTGAAAAGATTAAAGACGATTCAGCTATGTAAAGTTTCCAAAACATTACCAATAACAAAATAAAAGTATATAATGACAATAATGATTAAAAGTTAAATTAAGCACTCTCTGTGTATCACACACTGTGCTGAGCAATTGATAGGCATCTTCCTGTTTTAGCCTCACCATGATCCCTTGAGATGAGTAACATTATTCTTCCCATTTTACAGCTGGAAGAGAAATAGAGGCTTAGAGAAATAAATATTTTGCCTAAGGTTTACAAAGCCAGTTAAGCCAGGATCCAAATCTAGAGCTGACTAAATCAAAGACATTTTGCACACTTGTAAATAAATAAATGCCAAACACTGTTGTTGTTAACAAGAGAAGTGGTGATAATAATTGAAAAATGTACTCTTGCAGTTTTTGAGGGTGTAGAAGATGGAATTGGAGCATTAAAACCAATTGAACTCCTGGGAGATTCAGTGCTGATGAAATGTTTACCAGAGAAAAGACTCCATTCACAATCCTAAGAGTGAAGAAGCAAAATAGAGTTCGAGTTTGGCAACTTCACATTAGAATTCAGAACCAAGCACATGAAATAGTTAAGGACACTTGTGTGGATAGCTCTTATCATGGTGCACCCATGGTGTGACTGAGGATGTGCTTTCTGGGATTCAGGAACAAAAACTGTCTCCTCTCCCTGGCATTGGGATGAAGGTTAAGGAGAGCCATCCACGTGGAAGCCGCAATGATGGGGACTGACAGATCTAATGCCAGAGTTGCTCATTTGTTCAAAAGAAACATCGTTTACGCTGTAGATGAAGTGTAAGACAAGCTAGTCAATGTAGCGTGGATCTAGTTCTCCATACATAGCTTCATTGAGCTGCATGGTGATAAGTTCTGGGATTCCAACATAGAATTGGAACCAGGTTCTTGCTCTCAAGGGCCTCGCGGTCTAAGGTAGTGCTGTCCAATAAGACTTTCTGGGACGACGGAAATGTTTTATATCTGAGTTGTCTACTACAGCTCTGGAGCTATTGAAATGTGGCTAGTGTGACTGGTGGACTGAATGCTTCATTTTATTGAATTACTTAAATTTTACATTTAACCAGACATATATGGCTAGGGGCTACCATATTGGACAGCACAAATCTAGGCAGTGAGGTAGAGGAATAAACCGTGAAGATGATGAAGGCTGTAACCTTAGAGTTACTAGGAGGTGCTGGAGTCTGCAGCCTCCACCATTGCTAGCTCTGTGACCTTGGGAAAGTTAAATAATTTATCTGAGCCCAGAGTGGGCTCAGAGGACAGTGATAATAAAATAATGATGGGATTGCTGTGAGTATGGTATATTCTATGTAAAGCTCTTAACAGAGTTTAAAAGAGTTTTGATAGAGTACTACCAGTTATTATTATTATTGTCATTGTCATTGTCATCATTTCATAATTAAAGAATGCGCAGGCTGCTGCCAAGCCATGAGTTCAGATTGATTCACTCTATTGTGATTGAGGCAGACATAGAAGGAAATATCAGAACATAACTGACAGGAGGAGTGGCATTTGATCTTCATTGCCTACTATCGCTAGATATACAATTGGTCACCAAGAAGACGGAGGGTGATTCAGACAGAGAGTTCTTGGATAAAGCGTGAGGTTTTGAACAAATCTGGCTTGTTTGAGGAACAGGGGAACTACAAGTAATGAGTCTGTAGGGTTAGGTAAGAGCAAGGTCCTAGAGTCTAGCAACCACAGTGGCTGTTTGGGTGTATCTTGTAGATTATAGAGATCTATCGCATGCATTTATGGAGGGAAGCGAGATATGATTTTTGTACCAAAAAATAAATCTGGCTGCTGTGGGAGAATGGATTGAGGCGGAGGGAGGCTGAAGACAGGAAGATCAGTTGGAAGGAGGTTTGGTGCGAGATGGACAAGACTCTCGATTAGGTGAGTGGCTGCAGTGATGGGGAAGGGGGTGGATTTGGGAGGCAGGAAAGAAACAATTGGCAGGACTTTCAAGGAAAGAGAAATTAGGACTTTTATACTCGGGAGGCAGAGTTAGGTAAATAACAATGACAATGACATTTGTTAATATGTCCACTGTGCCTGTCAGTGTTTATCTCCTTCAATCTCCCAATAACCCAATGGATACCTGGAAGAGAAAATATGATGATGTGTGTGAAGTGCTTCATCAGGCTGCAGTAAGCTACTGAACACTCAAAAACTGATGGTCATGGCTGAGGTGGTTGTCAGTGTTGCTTTGATAAGAGAAGTTAGATTTTACCCACTTAAAGAGATAGGTCCAACCCAGAGAAAACCTCTGATAGACCATAACACAAAAGACAGGAATGAGCTACTACGAAATCATACAGAGAGAGGAGATACTGCCGGGGACAAGTGCTGGGGAGCTCCTCCTGGGGCTCTACTGCCTGATGGAGATGCTGCTGCCATCAACTCGTGAACGGTCTCTGCATATGTGATTGATAATCTGCCCTGCCTCTTGTGTGCTCTCTTCCCAGTTTTTGGATTGTGTCTTTATTTGGATTTAATCTTAATGCACATAGTGTAATGAAAAGAACTTTGGCTTGAGGTTAGGCAGGAATGGATTTGCATATCATTTCTATTCACTGGATTTTTTTTTTCTGCTTGTTTGTCTGATTTGGGAGGTAGGTAAAGAGAAGTAAGGAAACCTTCTGGCTTCTCCTTTTTTCTCATTTGTCAAAATCAGGATAGTATTATTTATCTCACAGCATTTATTTCTTACTGGTAATATTCTAATATGTTTTGTGTGAGAGGCGGAGACAGAGACAGAGAGATAGAGAAAGAGAGACAGAGACAGAGATAGAGATTTATTTTTGCTGTGATTCTTTCTGGTATTTCTATGTCTTATGTGACCCTAAAACTCTGACCAGTAAATCTGAGGGAGAGCGCTAAAGGATTCCATACGTCACTAATCAACATTAAAACAGCCTTCAAGGCAGCTCGCCTTAAAAACTCATTAGCCAGAGATGGCTAAAGAGGAGGCCTGACAAACACTTCTACACTCAGAGCTGAAATATGTTCCTCAGGATCAATCCTTGGGCGCTGACTCCTTGTCTCCATCTCTCCAGGATGGGAGGGGCTGACAAATCTTTCCTTTGATGTTGCTCACAGTTCTGGACCAGAATAAATTCGACAGTCACGCCAGCAATGGCAAATGTGCCCCAGTGGGCAGTGGACGCCAATGTTGCTACCTATTTTCTTCCGTTTCCGTGTCAGAAGCTTCAGATTTAAAGGTGAAGAGGTCTCAGCGGCAGGAAAAGTCTTGCAACACTGTCTTAAAGTTCTCGGCTCCTCTAGGAGCAGGTTTCTCTCCTTTCCACGATAGCTTCTAGCCACTTACAGCTTCTTCTGTTCTGAGAACTCATTTATCAGGCAACAGGAGGGAATGAACCATTCCACAAAAATTAATTTTTAAGTAACTTAAGTTTGCCCCCTTAAACATCCAAGCTATCTGTTTTTATTTTAGCTTTTTTTATTTTTTGTATAAGTATTTTAAATAAACATTTGACTTTCCCCTCTGCTTCCTTAAGTAAAGTTCACCCAACATGATATAACTTTTCTCTAATGATTCAAAGCCAAACGTCCGGCACAGTTTTTGTTGAAGTGTGATGTAACCAATGATGCTCTGGGGTTGATTCAGGTGGAGAGGCACTAAATGCTCTCAGATGTTCTCAAGTTTTGAACGACTGTGTCTGCTTTTTTTTTTTTTCTGAGGAAGATCAGCCCTGGGGTAACATCTGCCAATCCTCCTCTTTTTTTTTTGCTGAGGAAGACTGGCCCTGGGCTAACATCCATGCCCATCTTCCTCCACTTTATCTGGGATGCTGCCACAGCATGGCTTGCCAAGCAGTGCGTCAGTGCGCGCCCCGGATCCGGGCCGGCGAACCCCGGGCTGCCGCAGGGGAGCGCGCGCACTTAACCGCTTGCGACACCAGGCCGGCCCCGACTGTGTCTGCTTTTTGTGTGATTTTTAAGAGCTGCTCTCTGCTCTCACTTGAACGCTGACATCCAATTTCACTTCTCATTATCATCAACTTCCAGAGAATTCCCTTTTCTTCTTCTGATTCATGGCTTTTAATCTGCTTCCCAGTGTAAAACCAGATTATGAAAGTTTATAATTGTGACCAGTGCAAAAGTCACTAAACTTTGAGCAAAAGTCTTGGAACAATCTCCTAAGTTGAAGTGCTGGAATTCCAGAGGATCTTTTTTGTGAAATATTCTGTGGCCACTCGGAAACCTGACTCTATGTTTTGTTCATCGTGAGGACTGAGGACTTCATGTTCATTGTTCAGATTGGACAAAGATGGATAGACAATTTAATTTTAATATGTGTAGCATTTGTTTTTATTCACATGAATATCAAGACTCTAAGTCCCAAAGAGTAGGAAGACGGGAGAGGAAACTCTACTGTCGGAGAGAGAAAGACACGTGAAGATGTGTGATGCATAGACTGTGTTATCCACCAGAAGATCAAAATTAGTTAATCAGGATTTTTGTCGATAGTGCAAAGCCAACTTCACATTGTTCTGAAAGGCACTGCGATGGCCTTCCCGCTGAGGATCTCCCTGACACCCGGGTAGAAATGAGCCTGAAATCCCATTAAAGATGCATCTTCTTCCAAAGATACCCGTGCTACAGATCCTCCCGGGAGGATAAGTCGTTGAAGCACATGCTGGCATTCCGCTTTACCTCTTCATCCATTTTGTGGATATTTAGAGTCATCGAAGGCCGTTCCATGAATCTTCGTTGAAGTGAGTGGTACTAATTCACACGGAGAAGCTAATGATGGCCATATCTACCTCTTAACAGTAGGAAGAAAGGATTATGTGGGTGAGCAAATATTAGGAGGAGAAGTGGAAAAGGCATAGAAAAGGGAAGCCAGAGAGAATAAAAATGAACTTCGCCATGTTTTGCAATTTTGCACAAAAGTGGCCTTGGTTTTATAGGAGTCTTCTTGGCCACTTACTAGAAGGCTGGCTAGCTTAGGACTCTATTCAGTGAAAGTTACTGTTGTTAAATCCTGTTTGAGTCGACAAGAAAGGAACTAACCTGGCTGTCTAAGTTGCCCAGTGGAATGAAACTTTTGAAACTTTTGTAGGAATAGCTACTGCCTCCCATGATTACTAGCTTCTCCTAGTTAAAAAGTCAGGATTATCCCATGATTTATGTTTCTAGATCTACTCCTCCCAGCACCCTCCAGCAGAGAAACATTATGTTTGCCTTTTCCTCAATACTTTGTTGGAGGTCTGCCACTAACACTGTGGCTAAATGCATAGTGTGATCCTGGATTGTATCCTGGATTATAAAATGCTAGAGAGCCAGCCCTGATGGTCTAGTGGTTGAAGTTCGGCACTTTTATCGCTTCGGTGGCCCGAGTTCGTTTCCCAGTTGACGAACCACGCCACCCATCTGTCAGTTGCCATGCTATGGTGCAGACTCACATTGAAGAACCAGAAGGACTTACAACTAGGGTATACAACCATGTACTGGGGCTTTGGGGAGGGGAAAAAAAAAAAGAGACAGATCAGCAACAGATGTTACCTCAGGGCAAATCTTTCCCTGCAAAAAGAAAAAAAATAATGCTATTATTAATTTAAAAAATGCCAAAGAGTACACTATTAGGATAATTTTCTAAATTGAAATATGGACTGTATATTAGATAATGATATTGTATCAACATTTAAAGTTCTTTAATTTGATAATTCTCTTATGGTTACATAGCAAAAGTTCTCGTTCTTAGAAGATACATGCTGATGTGTTTGGTAGTAAAGGGTCTTGATAGCTATGACTCATTCTCAAAGGATGCAGAAAAATACATGTATATAGATACACACATGCATGCACGTATATATGCACTGTGTGTGCATGCACACACACATGCATTGAGAGAGTAGGAGTGAGAGAGAGAATATTGAAGTGTTAAGATATTAACAATGGAGAATGTAGATATATACAGTTTTAGCATGGAATCTGTCTGCAAGACACATTAAAAATTGTTATTCCACCTCTCTTCTTTCAAAAAGTCTTCAAAAAGAATGTAGGTGAAGGGTATCCATAACAATAATCTTTGCATCCTTGCAACAAGGAAGGACAGGAGGCTCCTAAGGGGAAATTGAAGTCTCATCACTGGAATAAGAGGAAGACGATGCTGATAGGTAAAATAGCAGGTGTCCAGGCTGGTGTCCAGCTCACTCTTATCTTCTCTTCATTGTAGAACAAAACTCCAAATTCTGAAGCGTTATCTCCAATGTTTCCACAAACTAGCATTAAAGTTTGAGCAGCACTTTGTGAGCTCAAAGCAACCTTCACATGTGAGATTCTATAAAGCCATTCCAACTTCTCTTTCCTGTTTAGATGAAAGACAGTGAAGGCATTGGCTGGTCTTAACATATGTGCAATTAATTTAATTGACTTAAGTGTTGTTCTCCCATAAATTGCTCCTGTTGGAATTGATTTAAAAAACATCAATTTGTCATTAAAAAAATACAATATGGTAGCTTTAATTTTTTCCTCCAATTCCTTTAATGTCTGTTTTGTTAAATGCTTAGCAACAAAAGGCTGGCTTGGGTAAGAGCTTCTTTGCCAAGATAAAAATAATCTAAAATTTAGATGTGTCTGCAGTGATCATGGCAGTGTAAATTAATTAGCCACGCTGAGCCTGAATCAGCTGAGCCTCTAAATTGATCTCGTTTTTATGCTGCTCTGTTTTCTAAAATGTGTTCACCCTTGAAAGTAACCATTCTTGTTATGACTTTCCTTTCCCAATCAGAAATCACAGTTGGCAAGAAATTCCCTTTTTTTTTTTTTAGGACTGAAGTTAATAATCCATTAATAAACACTGGAGTTGGATTTTGAGCCAGGGGCCAAGCTGAAGGCTAGCTGCCGATGATGAGGATATAAAAATAAATGAGATTATCCTTATCCTAGGGGAAATTTACATTCTCTTTTTTTGAGTACTAAAATATGTATACCCAAAGTTAAATTATGCAATATCAAACAACAAGCAACGCCATGAGGCAAGACAGTTTCCATTGACAAGAAAGAACTACAATCAAGTTGTGTAGGAGCAGTTCATGTTGGATGAAAGGAATAGTCTGAGAAGACTTTTTGAAAGAAGAGAGGTGGAATAACAATTTTTAATGTGTCTTGCAGACAGGTTCCATGCTAAAACTGTATATATCTTTTTTAACAGCATCATTCAGGTATTATTTATATATTTTAAAATTCACTTATTTTAAGTGTCCAATGATTTTTAGGGAATTTACAGAGTTGTGCAACCATCATTACCATATAATTTTATAAATTTTCCATGACCCTAAAAAACTCCCTGAAGCTCATTTTCAGTTAGTCATTGTTCCCACCCCAGCCCCAGGCAAACAGAAATCAATTTTCTGTCTATAATTTAACTTTTCTTGAGCGTATATAAATGGAATCACACAATATGTAGTGTTTTGTATCTGGCTTTTTTTTTTTAATTAGTGATTTTGAGTTTTATCTATAGAGACTATTATTTATCTGTACTGTGTTCTTTTTTATTTCTGAATAATATTCCATTATATAGATAGACAACATCTTATTTATCAAGTCATCAGTTGATGGACACTTGGGTTGTTTCCACTTTCTGGCTATTATGAATAATGCTTCTATGAACATTCACATTTGAGTTTTCGTATGGATACATGTTCTCACTTCTCTTGAGTAGGTACTTATGAGTAGAATTGGTAGGGTATACAGTAAACATATGCTTAACTTTTAAAGAAACAGCCCATCTTCCAAAGTGGCTGCATCATTTTACATTCCCAGCAGTGGCGTCAGAGGTAGAATTTTACCTATCTTATTTCATTTAATTATCATGCAAGCTCTGTCAGGGAGGGATCAGATGAGGAAAGAGAGGTGGATTTTTGCCCACGGTTACATCCTGTAATTGCAGAGGCTGAGTTTTAAACCAGATTTGACTGATTCTAAAGCATGTTCTCTCCCTCCTGCTGTGGCTCCAGGATTTTGAGGCACGCTTTTAAAGAAGGCTTTGAAATCTGAGTTCAAAGAGAAATAAGGATTGATTAATAATGTCTGTCAAGGACACAGGCAAGGAGATCTTGTGTCAACTGGGCTGCCATTTGCCATCACCAGACTGGATCACTTGTAACAACACTCTGAAATTCTATGGGATTACTCCCTTGATTCTTCACCATCAATTAGACTAGATACAAGATTATTTGAGTACAATCCTCTTCTCAACTCCTCTACCTTGAGGAATCTTCCCTTACTGTGAAACTCACCACATTATATTAAAATTTGCTGTTTAATTCCTGTATCTCCCACTGGGCAGAGAACATTTGGTGGAAAGATGTTCTATTCTGCTAAGTATCCCTACCCAATAACAGAGTGTCTGGCTTAGGAAAGTTGCTCAATGAATGTTGCTTGGTCAAAGAATTGCAAGAATAAACTTTTTAAATTTTAAATTATTATTGCAATAATAAAATAGACTTCTCCTTTCCATCTTTTTTTTTTTTATTTTTTCCCCCAAAGCCCCAGTAGATAGTCGCATGTCATAGCTGCACATCCTTCTAGTTGCTGTATGTGAGACGTGGCCTCAGCATGGCCAGAGAAGCGGTGCGTTGGTGCGCGCCTGGGATCCGAACCCGGGCCGCCAACAGCGGAGTGCTCGCACTTAACCGCTAAGCCACGGGGCCGGCCCTCTCCTTTCCATCTTAAACATGGCAAAGCAAAGAGATGGAGACTTTGAATAATGTACCACATCCACAGAGCCAAAGAAAGATGGAGAGGAGCCTTGAGTCCCCAAATTTCTTAATCTTTGGGTTCCAGCTCACTTCTTGAGAGAAATTGGCCTCTGTCTGTGACTATTAAACGATTGATGTGGCCTGTTAGATTCTGCTGATGCTGGGCTGTGCTGAGATGAAGGCGTCCAAGATACACGGCTCCCTCTTGGTTTTTAATGAACAGACCACAGTTTGCACGGCATGCAGAGAAGAAAACACTACATGGAGGTTTTTTCCAGCAATATTTAAACAAAAAATTAAAAAATAGCATTTTGACCCAATGCAGTTGGTTGGTGGGGCGGCCTGTGAATATTGTATAATTTTGTAATCAACAAAGAAGAATGCAACATGATATGATTCATACAGCATGACGACTGAGCCCATTCTCCCCTTTCTCTCACCCTCTTTCTCTTCCTTTCTCTCTCGCTCTGTCGGCAAAAATACCACACGAAACACATTAACAATAGTCAGTACTAAATGCTGGAACAGTGGTTTATCTTTTTATTGCCTGTATTTTCAAATTTTTCATGTTTTTTACTTTGCAATTAATAAGTGATTTGTGGGGAAATTCCTTGAGACTATGTAAATATCCTGTTCTCTATCAATCTTTCACCCACAAATTTTAGCACCCACTGGTGATTTTCAGAGTCGGTTATTCTTTCAATATTTCTTATTTGTCAACTTAAGGTAAAGAAGAGCTTTCTCATCTTGCTTATTAACTAATTTATAAATATCATTATGGAGGCATGGATTTTTATTTTATTTAGTGGGTTATAATCCATTTCTATCATTTTTTATTTCAATGTTCAAATTGTCCCCGATTCAGGCAGTGGGGACAAGGGTACAGGGCTTTGGCCTTTATCTCATGGGCGATGGGAAGCATATTGAAGGGCTTCAAGCAGATGCGTGAAATGATCAGATTTGCTTTTTGACAAATTACTCCAGCTGAGGCGTGGAGAATGGAACTGGAGAGATGATGGAGCCAGAGCTAGAAACAGTGTTGCAAGATCATACTGGAGCTTCTCTATCTCTTTATCCTCCTTCCTATTCATGCGTGTGTCTCTCTTTGTTTTGCGCGTTTCCGTCTTTTCCTTGTGGGTCTGTATATGTGTGTGTCTGTGTGTGTGCGTGTATGTTTCTTTGTGCCGCCTCAGTGTCTCTCTTTTATCTGGATATAGAGTTTCCTTAACAGTGTGTACTTTTTGCCCAGCAGTTGCACCCTGATGCCTTTGGAAATTCTCTGAAATACTTTTCCTTTTACTATGGTAATAAGCCTTCAAAAACATAATTGAATTCAGATATTAAATACTGTAAGCACTATCATTTAGCTTCTGATGAAAATGTGCATTATTGTGTTTGAAACGACACACACAAAAAAGCAGTGAATCAAAACAACATTTTTTTTTCCTTCCTCCTGTGAAGTCTTTGTGTGGAATAACTCAATCCCTTTTAGGCTGCATTCTCTGTGATGTGGGAAATAGAACCAGGGCCATTATGCAGCGATAAGATGTGGTTTCCAATTCTGCAGCACTGTGGGAATCTGCTCCATCGTAGGTTTTTATCACCTTTCGATTTGCCAAGTATTTCCAGCAGGGAGAGCACAACTCTAATCGTGGTGGGAGGTTGGTACAGGGGAAGGACATGCAATTTGGAAGCTTCCATTCATTCATTCATTCATTCAATCAAACAGTACTTATTGATCACATATGCTAGGCACTCAGCTAGGTGCTGGGGACCCAACACCGGATGAGAGTGTCAGGATATGACTCACGGAGCATGCTGACACTGCCTCTGCTCTTGGTAGGGGCTTTCATTTTGACAAAGCTACTTAACTTCCCTGACCCTCGTTTCTGATCTGCACAGCTCAATTGAGTCTATTAGGGTGATTTCAAACAAAATTGGGGCAGAGTAAGAGCTCCCTGCTTAAGCAGCATGGGTCAAGTTGGTCAGCATTTTCTTATCTCTTCCCCAACTGGTATTTGTATCGCGTTCTCTTGAGATGCTCCTCACTTGTCCTCTTGGTTGATGCATGAGCTCCGTGCTATGCTGACAGTCCACGGGACCTTATAGATTCATGCTTTAAAGTGGCCAGGAAACCCTGACTTTTTATGTGTTTTACACAGAGAATGTTGGTCATAAGATGGCAGAAGCTTTCCCAAAAGAAGGTAGGAGATGTTAGAGGGAAAAGAGAGACATTTCTGAGGCAAGCCATTTTATCCTTTCTCTTGATGTTTTCATCCCACTTCTTTTTCATAGGATGTGAGTGGAATGTATCGAGTTGGGAGTGGGGTAGAGTTGGGAAAAATTGTGCAAGTTCTGAGTTGTACTAATTGTTCCTCTTGTAGTTTTTCATGGAATGAAAATAGTAAAAATATCCCACATTAATCTCAGGGATCCAGAAGTTTATCTTTTCCAACTTCCCTTGCAGTTAGATGTGGCCTGTGACTAAATTCTAGCCAAAGGTGAAAGTGTCCTAAGGGTCTTCTGGAAAGTTTCCTTCAAAGAGAGAGGCCTGTCCTTTCGCTGCAGAAAGGAAGAATCCTTCTTGTCGGCTGGAACCTGGTTGTGATGGCAGGAGCTGAGGAGGTTCTAGGTTACCATGAGGTCTATATGCCAAGGACAGCAGAACAATAAAGTAGAAAGAGCCTGGGTCTCTGAAACCATAGAGCTGATTTACAGTCATAGCTTACCAACCTCTGTGCTATATTTACATGAGACACAAATAAACTGATTTCCTATCTTCCTTCTTTCCTTCTGCTTTGTTATTTATAGCTGAACCTCTCAATACATTCTTATATTATTTTTTTATCAAATAAATTTGACATGTTACATTGTGTAAATTTAAGGCATACAGTTGTTACTTTGATACATTTATATATTGCAGTGTGATTCCCCTTGTAGCAATATTTATCACATTACATCACTATAGTACAATATTATTGTCTAAATTCATTACATTGTGCATTAAATCTCTAAGGCTTATTTACTACTCATTACAAGTTTGTACCCTTAAACACTATCAATCTTATCCCCCTCCCATCCCCTAGCAAACATACATTTTTTAAATACAAAGAAACAGGACTAGAGAGGGCATGTGACTTACCAAATGTCCCGTTGACAGGGCTGTGACTAGAATCCAGCTTCCTGACTTTAAGTACACATGTCCTCCGATAATCTCAAGCTTCCTCTTGTTAATTCTGCGTCAGGTGTAAAATAGGAAATATTGGACAAGTAAGAAATTTCTCACTGGGATCGGGAAAGGGCCATCAGCAAATGGCAAAATTAAGGAAATGCCAAAGAAATGTGTCTAATGTAGTATGGACATTCTGGGGCTTGTGGATATCCAAAAATTAGTAGATTTCTTTCTCCTTTTTTTCTTTAAAAGAATGAAGTAGGACAAATTGAGAGATTAATCCATCAGCCACCAGTGCTTTCCTTGAAAATGGTTGGCCTTGAACAATTACATCACCAACTGACTGGTAGATAAAACAAGTTGTGAGTTGAAATGAAGTGAAGTAACTTGGTTTTGTTAGAATCCCGGAGGTGCATATGTTTGTGAAGTTGAGTTGAGTCTATAACGATGCTTTTAGAGAAAATTCCTTCAGAAGCGTCGTCCCGAGACAGCAGGATCATAACAGCCCTTTCAGATGTGTACACACAATTAAGTGACTTTTACTGCCGAATTGGTCTTCCTTTGCAGTGGTGATATTTCCTTTGCATTTAAATGTTTTGTTTTTAAAACAAGAAATGGTTTATAAAATGGAACCAGTATGTGCTGGTAAATATCAGTAGGTGAAAATATTGGACTTGACTTTGATTGGCTTAATGTGAAACAATGCAAATAATTGTTTTCTTGCTGTTGGTATATTTTTAGAGTCAGGGCATTGTTTGAAATGTCCTTCTGGGGAAGCAAGTGTCTGGCTGACGTAGAATGTGGCCTGGAGAACTACCATTTGAGTCTCCAAAGTTCCAGGAAACATGGAGAGTGATGAGTGAATTGGAACCCATGCTGTTAAGGTGTTACTTCTTTGAAAAAGCCTGCCTCGATATGTGCAAGTATTATTCATCTGACCTTCCCACATGCTCCCAGGCACCCTGGGAGTATTACTGTGAGAATAGGTACTGCAGTGTGTTATAGGAACTTGTTATAGTAGACCTACAGTGATATTTACTTAGCCCTTTCCACATGCTAGAATACTGCATTATCTATTCAACCTTCACCATGGTGATTTTAGATAGTATTATTATCATCTTTTTACTATCATTATTTTGCAAACATTTAGTCTTTCAGTGACTTGCTTAAGGTCTCACACCAATTAAATACCAAGTTCAAAATTTAAGCCTAGATTTTTTTTCCTATTCAACTAATGACAATGAAAAATTATGGCAATAAGGGGAAATTCAGAAGGTTGAAGATTGGTACATAGTAGATAATTTAGCAATGTGTGTCAAAAGCTTAGAAATGTGTTTAATGTTAAAAGAGTAGATCTTACCACACACACACAAAGATAACTATGTGAGGTGATGGATATGTCAATTAACTTGATTGTGATAATCATTTGACAATGTATACGTATATCAAAACATCACATTGTACACCTTAAATATATACAACTTTTATTTATCAATTACCCCTCAATAAAGCTGGGGGCTAACAATGTGAGTCAAAGACAGTATTGAGAAATCCATTTCAGAAACATTTTTTTTTGTGAGGAAGATCAGCCCTCAGCTAACGTCCAATGCCAATCCTCCTCTTTTTGCCAAAGAAGATTGGCCCTGGGTTAACATCCGTGCCCATCTTCCTCTACTTTATATGGGACATCGCCACAGCATGGCTTGACAAGCGGTGCGTCAATGCGTGCCGGGGATCTGAACCCGCGAACCCCGGGCTGCCGAAGCAGAGCCCACACACTTGACCACTGCACCACCGGGCCAGCCCTCCAGAAACTTTTGAGGGTATAGTTTACCTTGTCTCATACTGCTCACTAGAAAAACCGACTTCTTTGACACAGTATCTTCCAAGATGTTGGTTGACACCTGTCAACACGTGGCTATGCTGAGAATAATCTTCTAATGACACAAATATAAGAAATAATTTAATAGTCCTTTGTAGTGGCTTTAATAAAATGCATATTACTTTAAAATGTGCATAACCTGTGCATTACTATTTCTATTGCTAGAAATTTATCCTGAGGAAATCATTGGAAATGTTCTATTACTTTTGAAAGTAGAAAAGAAAACATAGATATTTTACAGAAAAAGCAAGATTCAATTAAAATATATATATATATATATACGGTGTTAATAGTACATTTGTTCATCGTTGTTGTTTTTGGTCCTAAAGACCAAAAACAGTAAAGATTCAAGCTCACGCAATGAAAGGCGACATCTAGGAGAAACGCAATAATTTAAGGATTTAAGCAGTGCAACTGAATTCTGAGGTTTTCCTTGCTGTGGAGGATCTTTAAAAGTCTTTTAATGTCTGCAATACAATTTGGGTATTAACTTCTCTTGGCTGTTTGCCTCTGTGCCAACAGAAATGTAAGAGACTAGCGTGCTCTTCCCGAATTCCAGCACCCCATGACCTTGGACAACTGGTCTTAGTCACACAGAGAGATCTTGGGCTACACTGGCACCTCCCTGACATGCATTTCTTCTCTCTTCACATTTTGCCTCTCCTTAAAACCCAGTAATGAGGAATCCAGTATAAAGTAATTAGACTGTATGCAATTGAGGAGGCTGCCAATTATGCTGATGGAACTGAAGTCTTATTAGACTAATAAGGTTTTCTAAATTGGACTTGGGGCTCTTGGTTCTTGGTGGTGAGAATATTCCTGAGAGCAGTTACCCAAGTATTTAAAATGAGTTTTCTTAACGATGAATGCTCACCTTGGATGAACTGGAGTGAGCTTTGGAGCCAGAGATAAGTGGTTCCCACTCGAATTCTGCCTCTTATCAGCTATTTGACATCAGGCAAGCCATTTAACTTCTCAGAGTCTCCTGCCCTGTCTGTAAGAAGGCAATATGAATTCCCACCCACCTGAAAAGATTATCATGGCAATTAAATGGGTTAAAAACTGCACAGCACTTGATATTTTGATATATGAGTTATCTTATTTTTAACTTTAGACATGGCTACTTAATTATTCTATATAAAAAACATGTAATTATATTATTATTATTATTAGAAATATCTCATAATCTTGAGAGCTTTGGAGACAGACAGATCTACATTTGAATCTGAGCCCCAACATTGACCAATGTTGACTCTTTCACTACTCTTAACCTTGGTTTCTCTCTCTTTAAATAAGAATAAAAATAGTAATGAGTAGTTATGTCTTGTGATATTATTGTGAAGAGTAAACAAATTAATAATAAAAAGTGTTTACCACACTGCCTGGCTTAGGAAAAGAACTTCCTATTACTGACAAGACCAAAGTATTACTGAGGTAGTTATTTTCAGTTGAACTTGAGATTTATTGGTGGTGCAAATTTTCCGATTTGAAGTTGTCCAAATATACAAAACATGTCTACATTGGGACTGGAGGACTATTCAGGTTTTGTGTAATTATGTGTAGTAAGATTAATTTGGAAATAATTAAATCAGATTAGTTGAAGAACAAGTTCTTTTCTTATATAATGATTAAGTCTAGAGTTAAAGTTAAGGTCTTACATATCTGGTTCCAGGAGCTCAAACGTCATCAATAAAAGTCTGTCTCTTTCCTCATCTCTTTTCTCTCTTCATCTTTATGTATCTTCAAGTCTGCCTTAGTACTCCAGGTGGAAAGTAAGATTCCCTCTTCCAATGCTCAGATATTAATCCCAGGAAAGACTCTGATTAGCTCTGCTTAAGTCCATTTTTTAAAAGGGCTGATGTGTCAACTGCACTTACTGTCCACATCTATGGTGCTGAAAGCCCTCACAGGCGTCCTGGCCAGAGATCTCCAAGCTGTCACACAGCACATGACCTCTGTCTGTGCTAATCCTAGCAGCAACAGAGTCCCCTACCCTTATGATGAGCAGACTCCTATTTTAGAAATTTTCTCTAATTCCATATTTTCTGACAGTAGGAGTTAAGAAAGGGATGGAATAGAGCTCTGGTACCTAGTGTTGATTTTTTTTCCTTCCTTAGGAAAAACAGCAATTTAGCATAACCTTGAGAATGTCCATTTATTCTGAAAACTCAGTTTAACCATCTGATATGGACTGGTAAGTGTTCTCAACTGTGGATTGAAGAATAAAGATATGACATTTGGCTGTGTGGGGCTCTGTGTCTAGAGTGACAAAAGTTACACAAATGACCAAAATTAATTGTGTTAAGTGACAGTCAGTGCAGGGACAGATAAACCAGCTGGAGCTGTGTCTGTTAAGTCTGAGAAGTTGTCATGGAGTAACTGCTCCATGGTCTGGGTCCTATAAGATGAGTAGACATCATCCTGTCTTTAAATGAAGAGCAGAACCATCCCATCTGGTTAGTAGCTCTCTAACCTGTGGCCTATTGGGCAGGTCTGAAGAGCAGTTTCTTCAGAGGTCCACAGATCCCCTGTACCAAGTCATCTCATGCTTGATCACGGTGGGCTCATCTGAGTATGTGAAGGAGCAACAAAAGAAAAAAAAAACAAAAGGAAAAAGGAGAAGAGAATAAAAGAAAAGAAAAACAAGCAGGAATTTGTTTACCCAGTGCCTGTATCCCAATGAGAAGCGATCGAGCTGCCAATAATTGAGCCAGGCTCTCTGATGATATAGATTAAACCAGAAGGGCCAACAGTAAACAAGATGAACTTCAAAAGAGCTGTGTCTCCGCTCTCTGGGGACCTCCATTAGCGAGTCACCAGATAGGCAATTACTGTACAGTTCTTGTAATGACCGGGATCAAACGCAAGCATTCTGCACAGTAGGCAGTCAGAGAGCAGGCAGACAAAAAACTGTGAAAATATGCCATTAAATCTTAATTATTCTTCAAAGGAAAACAAGCATGACTAGGGGGCAGAGAAGGAAGGAATATTCTGAGTCTTACTAATGCCTGGGGCTCAGGGCAATAGTACAGCTACTGTTTCAACTTTCCTATTTACTTAAAACTGAGCATCTCATTCTGACTCACATTGGGCCAGGGAATTCGGTTTATATAAGCATCCCAGTTTCTCTGACCCTCTATATCTTCTTCTGGACTATATGAAGGCTGTGGTATCAGACCAAGTTTTGGACATGAAGCTTAAATAAAAATGATTGCTTTTTTATTATTAAAAGCAAATATCTCACCATGCAGAGTTGACACTTGGATTCAGAGCAGTCTCTTAGCACCTTCAGAAATAACATCCTCTGTTCTGTAACTCACAAGCATCAAGTGTCATGCTAGACATGTGTCCTTTCCCTGAGGCATACATCTGAGATGTCCTTGATTGGTGTGCGGAAGCCATTGACATCACGAACTCAATATGTGGTCCTGGTTAAATGGAAGATTTAAAGAACTCAAAAGGTATTGATTTTGAAAACCGTGTGTGTGTGTGTGTGTGTGTGTGTAAGAGAAATTGAGACTGTACAGAATATAGCGATTTAAATCCTATTTTGATCACTTAGCACTATGGTTTTAAATAGCTACAGAAGAGGCTAGCCCAATGCTATCCAAAGATATACAATGTGAAACTTAGATGTAGTTTTAAATTTTCTAGTATCCACATTAAAAAAGGAAAAAGAAACAAGTAAAATTAATTTCAATAATATGTTTTATTTAACCCAACATATCCAAAATATCATTTCACTATAAAAATTACCAAAGACACATTTTACATTCTTTTTTTTTTTTTGGTATTGTCTAAAATGCAGTCTGAATTTTACACTTCCAGCACATCTCAATTTAAACTAGCCACATTTCAAGTGCACATGGGGCTGGTGGTTATCATGTTGGACAGCACAGGACTAGTTCCATTTTGGGCCACTTCCATCTATAAACACTCACTTAAGAAAACAGCTGCGTACTGCCTAGGTTCTGATGCAGGCACTAGGTGACTCTCATCAGCCTAGCAAAATGGATTTGACATCCTATATGACCTAAGATATGCAAAACTGTAAACAGAAAAGCCTGTGATATGGTCAGTCTTGAAAACTCCACCCAACAATGACTGTGGTCTATTAGATCGATGAGATCCTTGCCACTGGGGAATTAAAACCTGAGACAAAGGGAAACCACTCAAGCTTGCTCCAGCTCCCTCATCCTCCTTCTTCCAATCAGAATCACTCTGCAGGGGGAAAGGGAAAAGTGTAGAGCAGTACTCCTAGGACATTTACATGCATAAGAAGCACCAAGGTGCCTGTGAACATGCAGATCCCCAAGTCCTATGCTCAGAGATTCTGATTCACTTTGGGGCTATCTGTCTTTGTAACAAGCCACCTTTCTGATTTTTAAAAAGCCATTATAGAAGCAGCCAGTTGAGCTTTGAGATGTTGGTTAAGGAAACACACAACCCCATAACTTTATTTTCGGAGATCTACCATGTTTTCCCTGTGATCTTTCATGTTTGAGGTGGGAGGGTGAGAAGAGGGAAAATGGAGGCCATTTCTCATCCACCTCTCTGATCGGAACAGTTAATTCCCTGCGATCATTCTACCTTCACTGCACTGTGTGGGTTCATTTACAATGTGGAAATATTTAGAAATATTGGATTATCCAGATTTAATCCCAACAAGTGTTTTCCACATTCATTATTTGTCCACAGCCCCTTCACAAGTGTTAGGTACTTGTAAAATCAAGGGGCAAGGTCCCTGGTCCAAAGGCATTTGTAGAAGACAGAATAGACCCTTCAAGGGAAGATGACAGTATACGACTGAGGTCCATGGACAATGGAACAGAGAAGAGAAAAGATATTTGGTGAGAAGAGGCACTGAAGATCAAGGGATGGTTTGTAAGTATTGTTTACATCCTCTTGGCTCTTCAACAGCTAATTACCTCAGTAATCACAACCTGACTATGAACACGAAAGCCTCCGTCTTCCACCTATTCGTGTTCTCCTCACGAGATTCTTTAACCTGACCAAAGAGTTCTTCAGTAAGAATATTAAATAACGAAATCTTGCTGTTATTATTGTTGTTGTAATCAATAGTAGAACCTCGCATTTCATAAAGCACCCTCACAAATGATTCATAACCTCACGCATTCGTATGTATGACATAGCTTAGAACAACTACAAAGATTGATGTTCCAAAGTACTTCAGTATTCAGGAAATAGTTCCACATACATTCTCTCTTCTGACCTTTGAAATATTCCTGAGGTTGAAAAGAACAACCAACGGTAGAACCATTATCTACATGGAGCTCTGATATGTTAAATGCAAAATCATTGAACTATTTGATGTCCTATCCAAGGTGAGGATGCTCGTCTGTTAACTACAGGTTGGTCTTCTTTCTACTTTCTCCTGCTGTCACTTTCTTGGAGAACATTAGATTCTCACATACAGCTAGCAGCTGTGTTCTTTCTTAGATTTCTAAGCTTCATCTAAAACGGTGTTTTTGAGAAGAGATTCTGGCCTGACCACAGGGCTCCTGGAAATGGCTATAGTGAGCGACAGTGAGACTAGCTCCCACAGTACTTGTGTTTCAAATCTGTCTATCGAAACGACTGAGAACCAGGGTCTGCTTTCCTTTTTCAAACCCTAGCTGGCCCTCTGGACAAGAAAAGGGAACACTTTCAATTATGCTGTTTGACTGCGGTGACATGGGCTCCAAAGGAAAATGGCCCCTTTCTTTCCGTTTCATCCCAACCTCAGTGACATCAAACTCTGATGAGTCTGAGGGTTGGCTTGTGAAGTAGTCTGTAGGCAATTCTGCCTAAACCGTGGCCTGATGAGAAGGGTGTATCCTATGGTGGTGATTTTTCTTTGCCCCCTCAGATGAAAGTTGTCAAACGTGCAGGAGGAATACTCCTTAGAAAGCAGCAAGCTGGTAGGTTATATAGATACTCTCATACCTTGCTTCATGGCGCTTGTGTTATGCAACTTAGAGCTGGGATCATTCTCTTGGGGCCAAGACTGTGGAGGGGAGCTTGAGCCTAAGCTGTCTCTTGTTGTGTTTCACGGCAAGTCCAAAGTCCTCTGCTCTCCGGTGGATATTATCAGGCTGTGCTGGTTCCATGTTCAGATAAATACAGCAAAGTCTAAGTGTCTGGAGCTGATGTTAAAGTTAAGCACCTCTTGGCTGCATTATCCCTGGGAAGCAGGTATCAATGTGGAATGCATCTCACAATTGTGTCCAACTCTCTCATTTGGCAAATGGGACCAATGAGAACCTGAGAAGGAAAGTGACTTCTCTAAAATCACATAGGGAGGAGAGAGAATATGGTTCTTCTGGCTTCTGGTCATGTGGGGTTCTTTCCTCCTAGATCAATCATGTGCCTTCCCTCTCTATGTTCATGAATCTTTACCTGGATACTTGGAATAAAACTCCAATTGCTTTCCTAGATGTGCACAGCTCTGAATAAGCTCTAGTCCATACCCAACCCCAGCCTCATCTTCCACATCTTCTAATCTTCTTCTCTTTGTCCATTTCCCTGGGCCATAGTAGCCTGTTTTGTTCCTTGAACACAATACTTCACCCTCAGAGCATTTTCCCTGCTGTTCTATCTGCAATGCCCTCCTTTTGGTTCATCTATAACTGATTCCTTCCCAGCCTCCAGGCCTCAGCTCAGAAGTCACCTTCTTGGAGAGGTTTTCCCTGGTGGCTCTATCCAAATTTGTCCACACTCTCCATCGCATTACTCTGTTTTACTGTTCTCTTAATACTGATCAACGTCTGAAATAACTGTTTGACACGTGCGTTCAACTAATTTTCATTTTTTTTCCTCTCCCCATAGACAGCAATCTCGAGGAGTATTTTATTGGCCACTCTATCCCCAGTATTTAGAACAGGGCCTTTCAAATAGGAGATGCTTAATTAATGTATGTTGAATGAATTAATAAAGAAGATGCACCTTTTTTTTTTTTTAATTTTTTGTTTATTGCAGTAACATTGGTTTATAACATTGTAAAAATTTCAGGTGTACATCATTGTACTTCTATTTCTGCATAGATTACATCATGTTCACCACCAAAATACTAATTACAACCCATCACCACACACATGTACCAAATTATCCCTTTCACCCTCCTCCCTCCCCCCTTCCCCTCTGGTAACCACCAATCCAATCTCTGTCCCTATGTGTTTGTTTATTGTTGTTATTATCTACTACTTAATGAAGGAAATCATACGGTATTTGACCTTCTCCCTCTGACTTATTTCACTTTGCATTATACCCTCAATGTCCATCCATGTTGTCACAAATGGCTGGATTTCATCATTTCTTATGGCTGAGTAGTATTCCATTGTGTATATATACCACAGCTTCTTTATCCATTCGTCCCTTGATGGGCACTTAGGTTGCTTTCAAGTCTTGGCTATTGTGAATAACGCTGCAATGAACACAGGGGTGCATGTACCTTTGCAAATTGGTGTTTTCAAGTTCTTTGGATAAATACCCAGCAGTGGAATAGCTGGATCATATGGTAGTTCTATCCTTGATTTTTTGAGGAATCTCCATACTGTTTTCCATAGAGGCTGGACCAGTTTGCACTCCCACCAGCAGTGTATGAGAGTTCCCTTCTCTCCACATCCTCTCCAACACATGTTGTTTCCTGTCTTGTTAATTATAGCCATTCTGACGGGCGTGAGGTGATATCTCATTGTAGTTTTGATTTGCATTTCCCTGATAGTTAGTGATTTTGAACATCTTTTCATGTGTCTGTTGGCCATCTGTATATCTTCTTTGGAGAAATGTCTGTTCAGATCTTTTGCCCATTTTTTAATCGGGTTGTTAGTTTTCTTGTTGTTGAGATGCATGAGTTCTTTATATATTTTGGAGATTAAGCCCTTATCAGATGTATGGTTTGCAAATATCTTCTCCCAATTGTTAGGTTGTCTTTTCGTTTTGTTGATGGTTTCCTTTGCTGTGCAGAAGCTTTTTAGTTTGATGTAGTCCCATTTGTTTATTTTTTCTATTGTTTCTCTTGCCCGGTCAGATGTGGTGTTTGAAAAGATGTTGCTAAGACCGATGTCAAAGAGCGTACTGCCTATGTTTTCTTCTAGAAGTTTCATAGTTTCAGGTCTTACATTCAAGTCTCTAATCCATTTGGAGTTAATTTTTGTGTATGGTGTAAGGTAAGGGTCTACTGTCATTTTTTTGCATGTGGCTATCCAGTTTTCCCAACACCACTTGTTGAAGAGACTTTCTTTTCCCCATTGGATGTTCTTGGCTCTTTTGTCAAAGATTAGCTGTCCATAGACGTGTGGGTTTATTTCTGGGCTTTCGATTCTATTCCATTGATCTGTGTGTCTGTTTTTGTGCCAGTACCATGCTGTTTTGGTTACTATAGCTTTGTAGTATATTTTGAAATCAGGGAGTGTGATACCTCCAGCTTTGTTCTTTTTTCTCAGGATTCCTTTAGCTATTCGGGGTCTTTTGTTGTTCCATATAAATTTTAGGATTCTTTGTTCTATTTCTGTGAAAAATGTTGTTGGAACTTTGATAGGGATTGCATTGAATGTATAGATGGCTTTAGGAAGTATGGACATCTTAACTATGTTAATTCTTCCAATCCAAGAGCATGGAATATCTTTCCATTTTTTTGTGTCTTCTTCAATTTCTTTCAGAAATGTTTTATAGTTTTCGGTGTACAGATCTTTCACCTCTTTGGTTAAGTTTATTCCTAGGTATTTTATTCTTTTTGTTGCAATTGTAAATGGGATGGTATTCTTAATTTCTCTTTCTGCTACTTCGTTGTTAGTGTACAGAAATGCAACTGATTTTTGTATGTTGATTTTGTATCCTGCAACTTTACCATATTCGTTTATTACTTCTAAAAGTTTTCTGGTGGATTCTTTAGGGTTTTCTATATGTAAAATCATGTCATCTGCAAATAGTGACAGTTTCACTTCTTCCTTTCCAATCTGGATCCCTTTTATTTCTTTCTCTTGCCTGATTGCTCTGGCTAGGACTTCCAATACTATGTTAAACAGGAGTGGTGACAGTGGGCATCCTTGTCTGGTTCCTGTTCTTAGAGGGATAGCTTTCAGTTTTTCACCATTGAGGATGATATTAGCTGTGGGTTTCTCATATATGGTCTTTATTATGTTGAGGTACTTTCCTTCTATCCCCATTTTATTCCGAGTTTTTATCATAAATGGATGCTGTATCTTGTCAAATGCTTTCTCTGCATCTATTGAGATGATCATGTGATTTTTGTTCTTCATTTTATTAATGTGGTGTATTACGTTGATTGATTTGCGAATGTTAAACCATCCCTGCATCCCTGGAATAAATCCCACTTGATCATGGCGTATAATCTTTTTAACGTATTGTTGTATGCGATTTGCTAGTATTTTGTTGAGGATTTTCGCATCGATGTTCATCAGTGATATCAGCCTGTAATTTTCTTTTTTTGTGTTGTCCTTGTCTGGTTTTGGTATCAGGGTAATGTCAGCTTCGTAGAATGAGTTAGGGAGCTTCCCCCCCTCCTCAATTTGTTGGAAGAGTTTGAGAAGGATAGGTATTAAGTCTTCTTTGAATGTTTGGTAGAATTCAACAGGGAAGCCATCTGGTCCTGGACTTTTATTTTTGGGGAGGTTTTTGATTACTGTTTCGATCTCCTTACTGGTGATTGGTCTATTCAAATTCTCTACTTCTTCTTGATCCAGTTTTGGAAGGTTGTATGATTCTAAGAATTTATCCATTTCTTCCAGATTGTCGAATTGGTTGGCATATAGCTTTTCATAGTATTCTCTTATAATCTTTTGTATTTCTGAGGTGTCTGTTGTAACCTCTCCTCTTTCATTTCTGATTTTACTTATTTGTGCCTTCTCTCTTTTGTTCTTGGTGAGTCTAGCTAAAGGTTTGTCAATTTTGTTGATCTTTTCAAAGAACCAGCTCTTGGTTTTATTAATTTTTTTCTATTGTTTTTTTGGTCTCTATTTCATTTATTTCTGCTCTGATTTTTATTATTTCCCTTCTTCTACTGATTTTGGGCTTGGTTTGTTCTTCTTTTTCCAGTTCCTTTAGGTGCATTGTTAGATTGTTTATTTGAGATTTTTCTTGTTTGTTGAGATAGGCCTGTATTGCTATAAACTTCCCTCTTAGAACCACTTTTGCTGTATCCCATAAATTCTGGCATGTCGTATTTTCATTTTCATTTGTCTCCAGGTATTTTTTGATTTCTTCTTTGATTTCTTCGTTAACCCAGTCGTTGTTCAGTAGCATTTTGTTTAATCTCCATGTATTTGTGGCTTTTCTGATTTTCTTCCTATAGTTGATTTCTAGTTTCATACCACTTTGGTCAGAAAAGATGCTTGGTATTATTCCAATCTTCTTAAATTTATGGAGACTTGTTTTGTGGCCTAATATGTGATCAATCCTGGAGAATGTTCCATGTGCATTTGAAAAGAACGTGTATTCTTCCGTTTTTGGATGGAATGCTCTGTATATATCTACTAGGTCCATCTGTTCTAGTGTGTCGTTTAAGGCCAATGTTTCCTTATTGATCTTCTGTTTGGATGATCTATCCGTTGGTGTAAGTGGAGTGTTAAAGTCCCCTACTATTATTGTGTTACAGTCTATTTCCGTTTTTGAGTCTGTTAATAATTGCTTTATATATTTAGGTGCACCTACACTGGGTGCGTAGATATTTACAAGTGTTACATCCTCTTGTTGGATTGTTCCCTTGATCATTATGTAATGCCCTTCTTTGTCTCTTTTTACAGTTTTTGTTTTAAAGTCTATTTTGTCTGATATGAGTACTGCTACCCCAGCTTTCTTTTCATTGCCATTTGCGTGGAGTATCTTTTTCCATCCCTTCACTTTCAGTTTGTGATTGTCTTTAGGTCTGAAGTGTGTCTCTTGTATGCAGCATATATATGGGTCTTGTTTTTTTATCCAATCAGCCACCCTATGCCTTTTAATGGGAGCATTTAGTCCATTGACGTTTAAAGTAGCTATTGATAAGTATGTACTTACTGCCATATTTTAACTTTTTTTTTTTTCCCTCAGTGTTTTAGTAGTCCTTCTCTGTTCCTTACTGCTTCTATACAGAATTGATGGTCACTTTAGTTTGACCTCTGTCTGAAAGCTGTACTCTTTAACTCCCCTCCTCCCTCCTTTTATGTTTTTAATATCATATCTAACCTCTTTTTTGTGCATTTGTATCCATTACGTTCTAATCATGGAAATAGATAATTTTTCCTATTTGTGGTCTTCTCTTTTCCCCTTAAATCAGTCCCTTTAACATTTCTTGTAGCACTGGTTTCTTGGTGACAAACTCCTTTAATTTTTGCTTATCCTGGAAAATTTTGATCTCTCCTTCCATTTTGAATGATAACCTTGCTGGGTAGAGTATTCTTGGCTGTAAGTTTTTTCCTTTTAGCACTTTAAATATATCGTGCCATTCTCTTCTAGCCTGTAAGGTTTCTGCTGAGAAGTCAGCTGATAGCCTTATGGGGTTTCCTTTATATGTAACTTGACATTCTCTTGCGGCTTTTAGGATTCTCTCTTTATCTTTAATTCTGGACATTTTGATTATGATGTGTCTTGGTGTGGGCCTCTTTGGGTTTATCTTGTTTGGGGCTCTCTGTGCTTCCTGTACCTGGATGTCTGTTTCCTTCCTTAGGTTTGGGAAGTTTTCATCTATTATTTCTTGAAATAGATTCTCTGCCCCCTTGTCTCGCTCTTCTCCTTCCAGGACACCTATAACACGGATGTTAGTGTGCTTGATGTTGTTCCAGAGGTCCCTTAGACTGTCCTCACTCTTTTTAATTCTTTTCTCTTTAACCTGTTCACCTTGGGTAATTTCTTCTAGTCTTTCTTCTAGCTCACAGATCCGTTCTTCTGTATCCTCTACTCTGCTTTTGAGTCCCTCTAATGAATTTTTCATTTCCAGTATTGTATTTGTCATTTCTGATTGGTTCTTTTTTATATCTTCCATTTCTTTGTTGACATTCTCACTGAGTTCATCTATTCTTCTCCCCAGATCAGTGAGCATCCTTAACACTCTTAGTTTGAACTCTCTGTCAGGTAGGTTGCTCATTTCTGTTTCACTTAGTTCCTTTTCTGGGGTTTTGTCCTGTTCCCTTACTCGGAATGTATTCTTTTGCCTCCTCATTTTGCCTCTTTCCCTTTGCTTGTTTTACGTATTAGGTAGGTCAGCTACATCTCCTGCTCTTGGATAGGTGACCTTATGTAAGTGATGGCTTAGGAGGCCTGCAGTGTGCTTCCCTCAGTTCTCAATGTTCCAGGGGTGGCCCCTATGTGGGCTACGTGTGTCCTTCTATTGTGGCCTGTTAGTTCTCCCTATAGGCGCCCAGGGAGGCTGAGTTATGCTCCTGGCCAGCTGTTGTAATGCTCAGCTGCTTGTAGTTGTTGTGGGCCCTTCAGTCTCTTTATCAGGTGTGGGGAGCCCCAGCACAGTTGGCTGTAAGTTCTAATACCACATGTGTGTTGCAGTATTTCTTTTAACTGAGTAGGCCCCCAGCGTGGCAGGTTGTTAGGCTCAGGGCCTTACAATTGCAGTAAGCCTCTAGCCTATTATGTCTCTTGTCAGCTCTCTGAGGATTGCAGCTGGGTGGGGCTGGCCTCAGGCACAGGAGCACCCGATTGTTTCAGGCTTTGGAAGCTGGAGCAAACCTCCTATGTGGGTCTTTGAGAAGCACAAGTCTTCTGCAGCTGACAAGCCCTGCCGCCCACAAGTCCACACACACAGTCAACACAGTCCTGCCCCGTGTGAGCGCCCCAACCTCCCCAAGCGGACCCAGTCTCTCCACGGCGGGAGCCCCACACACTCCGCCACCGCCCCACACTCTCCACCCGCTCCTTGTGCACACCCTGCCCTGCTCAAGTCGGCTCAGTTGCCAGGCTGCAGAGAATCCAGTCACCAATCTATGCAGGCCCACACGTTGCCTGAGGGCTTGTTGTTGGGTGGGGCCAGTCTCTAGGGTGGGCTGCCTGCCCTGGCTGAGCTGGATTAAATCAGTTCTCTAGCGGGTGGAGCAGACCCTGGGCTAGCAGGCCTCAGGGAGAATTCCAATGGGGTCTGTGTCAGCACGCTCGCACCAGGCCACAACAATGGCCGCCGCCAATGTCCCAGTCCCTGGAGAGGTCTCACCCCTCACCAAGATGCACTCAGGGCCTATTAGGTGAGTCTCTTGTCACCAAAGCACTGTGCACCTTTCTTTCTGGTGATTTTAGGATGCTCTCTGAAACGGGTGAGTTTGCGCGCGGGCCCTTTAAGAGCCAGTTTTAGTTTCTTTGTGAACCGGGTTTTCTGGGGGTGCTCCCCAATGCCTTAGTAGCAGGCAAAGTCAGATATTATGCCCCTGGTGTCAATTGTGCTGGGTCCACAAAATGCCCACAGCGGGGGCGCTCCCTGGCTCAGGGCCCCGCGCCTCCAGGGAGGCTGCGTACCTGTGAGCTGCTCCCGGCGGCCGTGAAGCTGGCAGCTTGTGAAGGCGGCGTTTTTCCTCTCCAGAAGGGAGTCTCTGCCTCTTCCACCTCAGTTAGGATTGTCCATTGTTGCAGGAGTTCCTCTTATCCAGTTTTCAGTTCTGTCTCAGGGGTAATTTTTCCACGAGTAGTTGTAAATTGGCTGTGTCCATGGGAGGAGGTGAGTTCAGAGTTTGCCTACGCCGCCATCTTGACTCCGCCTCTCAGAAGATGCACCTTTATGTGCATGTGAATATTTTTTGAAATCAAGAACATCTTGAACTTAATATCTGTCTTAGTCAGATCGAGCTGCTATAAAAAGATATCTGGGTGACTTAAACAATAGAAATTTATTTCTCACCATACTGGAGGCAGGGAAGTCTGAGACTGTGGTGCCAGCATGGTCAGGCTCTGGGGGGCGCTCTCTTCCTGGCTTGCTGACAGCTGCCTTTTCTCTGTGTCCTCCCATGGCGTAGAGTGATTTCTCTCTCTTCCTCTTCTCATAAAGCCACTAATCCCATCAAGAGAGCTCCCCTCTGATGACCTCATCTAAACCTAATCACCTCCCAAAGGCCCCACCTCCAAGTACCATCACACTGGGGATTAGAGTTTCAACATATGAATTTTAGGAGAACACAAATATGCAGTCCATAACAATATCTACCTTTTAAATAGTAGTGTTACTTTTCTCTATATGTCTATAAATCTAAATGACTATATATTCATAACTATACCTATATACACATATAAATATTTATCTTTATCTGAGGTTTCCCTCTTTAGAACTCTCTTATGAACTATTCAGTCATCTTCAATGTTTTAGGAGTTGACACCCCACTCTCGATTGATGCCACTACTTCCTCAGCTCCAGCACATAGCTGCTGCACTGATTTTCAAACAAAACTAAATTCAACTTTCTAATAACTTCCATTTTGAAGCTGTCTGAGAATTAAATGAAAATTATGCAAGAACTAGAATCTTCTTTTAATGTTATTATGTCAAACTTTAGAATCACCAGTATAGGAAAAGCTTCTGTTGTCAGGATCATAAAATGTAAAAGCAGATCATTTGGTCCCTATTATTTTTGTAGGGGAAGCGATTTTTATGGGATTAAAAATACCTGCTCCTCCAAAGTTTCCTTCCCTCCCTCCTTGCTTCCCTCTGCACTTCTTTGTCTTCCTCCATTTTTTCCTTTTCCTTTATTTTCTCCTATTTCTTCCTCTTCTTGTATCTCTCTGTCTTTCCTCCATCCTCTTTCTTTCTTCCTAAATGGGCTTTCTGAAACTCTAAAACCACAGTCTAAAATGAATGCACGCTCACATTCCTTGATGGTAAGTGATTTTCAGAAAGCTCACTCTTCAAGGCATTTTTAAAAGGAAATCCTCTCTTTCTCAATACAAAAATCACTCTCGCCAGGCAGGCTTCGCAGATAAAGAAGTGATCACTGTGCTCCCAATTATACAAGATGCTGTATTTTTGCAAAGGAGCTTACCTTGGAGAATAGAATTATTCTCTTCTTTTCCTGAGCTAAATATTGTTCTTGCAAAATGGCTATATTCTTTACTCAGGGCATATATAGCTTCCCATGATAACCCCGGTAAATAATTACAGCTTCATCAAGAAGGGAGGAAACAGGCTGTGTACTTTAGTACTGTCTGACTGACAGAGCACCCCAGATTACAAAACACAAAGAGAATAAAACGAATGACCAATAAACGTGGAGGTAAACAGGATAGTGCTTGGTTCCTGCGCCATAGATGGAGGGACACTTACACTCAGGGAGAAAATGCAAGTCTGCGTTACGATTGGAAACCTGATAGCAAATACAGTTTTATAGGTGTTTTTAGGAAGGCAAAGAACTCGTTTCAGCCCTTCCTCCATGTGGACACGTTTTCCTTTTGCCTCCAAAACCGCAAATGTCTCCCCAGTGCCATTTGGTAATGAATGCTCTGCTCAGCTCCGTGACAAGAAGGCCAAAGAGCTTCGTCTAAATCCACAGAGTTTGCAAAGAGATTAACAGGGTCTAGAGGAATAAAGAACATCTGGAAACACAGGCTTTGCGTTTTTCTTTCTCCCAGAGTGTGTTTGAAAGCTGAGCATTGGGGAGAGGACAACAGAATTTACTTTCACATTGAAAAGCCTGGTACCCCTGTGATCCAAACAGTTAGATAGGATAAGATAGGTTGAGTCTTTGCTGGCAGCACTGGAAGCCCAAATGGTGACTGCTATCGTAATTTCTGTTTCAGGTTTTTCCCCAAACGGTGACTGCTATCGTAATTTCTGTTTCAGGTTCTTCTGAGTAGTATGTGGAGGGAGAAGTAGGAAGATGAAGTTGTGAAGCTTCATTTCAATCCAGCAAAAATAGATTGAGAATTTGAAGTACACTAATCAATGTTTTAGGTGCTCTGGGGAACAAAATTTTAAAAGTCTGTTCTTGCCCTGATGTGCGTTAAGGATGTAGCAGGAGAGAGACAAATCTTTGCACAAGTATTTATAAATAAATGTCAACCTTTATATTTTACTTAATTTATTTTACTCTCTCTCGCATCAGAATGTAAACTCCTTGAGGGCAAGGATTTTGGAGAGAAGGGTTTAGCTTGTACACTGTTGTGTCCCATTCACTAGAACAGAGAAAGCACACAACAAGTAATTGTTATATCCAAAATATACAAAGAGCTCTTAAAACTCAACAATAAGAAAACAACTCAATTAAAAAATGGGTCAAAGACCTTAACAGACACCTTAACAAAGAAGATATACAGATGGCAAATAAGTACATGAAAAGATGCTTGACATCATATACCATCAGAAAATGCAAATTAAAACAATAATGAGATATCACTACACACCTGTTAGAATGGGCAAAATCCAGAACACTGACAACACCAAATGCTGGTGAGGATGTGGAAAGACAAGAACTCTCATTCATTGCTTATAGGAATGCAAAATGGTGCAGCCACTTTGGAAGAAGTGTGGTTTGATGGTTTTCTTACATGACTAAACATATTCTTACCATCCATACGATCCAACAATCACACTCCTTGGTATTTACCCAAAAGAACTGAAAACTTGTGTCCACACAAAAACCTGCACACAGATGTTTATAGCAGCTTTATTCATAAATGCCAAAACTTGGAAGCAACCAAGATGGCTTTCAGTAGGTGAATGGATAAATAAACTGTGGTACCTCCATACAATGGAATATTATTCAGCACTAAAAAGAAATGAGCTATCAAGCCATGAAAAGACATGGAGGAACTGTAAATGCATATTATTCAGGGAAAGAAACCAGTTTGAAATGGCTACATACTGTATGATTCCAACTATGTGACATTCTAGACAAGGCAAAACCATCGAGATAGTAAAAAGATCAGTGGCTGCTGGGGATTTTGGGGGAGGGATGAATAGGCAGAGCACAGAAGATTTTTAGAGCAGTGAAAATACTCTGTATGATACTATAATGGTGGATACATGTCACCATAAATTTATCAAAACTCATAGAAGGTACAACACCAAGAGTGAACCATAATGTTAACTATGGACTTTGGGTGATTATAATGTGTCAATATAGGTTCGTGAGTTGTAGCAAATTTCCCACTCTTTTGGGGTTGTTGACAATGGGGGAGGCTGTGCGTGTGTGAGGACAGGGGATACGTGGGAAATCTCTGTACCTTTCCCTGAGTTTTGCTGTGAACCTAAAATTGCTCTAAAAAAATAAAGGCAATAAAAACAAATAGGTAAATAAATAATTGTTAAAAGAACGAATTAGTGAAGTAGATGAAAAAGCTAACACGGAGATTCAAGAGGGACAGGGTTGTTCTAGTAAGCAGGCTCTGGAAGAAATCGTGTTTGAGCATGGCCTTACTTGATGAATCTACTTTTATTTTTCAAATTATAAAATTGACATCATAATGTGAATTAACTTTCGGAAAATAAAGAACAAGTGCACAGGTGGCACTTCCACTTCCTTAGAACCATGAGTGTTACTAACGTGCATCCTTTCTCTTTTTTCCCACGTGTCTCTCTAACACAGCTACAAACCTTCCCTGTGCTTATGACTCAAAACCTTGCTTCTTTCAAGTAGCATGCACGCATCCATGTTGTTATGCAAGCCTTCATGTGCATTATTTTCAGTCAGAGTGTTGGATCCTCCATGAAGTCAGCCAAACCGTGATTTACTTGAGTATTCAATGACTTTGATTTTAAAAGACAGATGAGTGTGAGCAAAGGGAGGACAGATCAGCAAAGAACCAAAGGGAGGAAAATACAAATGACCCAAATGAAAAGTGGAACCATGATGGGTGTATACAGGCACGGGGGACAAGGAAGGTGAGACTAAGAAAAATCTGGAATGTTCATGTTTCAAGCTATTCTGTGGCACCCAGGAATCCGTTAATGTTTACAGAAAGAGGGAGGAACTAAAATCAGATTGAAAGGAGTGTTGAGGTCATTTTCCCGAAGAAGTAGCACGTGAGTTGATGTTAAAATTTGAGTTGCCGGATCCTGGGCACGGACCCACGCACCACTTATCAAGCCATGCTGTGGCAGGCATCCCACATACAAAATAGAGAAAGATGGGCACAGATGTTAGCTCAGGGCTAATCTTTCTCACCAAAAAAAAAGTTTGAGTTGGAAATGGATATGAAATATGCTATGGTATTTTAGCAGTGGGACGGGTGTAACCTGGTCCTTGAAGACGTAGATTTTGACTAAAAGGAGAAGAAAGAATACAGGCAAAAAAACTCAACAGATGAGATCAGTGCAGAAGAAATGATTGTCTCACAAGGAGCTATTTGCCATAAGGAAAAATAATTTTTTGGTCTCTAATTTGGAGCCCTCAAGGCCATTTGACTCATGGCCACATTATCCTCAGGCAGAACATCATGCATGCTTAATTAGCTTTTGCTTTCGTTGCACATTTGAGACCTATTGTTCCCCCAGCGAAGAGTGACTTTAGGCCCTGCCTAGCTTTTCTGCTGAGCCTGGGGAATAATGGGGCTTCCCTGCCTCACTGCAGGCCTGATGGAGACTTTTTATCAAGGCATCCTGGTCTCCTGATCTGGGGCGCTCAGATTCCTCCATGCTTCTCTTCCTAGAAGCCCCAGGGAATGAATCCCAACACTCCTGTAAAACCTTGGGACAATCCATGGGGTATTAGATGCAAATGAATGCCCTACCCACCCACCAGTGGCTCTTGTTAATAAATTCTGTCCTTACAGATACATCCCTCAGTGTCCTCTTTAGCAACAATAAAGGATAACAATAAAGGATACCATAATATTTACTTCTTTAAAAAAATGTTTTAGAAGCTCCAAATCAGAGCTCAAAAGGGAAGCATGGCATATCTCATATCTATTTCCTACTCAAACTTTAACATCAACTCATGTCTCTTTCCTCTGGAAAATGTCCCCAACACTCCTTTCAGTCTGATTTTAGGTTCCTCTTCTCCACGTTCTTGTAGTACTCTGAGCTTATCTGTTCCTAGCACTGAAGACACTGTGCTCTGTTGTAGGTTTGCAAATCTCCCCTTCCCACTGGAGAACAAGCTCTTAAGGGCAGGGCCTGTCCTGAGGGTCTTTGTGGGGTCCCCATCTGCTGAGTGTCTAGCGTTGATCAATAAATGTTCATGGCACTGAGTTGCAAAATTGACGTGTGAACATGTGTCTCTCACTCTTGGCAAAGGATTATGTTGCTGGAGCATTCTAATGGATCTTCTCCGATGGAATTATAGATGGTTCTGAAGGGTACCAGAATGTGCCATCCCAAAATACGCCTCTTTGTTGTATTTTGCTCTAAAGTCCATTGAGAACAAGTAGACACAGGAAAAGCTCTTTACCTCCCCCTAACTGCCTATAAATAGAATATAGATTTACCATTTTGTAAAAGTGAATTTACATTTATAAAGGAAATTTCCATTTGAAAATATGTCTCTGTACCAGGAAGAGAGCTACTAAGGGACAATTCTTATGATCTGAGAGACTCTTATCTGCATAAAAGATAACCCTTATTTACCATATATCTCCTCCCCTCACCTTCTCATAGTTTGCCTCCTCCATCCAGAAGCCCAAAACTCTTTTCCTTTGTTTAGCTTAAAATGATACATAAACCTCAGTTGTCTGGCCACTTCCTTGAGCTATATTTTTTCTTTGCCAACTCCCCTGCATAGGTATGTAATTAAAACTATTTTTTCTCTTTTTAATCTTTTATCAGTTTTATTCCTGGGCCCCAACCGCTGAACCTAGGAGATTAAAGGGAAAAAGATTTTTCCTCCCCTAAAGTTCTAATCTGTGTTTTATAATGCCAATTCTTAGCTCATTGTTTGTTTTTTGAGATAAACAGTGACACGTTCTCTGTGATTTTTAACAAGCATCTTCCCCCATCTTAGGTCGCAGTTTCCTCATCTATATTTGGATGGGATGAAGGTAATGTCTAAGCCTGTTGTAGCCTTTCAAGAGTAAAGAGACTTACTGGAATCATGTATAAGTGGATATTGTTTTTATGAACTGTTATAAACATGGAACATTGGCTACATTCGTATGACAAAAGCAGAGTTGAGTATTTGTGGTACAGACTGTATGGCTGGATAAGCCTAAAATATTTACTATCTGATCCTTTAGGAAAAAGTTTGCAGACCCTTGTTCTATTCTGTTGTCATTGTTATTGCAAAAGTCCTGCACTCGTTTAACCCATATATTTTGTCAGGATTTGGACAAAGAAGATTATGGGTATCCTATCTAGTATATTCTTCTGGGTTATGTCTGGTTTCATAGTCTTTGGCCTCTTTTACAATTCTATAAGTTGCAGAAAACTAATAATAATGCAAATTATTTTTATCCATGGAAAAGCAAATGAATTGTGTCTGGTGGAATGCAATTGATTATTGCTCTATGGATATTGACCAGTTTTGCTTCCAGATTTGAGTCTACATATAAATTCATTTCAACATTCTTAATTGCCTATAAGATTATAGTATTTTGAGCTTCCTTTAAACTGGTTGTAACATCTTACTGTTTCCCTCATTCATTACTAAGATAAATACAAAGTCCTTGGCACATATTTATTTTACGTTTGTATGTAAATTGTATGATTTTACCTTTATAAAAAATGTGTCCTTAACAACTTGTATAGTGAACATATACACAACTAAAATCCCATGCTGGATTAGGAAGTAGAGAACTGTTACTGAACCAGGTTCTTTTTGCCTACCACACGATTATGCCAATCACTAATATGACAAGTTTGCAGCAGAGAAAGAATTTTTATTCACAAGGCAGCCAAGCCAGGAGACAGGAGAACAAATCTCAAATCTACCTCCCCAGAAATGGGGATTAGAGATATTTATGGGGCACGGGGGCAAGGTGGTCTGAAGTGTGGGGATATATGATTGGAGGCAAGGAGGAGTGAGGTATTTTGATGATCTGTGCAAGTGTAGTCAAGCTTCATGGCTCTTCATAGGATGCATGTTCACAAAATGGCGGCATTACCATCATCTGAGGGTGGCGTTATCAGCTCCTGGACATCAAAAGCTCACCTATCAGTCATCTGTGCAGGCCCAGTTGATGAGTCAGTGCCCTTAACCAGCCTAAACTGGACAAGGAGTCAACTCTCAGTTCTGAAAAACTCAAGCACCCATTACCTCTGTGACCCAAGTGTCAGAGATGTTAGTAATGAGTTATCTAACTACTTTTGCAAACAGACACTTAACTGAGTGTATTTAAAGCAAGTTGGCCCCCAGTTTCAGAACTAGCATTAAGAGGTAAGCCTTGAATTAGATTGTTCTGATTAGTTTCCTGACCACACGATTAATTAGGTGTTGAAAGTCAGGCAAATCATTTGATATTTCTGAACCTCCATTTTCTCCTCTATAACATGGTTATTAGAATAATTCCTAAGTCACATGGTTGTATGAGAATTAAATGACACAATCACGTACAACATCTAACATTCAGTAAACAGTCTAGCAATGTTCGATAGTGTTGTAATTGTCATTGTAAATTGCATTCTCATTCATTAGCTGAATAAAATTTTCAGCTTCCACATGATGTTACCTTCTGCCAGCTGCGTGCATCCATCCCCACTGGCCTGGTTTGAGTTCCTCTAAAGGCAGAAGTTCTCAGGTTATTGGTCTGAAATTTGCATTTTAAATGTGTGGCATTTGAAATTCATATGTAAATATAGTGGACAGCTGCTACTGTTCAGCCATTTACTGAACACTCTGCTAGACTCTTCACGTGTATTATCTCAAACTTTACAACAAAGGCAAGACTAGAGAGACAGTAAAAAGCTTTTCTTGAGTCCTTCATGTCTCATTTTCTCCCTACTTCATTCATGCTTCCAAGAATCTCCTCTACAAAAACTACCTGCTCCAAGTCTTATCTGAGGGCTGGAAAACTCCTCTGGCATTGGAGTAAACTGCAGGCTAAGTCAGGAGGTTGAGGAGGATGCCCTTGGGGTGCACGGGAACTGTCCATCACTGTGGATGCACTGGATACTCAGAGACAGGCCTGGGGGATATGACAGGGACACAGAAGTGTCTCCTTTGCCCACCATTGAAAGCAACTCACCAAATTCCCTGAACAATCCCCTCTAACACCCCAGCAGTATTCTCTGGGATGCCACACGCCTCAAGGGAGCAGGAAGGATGAAGGTTGTGAGCTCAACAGCTGTGCCAGGAGTCACCAGATGCAACAGGGTGAGGAAGTCAGCTCTTGCCTGGGAAAGCCCTTCTCTCCATCCCTGCTTCAGAGACCTGTCCTGCGCCAGGATAGAGGTTTGCAGAAAAAAGCAATTGAACTTTCTGATTTCCCTCCTATGGAAGGCTTCAGGGAGGGCCTTAGGGAATGACGGGACTCCAGATCAACCTCCTCAGTAGCCAAAAATGTGGGAGTGGAGCTGGTTGGGCTCTCCATTCCTTTCGGTTGCTTGCATCTGGGCAAAACACAGTGAGAGATCTCACCATATAGCTACTCCTCCTCTTATAACTTCTCAGGTTATTGGTCTGAAATTTGCATTTTAAATGGTTGGTATTTGAAGTTCATATGTAAATATAGTGGACGGCTGCTACTGTAGTTTAGCCATTTACTGAACATTCTGCTGGACTCGTCACATGTATTATCTCAAAACTGCAACAAAGGCAAAACTAGAGTGACAGTAAAAAGATTGGTGGTTGCCAGGGATCCAGATCCAGCAGCAGAGGCAATTTTTAGGGAATTGAAATTGTGTAATTCTGTAATGGCGGATGCACAATGTTATAGATTTGTCAAAACTCATAGAATTATACAACACAAAGAGTGAACCCTAATGTAAACTATCGACTTTAGTTAACAATAATGTATCAATACTGGTTGATCAATTGTAACAAAAACATCTACACTAACGCAGGATAGTAATAATAGGAGAAATTGTCAGGACAGGGAGAGGGGCATATGGGAATGCTGTACTTTACGATCAAGTTTTCTGTAAATCTAAAACTGCTATAAAACACAAAATCCATTAATTAAAAGAAAAACTTTACAACAAATGCTTGCAGGTGGTGCTTATACACTCCTTGTTACAGAGGAGGAAAGTAAGGCTCTTGGGGCCACATGGCTTTTAATGGCATCGCAGAGATGGGAATCCTGGTTTATGTGGTTTTGAAACTCATGTTGCTGTCATCTTGCCTTCTCACTTTCTTTGTTTCTGGCCTCCTGACTCCCTGTTCAGTGCTCTCTCCCCTCGGTGGCAAGTTGCCTTCACTCTTCACCTTCTCTACCATTTTGACGTGGCCTGGCCCCGTGCGTTGCCCTCCCAGCATTTCTGCAGTCAAGCTTTCCAGGAGAACCAGCTCATCAACCTGAAGCTTTCTAAGGAGCCTGGGAAGTGTCATCAATCCTCCATCCCCATTTCGCTGAGGTATCTCAGTGCTGTGATGTATGGATCAGTCTAAGTGCTTCTGGTCTTTGAAAGGCCGGGTCCAGTGGCAGCCCTGGGAATCCAGCTCATTCAGTTAGCCTTTTGCTAATTTATAATTTAGCTGACACAATGCCGCCGCTGTTTTATTTGTCTCAAATGAATGTCAACTGGTACAGAAGACAAGGCGTTTGGGAGCTAAATTAACTAAATCATCGCATGAATTAGTCAGACTGCACTGAAATACGACACCCCTTCCTTCTCCCACTTCCTTTTTTAACATTTCACAAAGCCTGTCCCCTGCCCCCAACACACTTCTGTACCCTCTCTCGATCCTACACCTCAAATAATTTACTCTGGATGGGTAGCACAGCTCGGAGCATAATGCTCCAAATATATAAATAATAACGAGAACCTTTAATAAAATCAGACATAAGTTATGCAGCAGACATCAATTACAATGGATTTTAAAGGTTTTGATCTAGAACCCGGGTGGTGTTACATTTAGACTAATAACTGTAACCATGATTTATGTGTTTGCAACCAAAATGGTTTCAGTGCCTCGATATATGTCCAAAGTAAAATTTATAGTCTGCTGCAGAATGTATAAATAATGAACAGCCATATGTCATCACACATTTAAAAATGTGACTGCTTCAGCAGCGGCAATGGGGTAAAATGAATTAAAGTCTTAAGTTCATCGGGAATCAACTTATTTGGGAGCACTTTAAGGAACGTGCACAAATGCAAACGCTGATTTAATATATATTTTCCCTCAGTCAAAGAAAAACGGCTGTTGTAAAAATGATAACCACTCTTGGGAAAACTCAGGAGCCATCAAATTAAACAATGGCGTGAGAGGGAAATGGAGGGTGGCTTGGATGTAGAAGAAAAGATCCTGGGAAGAAATTTTTCTGACTCTGCTGTGACCTCAAATTATTACAAAGGCCTTGAAAATGGTCAAACTAGGTAAAATAAGTTGAGAAGGCATGCTACCTTACAGTTTCCCGTGAAGTTCAGAGAAGATTTATAGAGATTGGAGAGTTGCCACTGATGAAAGCGGAAAGCCTGTTCACTTATTTTGAGACCTCATGAGGTTGTACAACCACTCTGAGTCTCCGTCTCTGCATCTAAAAATGGGATGGACAAGGTCCATTGGACGGGGCTGCTGGGAGGATTTAAAACTAATAATAAAAGTTGTGAAAGCAACTGGTACAGTGCCTGGTTCAGGCAATTGGTCCTCAGTAAATGTTAATTTGGGCCGCTTCTTTATAGCTCCCTCAGTGGACGATAACTTGTGTGACGCATGAACTGTATCTTATTCATCTTTCTATGCGTGATGCCTAGAAAAGGGCTAGTGGTTAGCAAATATTAATGCTTCCTTCCTGAATGCATCAGTGAATCAATGAGCATTTCCATGGCTCTAACAGCCACCATGGAAGTCCAGATGGCAGAAAGAGTTATGAGGCAAGAATATGTTGCATAGTTGAGATTGTTGAGGGAAATTAAGTGGTCCTCATTAATAAATTTACAGACAATCAAAACTCGCCTCCTTAAACTCTGCTACAATGTCACAGTTTAATCTCTGATGATCAAAATCTTTTTTAAAAAACTATTCCTTACCTCTGTGGGTTCTCGAATATGCTAATGAGAATGTAATCTTTCTTCCTATCACCAAGTTCTCAGGAATACATGAGTCTAAAGTGATATGATTTAATAACGATTATTGTGAGGGGGCTCGTACTGGGCTGGCTGATTGCTCCCCGTTCTTCCCACTAAATGGTCTCCAACTGCAGTGTTTTTATTTCTTTTCTTGATTTTAATGGTTTCTGTTACTTCCCTCAAATTTAACTTCCAATTCCTATTGCTGCCAGGTCTTAACCTTTCCTCAGTCCTCCTAATTGCTGTTGTAGAACTGGAAACCTGGGAGCCAAGTGTTTGAGGCATCCTTGATGCACAAAAAACTATTCCAAATGCATTGGTTTGAAACAACTCATTAATATCTTTCATGGTTCTGTATGTTGACCAGGATGAACAGTCTTCAGTTGGGTGTCTCCTGCGGTTCTAATCAGATGGTAGCTGGAGTTATCTGAAAGTTCAACTGGGCTAGATGTCCAAAATAGCTCATCACATGGCTGAGGATAGAGGCTGGCTGTCAGCTGGATGCTCAGCTGAGGCTATTGACGGGAGCACCAACAGTTGCCTTCTTCTTGTGGCTTAAGCTTCTCACAGCTAGGTTCTCAGAAAGAATAGCCCAAACAGCAGACATCCCATAAGATCCGGGTGGAAGCTGTAAGGCTTCTTATGGCCTGCCCTGCATCACTTCTACCTCATTCTGTTGGTCAAATATGAGAGGAGACAACACAAGGGTGAACCATCAGGGGACATGGTTCACTGGGGGGCCATCTTTGGCAACTGGCTTCCATATCAGTTGTTAAAATTGAGTCTAGAACATTGAATGGGGTTTTTCAAGACCTTTGGGGAGAAAAGTTCCTGAGTTTCAATGCATAGAATTATGGTTTATTCTTGACTTCACAAAGACCTCTTTCTTCTACCACTTACCTCCTGATTATTTGCCTCTCAAGACTGCTGTTTACACGATATCTGGGTAAGTGGGGTTGGCAGTATGTTGAAGTGAAATGACTGTTAGATAAAAGTTGTTAACGTATCTCATGAATTCTCTGTTGCAAAGAACTTTTCACTACATCAGATTAACCGTTTAGCCAGCTTGTGTTTTTACTTCCTTTTGTTTCTTTACATGATGGGAATTAATTTTTGCTGACTTAAATCACGTTTTTCTATAGGTTAGAGTTTGGAATAGAGAATGTGTCTGTTTTGTGCATGAGAATTGAGGGTAGATAAAAGAGTATTTCATTTAGGGATTTTTCTAAGCCTTCATCCCCAAAAGTTCAAACAGTTCCTCAGCATAGTAAAAGGAAAAAAAATAAATTCCTCACACAGGCTATTTTATGTTCTGTAGATCACAGATGAATGGAAAGAACCTAGGACTCGGCGTCTGTGTCCATCAAATGGATGTACCATAATTCGTTTAAATAGCTCCTTATTTTTCAAAAAATCATTTAGTTATTTCCTTCTCTTCTATAGCTAAATAAATTTCTGTGCCCACTCACAATCATTCCCTCACGAAGGATTTCCCTTATTCATTTTTATCTTTGCTTCATCCACAAAACAGTCAACTCCCATAGAGTTTGAAGCTTCTTTTTCCTCCACGAAATTATATGGTTTTTATCTTGCTTTTTAGGATCATGTAACATGGCACGAACATTCAGATCCATCCAAGTGGCTGATGTGATTGCTGCAGAGGCAAGGGTGTCTCCAGCTGCTGCTTGTCCTCCTTACCTTCAGCTTTGGTCTAAAGTTAACACCACACTGAGTCGTCTTCAATCTTCAACAAGCAGCTTGTCTGCCCGAGTGGTACAGTGAAGGAGACTCCTGCTTTGGGTCTGGAGAGGTCTGTATTTGCAGCCCAGTATAGTCACTTTCAAACTTGGTTGCACTGGGCTAGATACTTCCATTCTCTGAGGCTTCATTTCTTTATCTATAAAATGGGAAGAATAAGTCCTCTTTCAAAATGTGATCAAGAAGCTTAAGAAAGAAAACGTACACCAGGTGCCCAGTTCAGTGCCCAATACACTGTAAATTAATTACAAAGGAGACTTCTCTTTTCATCTCCTCTCCCAAGAAACGTATGTGCAGTGTGTGTGTGTGTGTGTGTGTGTGTGTGTGTGTGTTCCACTCACCATGTCCTGTTGTCTTGGAGACTGTAGGTTTTTCTGGTCTCACTGACTAGGTAGACACCTATATAAATAAAAGTCCTGGCAGGTGAGAGATGTATAACCAAATTGAGTGATTTGAGGAACATTTGTAAAAAGGGCTAGTTACAGAAATCAGAGAAGGATTAGGGAAGACTCCAAAGGACAGCAGTAGCCCTGCACTGGGAGACTAGTAATGGTGTGAATGGGAGGGGATCCTAGACAAGGTCTGTGGCCTTCAGTAAAGGGTTGCAGTGAGTGTTGGCAACCTGGAGGGAAGGGATCCAGGAGATTAAATAATCCAGCTACCTTCTTCTCCTTCCCTCCAGTTCTGCTGGTGCCTCCCATCCGATGAACCAAGTCTGAGGCCCGAAGGCAAGGGCAACCTGTGGTCCATACAGATCAGCCTTCCGGCTAACAGAGCAGGAGGGAGAAAGGTGAGAATGAATCTGGAGGTGTGAACAGCAGATGTCTGGCACAGCCCCCTTGTCCCTAAAGCCGGTGTCTTTGATCACCTTGGACTCACCCATCACCAAACGCAGACTATACTAGTGCCTGAGGCTTTGGACTCATAAAAAGAGCTGTCTTCTTCACCGTTTCTTCTCAATCTGAGGTCCACCATGCCTTGAGGGTCTGATGACATGTTGCTGAGGTCTGGGAATTCTTAAGAAAAAATTTATTTCTAGCTAGGTGGTAATCTGAATAAAATAAAAGCATATTATGATTCACCTTATTACCAAGTACTGCCACATAATTTCACACAATTTTGTGTGTTTCCCCTAGAATTTGGCCCAGATTGCATTATCATATACTGTAGGGATGAATGTTTTGCAGTGAATGGAGAGAAGTGAGTGTGCTCCTGGTAAACAATAGTGTAGGACGGCCAAATTGCAAACACCTTGTGCCAGAATTTCAAGGTCGCAGTCTCATGTGAGTGGAGGTGTTCGTGGACATCACTTTTGCAGTAACTTTTCAATGGTTTGCAGTAAATTTAGAAGAAGTTTTCTTTTCCTGATTCCAGCAATAATAGGACTACCTGTTTGTTTAATTCAGGTTTCAAAAAGCCCCAATGTTAACCTCATCTTCAAGGGGATGATTCAGCTTTATGGAAAGTCAAGTGGTCCCTCTTAAGTTGATCTTACTCAGTAGAATTTTGGTTACATATGGCGGCCTTATGACCTGATCATTCTAAACAGCAAGTAAAGACTTGGGGGATAGTAACATCACTCTATGCATTTATTGGGGATCAGGAATTTTCTATATTACCATCACCAAGTTCAAAACACTAAGAGAGATTAAATATAGAATAGTACCTGAGGCTACAGTTTCCTACGATTAAACCACACAATGGCTGTTTATTTTTTAAAATCCTTCACTTCGAATTAATGCAGCTGATTTGGATTTTGTTGATATCAGAGCTTGCTTGCATTCAATTGGTAAAATTATTTTGATTTTTATAGTTTTATAAGAGCTATAAGCAGGAGAGTTTATGTCCACATCAGTGGTCACACATATTTAACTGAAGATATTATAAAAATTATGAGTCAACACTGAAGACTTCCATTGATTTTCCTCTTCAAAAGTTATCTGAACAGCATTAAAGTTTGAGAAACTGCTGTCAGTAAATTCTTTCTCTTTGGGGCTAGTTTTGGCAATGATCTTCAAAAGTAACATTGTGTTTATCAGGCTCCTGCTGCCAGGAGACAGAATCAGTCACCGACAGAGCCCCTAGATCCAAAAAAAAAATAAAAAATAAACCCCTTGCTCTGCCACCCCCTGCTCTCAGCTCCAAAGTCCCCTTCATGGTGAAGAAGGTTCACTTTCATCCTTTTGGAAGGTGACAGCCTGCACTGCTTCCCACCTGGGGAGATGTAAAAATAAAGAAACTCGACTTGTTCTGGAGTGAAGCTGTCAGCCACGGGAACCCCTCTCTTCAGCACGCTGCCCAGCATTATTGGGAAGTTATCTAAAGTGTCAGAGAAAACATTATTGATTTTTTAGTCTGTTTTGTCAACTAGTCAATAAGCTTTGTTTTTTCCTAGATTTTCTTTCTTCTAGCTCCCTGCCTCTCTGCTCTTTGGAGCTTCTGTCTTCTCCCCCTTCTCATGTTTCCCTCTGTGTGTTGCTCACTTTCTCTCTTCCTCTCTTTCTCTCTTCTATATCTCTCTCTCAGTCTTCCTGTCTTCTACCTCCTTCCCTTTATTTCTTTACTGCTTTCTTTGCAGTGTCAGAAAGCAGTTACAAAAACTTCTCCTTCATTCAAACTTAGCTAATATCAGATCCATGATAATTTATCCATGTAATTCTTTTTTTTAAGATATGTTAAGATTGAATTTTATTTAACAACACCAGCTTTGAGGCGGTAGAGATGTGACATACACTCGTTGCTCACTACGCCCGTGTGTTTCCCAGTACAAAGCAGAACTTTTTACTCTTTTTTACAATTCTCCCTTGTTGTTCAAATGATGGCAACAGGAAACCATTAGCAGATTTCAGCACTATATTTAAAGCTTCTTCCTAAAACCCGAAAGGATTCTGAGATCACACTGAAATAGAACTCACTTTTTGTCAGACACTGATCCAAGTGCTTTACATATAGTAACTCATTGAATTCTTACAGCAGCTCTGTGAGGTAGAGTCCATCATTATCACCATTTTATAGATGAAGAAACTATAGGCACTGAGAAGATATTCCTCTCATTCCTCTGCTTGTTGAGGAAGTCCTGATGCTAAATTATCTCAGACAAATACTTGATCATCAGCTATTTAGCTTTCTCCAGAAGAGACTCCACTGGCAGAGAATGACTGTAACAATGACGGTGCCCATCATGGCATCTCTTAGTTAGGTGTACTCACCACATACCCAGTGTGTGGTCTGTGGTTTGCCAGTGTGCACAGGGTAACACAGTCCTTGGCCTCCCCAAGACCTATCAACTAACCACACTCTCTCTTACATCTTCAATTTCTTGCTTTTCCCCTTAATCCTACAAACATGCTCAAGTCTCTGATGATACTTTCTTTCTTCCTTGTCTCTCCACTCCCTCAACCCCAAGTGACAACCATGTATTGGTCAGGATGGGCTAAGCTTTGCTGCAGAAACAATAAAGCAATCTTGTGGCTTATAACAGCAAAGGTTACTTCTCACTCATGCTAGCTGTCCATCAGGGTCATCTGAGGCTCTGCTCATCCTAGTTGTTCAGGGGCCGAGGCTAATGGAGGCTCCATCTTAACAAATGCTCCAGCCATCACTGTGGTAGAGAGAAGGGGCCATGAGCATGGCCAGATTCTCTTTTATTTTACTCTTTTGGCCATTTTGAAGTGTACAGTTCAGTAGTACTAAGTACATTCACATTGTTGTGCAACTACCTGTATGATTCTTAAAGAGCAAAAATGTGGCTAGTTTATTCTCTTTCCCTCATGTATCAGATTCAAAGGAAATAATCAAAGTTGAAAATTTGTAACGTTCTCAAGCCAAGGATTCAGAAAAATGTCAAGGTCCTAGTATCTCTGTGCATTTCGCTTTGAATCATGAAATGGGGTTTACTATCATTGATGTGTGAACAAAGAAAAGCTAAGTGTGAATCATTATATTCACATTTTAGTTTTTACTGCATATTTATGTTAATTTACAGTTTGTGTATAATAGGAAATTTGCTGTTTAGAATTTCGACTGTCTTCTAAAGGAGATGGTGGGAAATAAAAGAGACTGTATTTTACAGAGTATCTTATCAGTTTGGGGATTAAGATTTAAAGCTAAGAGAGGATGTGTTGAATTCCTCCCTCCCTCTCTCTTTTTCTGCTTTCTTCCCTCCTGCCCTCCCATTCACAAATATGGATTGAGTTTTTAGTATGTTAAAATATGAGCTCTTAGATGTATTGGCAATATAATAGTGAATCAGGCAATCAAGCATCTCAGAAAACTCACATTCCTAATGAGGGAAGGAAAATAAATTAATAAGCTAAAAAAGCAGGAAAATATCTGATAGAAAGGAGAAAATAAAATAGGATAATGAGACAGAGAGTGACGGACTAAGAGACAAATGCGGTCTCTCTGAGGAGCTACCACTTGAGCTGAGACCTAATGAGAAAAGGATCCAGGAGAGCAACATTTGAAGCAATGGATGGAACAGAGGAGATGGTGAGGATGAATTTGATGCATTTGGAAAAGAGGGAGAAGGCCAGAATGGCTGGAGAGAGCCAAGTAAGGGGAGATGTTGGCTCACCAAGGAAACCCTGGCTCCCATGTTTTGAAAATGTTGCTTGTGCAAAGAGTTGCAGCTGAGCACACTGATAGTCTTCCCTGAAATACTCTTAAACCAACAAATCATCCCTGAAAAGGAAAAAACAATTAAGAGACGGGCTATTTCCTTTGGTGGCTTCTTCTCAAACACTTTTCTCCAGCAGCAAGGAAAGCTGACGATGTGTTCTTATGGTTCACTCTGATGGAAAACACACATGAGGGTTTATAATGTTGCAGGGAGCTCCAAGGAGAGAATTCCCTGTCCTCTCGTGATCATGAGCATCACTTTTCAAGTCCAAACTGGAAGCATTGATTCAGCAAGTACAAGCTAATTCACAGGAATAACAAAGTGCTGGAATCTAGACCATCTTGGTAGATTTAGAATAAGTGATCACTGTATTTAAAAATGAGCACTTGTAGGGTCAGGCCTGGTGGCGTAGTGGTTAAGTTCGCGTACTCTGCTTCAGTGGCCCAGGGTTTGAAAGTGCAGATCCCGGGCGCGGACCTACTCACTGCTTGTCAAGCCATGCTGTGGCAGGTGTCCCACATATAAAGTAGAGGAAGATGGGCACGGATGTTAGCCCTGGGCCAATCTTCCTCAGCAAAAAAAAAAAAAAGAGTACTTGTTAAAATGCCTTTTAAAATCATGTCTTATTAAAGTATTTTCCTCTTATTACAGAAGAAATATGTTTATTGTAGCCTAAAGCAAAAATTATAAGAAAAACACATCCCATCCCATCTAGAGATTACCAGTATTAACTTCTTTGTATATATCCTCCCCAACGCATTCTATATTATCTTTTTTCCTCAAAATGAGATTATACTTTATTAATTCATTTTTGCATTTATTCAACAAATATTTATTCAGCCCCTGTTGTGAGTCAGATGTTAGGATACAGACTTGAATAAGAATAAGACAGATACTGTCGTTGAGCTCGTGGGGAAATTTAGCAGGGGAGACATAGTTTTAAAAATCCAAAAGGCTTCCAGTTTTACAACGGCAAAGTACAGATGTTCTACCTCATCCCACTCTCAGACATCACCCAAAAACAACAAAAAGAGAAAGTGAAATGCATATTCCATTTTTGAAGAAACTAGGAAAAATCTTTAGCTCATAATACACAGAGAGAGAGACAGAGAGAGAGACAGAGACAGAAGGATGAGCAGGAAGAGGACAGAGATACCAGATGCAGAAGAAAGTTCTCCAAAATCAGAGTTATATGCTGAAAAGCACAACCAACAATTTATTATTAACATCAGGAATGGTATAGAGAGGGAGAACAACTAGTGTCCCCTCTTTCTATTTAGCCCAACAGATAAGTGGTGGGTGCAGACCAAATGAAACACACATGCATACACATCTTCATACATGCGCACACACACGTGTTGTGTTTATAGGAAGCTATCTGTAAATGAGGCAAAGTGAGGAGAGAAACCCTGTAACAGAAGTAATTGTGCAGTTACCGATCTTGGTTATCTGGTTGAAAAATAAAAAGAAGAAGTTGCCAAAACTGAATCTGGGAGTGAAAGGAAATTTAAGCAAACAAACTACCAGTGAATGTTGGCTCAGAGTCAAAAAAATCTCTCTACAAAAATATTAGATGCAGATGATTTTAAAGGGGAATTTTACCAAAAGTGAAAGGATTAGATAACTTCCAAGCTATTTAACCTCTTCTAGAGCCTAAAGAAAAAAATGAAAATGAAAACTTCCAAGTTCTCATTATGAATTCACCATCATATTGATAGCAAACCCCCCCACCAAAGACAGCAAAAACCCATGTCATTTTGATCAAGCCATCCAGAAACAGATACTGAGCCTTCCAGCTCTGTGAAAGAGAGATGTGACCACCTTGCTACGTAGGATTTGACTACTCCTGTCAAAACTTGTCACTAGTCCCCATTTTCAGTGTCTTTTCTCACCCTCTTCTGTTGTCCCTGATGCCTCCAATTTTCGAGACTTCCTGGATTAGTTGGGGTGTATCACTCCACTTCTCTCTATTATGCTTCTCACTGATACTAATAGTATCTTTCTCCACTCTGCTTGGCCAGACCACTATTTCATTGACTTTCCATCTTCTACACAATGTAAAAATCTTTCATTCACTTAAATCTCTTCCAACACCTTTATTCCTGTGAATCGTTAACTTATTTTATTCCTTTCATCTCATTTGAATGGTATTTCCAGAGGAAAATCCAACACAGAGGAAAAACCAACAGCCAATCCACCTGTTTAATCAGTAGCTCTTAACATAGTGTTTTAAATAAAATCAATACAATATCATAATTGCACCAAAAAAGTAATAATAATTCCTTAACATCATCAAATATCTAGTCAGTGTTCAAATTTCCCCAGTGGTACCATAATTGTATTTTACAGTTTTTTTCTAGCCATAGCATTTTTAATCTGCTTTATAAATTTAACAATATATCATGAATATATTTCCATGTCAATAATTATCAGTTAATCACCACCCTAAGGAAGGGACAGTAGTTAGTGTATGGATAAACCATAAGTGATGCCAATATCTGCCATTTTGTTACTTCAGATAGAATGAACTGGTGGGTAGCTAAATGTTTTTACACACTTGTGTCCTTAAGTCTTGTTTCTGCAAACATAAATGATGCACCAAAGGATATATATGTGCTAAAGGCCAGAGTGAATGATAAACCAAAAGATGTACACATGTGAAAGATGTTAGAAAGGTTTTGCCAAACCTCCCTCCCAAGATTTTTAAAATCAATTTTTTCCTAAGGTGGCTGCGTATGCAAGCATCCAATTCCCTGATTAACCAGCACTATTATCAGCATTTTGTTTTTTCTTTACTGACTTGAGTGGTAGAAAATGGTATCTTATTTTTGCTTCATCTGCATGCCCCTCCTAATGAGGTTGACCTCTCTGACATATGCTTATTGGCCATTTGAATTTCTTCTTTTTCTTTACCCATTTTCCCCCACCAGGGTTTTATCCTCAGACATACTAGTTTGAGCGTCACTTTAATTCTCAGTACTCCCCTTGGGGAATAAGCCATCATACTCAAGCTAGAAAAGCACGTGTTAAGAACTAGAGCCCTCTGTGGATAGAGGGGTGAAGTTTTTACAGGAATGAGCTCCCTGTCACTATAAGTATTCAAGGAGAGGTCTTGATCCTTGGGTGGAGATGTCATAGGACAGATTCAAGACTAAAATGTGAGACTGAACCAGTCAACTCTAAGGATTCTTGAAACCTTGAGATCTTTCTGTTAAATAAAAGACCAGTTACACAATTCCTCAAAACTCTGAAAATTATAGGAGAACTTTTATTGCACAAAGGAGAGCTTCTTATAGCAGCTGATCGCAATCTTGTCTGGGTTTCAAACTAACATGACAATAAGAATTAAGCTCTTTCACAGAAAAACTCGCTGTAAAGTATTACATGGATAGTGAAAGTTGTACTTAAGAGATACAGAGATAGACGAGAGAGAGAAAGAGAGAGAGAGAAGCAGCAGCAGAAGAAGAAAAAGGAGGAGGAGGGAGGGAGAGAGAAGTGGAAAATTCTTCATTAACTCGAGTATTGTCTTGAGTCACCGGAAATAAAGATGAGTTTAGTGACTTCGGTTAAACCTCTGTATACCCTCCTAATATTTTTTCAGAGGCAGATTTCTTTAGCCTCTAAAAATATTTACACAGCACGGGTATCAGGTTTTTCTTGTGAGCTGAGTGCCCTTGTTAAAATCCAAGGTATGGAACCAAACAAGGATAACCTCGCAGCACTGAAGTAAACCCTCTCAAGGGTGGCTTTCTGGAACACTTAGAATATCAGCGAGAAATCTGCAGATGTGTGGCCTCTAGTCACAAATGGCCCTACCTAGTTTTCAGAACATAGACTCCTTCCTGTTAGCACTTCCCGAAGTCCGTGTGCATGTCAATGTTTATTGATGATGTCACTGAATTTGTGGTTAATACCATTTCTTTTCAGTGCTTGGGTGAAAGTAAGGAAAACAGTCAGCAGGTCTTGAGCAGGCAAAATGATTCAGGCACTGCACTAAATTGTTTATATACACGAATGAGGGTGATTTTTATCTTGGAATCTGGATTTCCGGTGGTTGAATTCCCTTGAAAAAGTGCCCAAGCATATGTGACCAGTCAGGATTACCATTTCCACTCTGCTAATCTAACAGGAAATCTAGGACAATAATTAGGTGTGAATACTATAAATCTAGTACTGATTAGCAATATTCCTTCTGCAGAAAAACAACCAGTAGAAAATACTGCTCGGTGAGCTGTGCTTGCGGAACAGATGCACAAAGAGAAACATGTCACATTCAGGGCTTAACTTCTGACTCCCGTTTTAGGACAAAGCAGATTAAAAATACTTTTATGGTTTGTCTATTGCACAAATAGCTTCTAAAGAAAATCATGGAAGGATTTTATTCTCCGAGAACATCCAAAGTGCTATTATTGTGCAAATGCAATCTCCAGTGAAATTTTTTTAAGTGAGGTGACATAAGTCTCTAGCAGTCTTCATCTAATAAATATTTGGTATCATCCAATTGATCATCGTGTCAGTCCCTTTCTAAAATCCCATATAAATATGTCTCACTTAAAGGCAATAAGGAGAAAAATCCCCAAATCCACTCACCTTCCCACTCGTCTTATAGTGTTCATACCCCTATGGTGAAATGCAGGATTTTATCTGTGTTCAGACCCTTGCCCTTCTGTTCAGAGGAAACCTTAGCTAAGTCATTCCATGGTTTGAAAATAGAAGAGAGAAAAATAAAATAGAAATTGCGGCTTTTTTAGTGAGCATGGGCAATAGATGGGTCCATAGAGTCTAAAGTAGACAGGACTGTCTCAGTTTGCAATCCCCCAAAAGCAGACTCTAAGAAAAAAATTCAAGCAAAAGTAGTTTAGTTGGGAGTTGAAGAAAATACCAGAAACCAGACAGCCGGTGAGGAACTAAGACAGACAAAGGAAGTTAGATGGTAAAAGGTATGTTATCAAGTCAATTACCACTGTGGGTTACTGGAAATTAATCTCTCTGCAGGCTCTCTAGTAGCCAGGGTCGAGCACACATCTCCATGTTACTGCATCTGAGGGGTAAGGGTGCCGGGGAATTCGTACACCAACTCCATTCCACCACCGGCTGAGACACACTTGGGAACGATGTTAACTCCCCAGGTCTTCCAGCTTGCCACATAGTGGGCAAAGGGGGCATCGATGGCTAAAGAACGCCCTCAGGAAATCAAGTGCAGGTGAGTGCAGTTGGAAGTCTGGATGGTTTTCAGTGAAGCATTAAAGGTGAGGGGATGTGGGCAAGGCATTAAGATTTGCTCGGAGGGGAAATTTTGCCTTTCCCCTGAGATAGATGCTAATTTGCTGCCTTTAGACCTTAAGCATGTCACTTCCCCTCTCGGCATCTCAGTTTCCTCCTTTTAAATGGGAATGAGGGTGCTGAAAAAGGAGGCATTGGAGGGAAATTAAATGGGATCTTATGTGCATACATACCTACCGTCCTGTTTCTCTAAATTTTCGATGAGCTTGTGTATAACATACCCAACAATTACTTTAGTAACTCGTGTCTCCAGGTAATGGATAACTTTGAAGATCCTTCTTCAAATTCTCGATTGGGATCTGAGACTCATCGATATCTCTCCCTGGATTAAAGCTTCTGGATGCATTCTGCAGCCATATGAAATTGCTCCTGAAAGCGGCAAGATGAGCATCAAACTATTTTGCCACATAGCACAATTTGTTTTTCCAGATGCAATCACCAGTTTAATCATGTTCACATTTGTGAAGGGAGAGCTTTTGGTGGGTAATGCACTTTAAGAAATTTGGAGAAAGATAAACTCAAATGGAAACATATTATCTCAGCCCTCAGCTGTGTTGCACTTCATTATTGTTATGTTACCGTTTGCTGGAATGGTTACCTGCCTTATAACTCACCCGTAAAAGTGGAGACGACAAAGTTGAAAATCGGAATAAGTGGAACGTGGGGCTAACAAAGCTGTTGTGAACTTATGGATACCCCCAGCCATAGCTGGCAACCGAATCTTTGAAAATACTAGGAGTCTCGCCTCATCCAATTTCACTGTATCTTACAAATGTCCCAATTACCGTCTGCAGCAAATGAGAAGAATCCGACCTGCAGTCACAGCCTGGCTGTTATTAGACTAGGTTCAAATCTTGGTATTTGGCCAACTACTTATTCTTTGGGATCTCTTTCCCTCTTATATGTTTGTCAAAGGAAAAAGCAGAAAAAAACAAATGCAATTTGTCTTAAAAACCAGTATATGGATCACTGTATGTACTGCTGAACGAAATAGGTATCTCTTACGGACGGCGGGTATAATACATTCATCCACAGAGATGGATTTCATCTTTAATGAGATTGAACTGTCACAGGCTGCATTGTCTTCTTTTGCCAAAGCCCTATTCTGAGATTCAAGGGGAAGGTCAAAGGTCACCTGAGGAAGGGAAGGATCTTGTCGCTTACACCAGAGAGAATGGGCTGGAGAGCTGACAAAGGCACCGAGTATCTCTACACAGCTTGGGGGGCCTAGTTAATGTTAGTGCCTGACTTGGAGTACCTGCCTTATGTCAGCCCTGAGCTTAGCTATCCCTGAAACATGGTGATGCACAAACATGGTCCCTGATTGCAAGGATCTTAATGCTTAGAGCGTGTGTCGCGTGCAAAGGAGAGATCTGTGCACACTATAACTTCTGTTGAGAAGGGACAGACAATCCAGCACTGTGTGATAAGTCCTGGGGCAGGCAGGAGCAGAAGGGGAGATATTCAATGCAAGTCAGAGAGGATGTCATACAGGAGATGACATTTGAGCTGAGAATCACAGTTAAAGAGGGGTTGTGGGGAAAGTATGCAGATAGAGGAGGACAGGAGCAAAATCCCAGAGGCAAGGCAAGCATGAATTTTTTTGCTGAAATATAATTGACATATAATATTATATTGGTTTCAGGTGTACAACATAATGATTCCATATTAGTATATATTCTGAAATGATCACTAAGATAAGCCTAGTTAACATCCATCACCACACATAGTTACAAATTGTTTTTCTTATGATGAGAACTTTTAAGATTTACTGTCTTAGCAACTTTCAAATATACGGTACAGTATTATTAACTATAGTCACCATGTTGTACGTTACTTCCCCAGAACTTATTTATTTTATAACTGGAAGTTTGTACTTTTTGACCCCCTTCACCCACTTGTCCCACTGACTCCCACCCCCTACCTCTGGCAACCACCAATCCAATCTCTGTATTTATGAGTTCCTTGTTGGGTTTTTTTGGAAAGAGAAATCATACATTGACTTGCATGTGTGCATTTTGACTGTGGCTAAAGCATTGTTCTTCCTCTATTTTTTTAGATGGGGCAACTAGATCTAGGAAGTTCAAGTGATCGACCAAGGTCACAGGGTCAAAAATGCATTGAACCCAGGCCTTAGAACTTGTAACCCACTGCTCTTTCCACTACACAACCCAGCTCCCCAATCCTGCTGAGTCGCTGTAAGATAAGGACCCACGTTGCTGATTCTCGTTCAGCTATTATTCCTGTCTTCTTGCTAAGTTACATAGGACGAGTGTGAAGTTGGAAGTGAAGACAAATGACACCTCCCAACTTGGGGCAAAGACACCATATGTCTTCTAACTCCTGGGCACAAAGGGGAGTCTCTTTAATGAGATTCCTAACGTGGCCCCCCTCGCCCTTGCATCTCAGTGTTGGTTACACATATGGTGCCCCTCTCTTCCCGAGGAATTGCTTTTACTGATATCATTTCCTGTCACAACCTTAATATTCTTTTAATGTACTGCCACTGCTTGCTGCAGAGCTAATCTGTTGTGCCTTGTTATGGAGACCTCATTCCAAACGCCAGAGCAGAGAATCGTGTCTCTGAGCTAAAAGCTACACTTTCTTTGGGCGTTTCTTAGTTTCAGACTTTGACTTTCAGATGATGGACATACTTTTCTGGGTTGTGAAATTTTGAGTTTGTAGAAGGCATGATTATATCGGTCAGTTTGGGTTACTTTACACTGCCAGTTGTAACAGCAACAACAAAAACAACAAATATATGTAGTTTTAGAAAATAATTCCACATAACTAAAAAGTCCAGCCATAGAGTGGACTACAGGTAAAGCTGGATCAAGCAGATCACCAATATCACCAAGAACCAAGGTTTTTTCCACCTCTGCACTCTGCTTTCCCTAGTGTTTGTTCTGTCCTCACCTTAGGCACAGTGTTGATTAGAAAATGTTCACCAACAATAACCAGGATTACAAGTTTCCCAATTTATAACGAGCAAGAAAGGAAACTTCTCCACCCAAAGGCCACTGTAAATGTCTTAGTCTCATTGGCCTGAAGAGCATCATGTGCCTATCTGTGTCATGTGATTAGAGACAGGAGATGTACTAATTGGCTTAAGGCCAACCAATAAAAACATCTGGTTCAGACCATCAGGGATCATAGTAGAGAAGAATAAATGGATGGAGGAGAAGCCACCAATGAGTCAGCATGGGCTTTGGGGAGGCATTATAGGATAAGAACTTAGAACCCAAAAGCCTGGATTTAATTATCAGCCTCATCACTCACTATCTGAGTGATTTCAGAGAAAGTTACTTAATCTCTCTATACATCACTTTCCACATTTGTGAAATGGGATTAGTGTAAGAACAAGCTAGTTAACTAATTTTTAAAGGGCAAAATTTTTAGTCTGGCATTCAAAGTCCTTCAAAGGCTAAAACAAAGACTAAATGAGGAAAGTCTACTTTAGTTAATATCCTCTCTAAACTTCACAGTTGCATGAAGCACTACGTTTAGCTAAACATTTTAATGCTTCTGAACTGCTTTCAGCCAAACAATAACAACATGAGGCAAGTGGAGAAGGGGTTCTTGCATTCATCTTACATGTGAGAAGCCAAAGTTCAGAGTCCTTCAGTAACTTGCTTGAGTTGAAAGTACAAATCAATTGACAAAGTTGGTCTGGGTTCAGAGCCGTTTCCAATATGTTGGAACCTTGAAAAAACAAGTTCTTGACTTGTTTTTTCAAGGTTCTAAATCCACACTATCCAGTACAGTGCCCCAGAGCCACGTGGAACGACTTGAATTTGCATTAATTAAAATTTAATTAAATTAAAACTTTAGTGCTTCGGTCAGACTAACCACCGTTCAAGGGCTCAAAAGCCACCTGTGGCTGGGGGCTACCACATTGGTCATTACAGATATAAAAACATCTCCAACATCACTGAAAGTTCTATTGGCTGGTCTGCACCAATATACACATTAAATGCTTAATATCATGGCATCTTTTCACAGGGCAGTGATGGGGTTAAAGTACTTTGCTGGTATCCCTTCATTGCTCTGCTTGGGTTAAAATGCAGGTAGACTAAAACTGTAGCAGGATTTAATACACTTGAGAGAATCAATAGATGAGAGAGGTTACTGCTGACCCCCCCAAATCCTTTGTGTCTGCATCATGTCGGAGTCATTCTATTGAATATTAAAATAAAATGATATAAATAAATAAGGAAACCTGTTTGATTCAATGAACAACAAATTCCACTTTTGGAAAGTTTCAAACTCTCTTTCTCCCCTTCCCCACCTCCATCATTTCTTTCTGTTCTCCAAAATCACTGTTCCTTGCAGCAAGGAAGGTCTAGGGCACAGAAATGGTAAGCAGAAGGGGCTTGGCAATTTTAATACACACATTGAAAGCTACGAGGAACCTGGCAACCCATATTGGAATGATTTGGAACCATCTCACCATTTCCATTCCAGACTATGTTTTTATAATTAGCTTCTCTAAAAAGGACTCCATCCTCAAAGTGTGCTGTGATTTGGGGACATGCCACACACAAAGAGGTTCTGTGGCAAAGGAAATGTAATGAGGCCTCTCTGTTTACTTCCCTCCTTCTTCTACTTGGTTTATTTTCCTCCCGAGGCCTCAGATTTGTCTTTTGTGGATGTGTGTGCGTATGTTGAAAGTGGCAAATTGTGTGCATAAGTGGAAGTGTCATCCAGTGAAAGAAACATTTCCTCTTGTTAATCTGTTACCTGGACAGCCAAGGCCATCACTGCATGACAAGCACTCAGCCTGTATCTCCCCAAAGCGGCATCTGGCTCTCTGGTGGACACTCCCACACACGCGTGCAGAGAGGCAGCTGGGTTGCTCTGGCTAATGATGAGCTCTGAGTTGCTCCCTTTCTCCAGGAGTCATTTACTTTGGCTCACCTTTGACCCAGTCACTGGAAGGTTTTTTTTTCTCCATTTGGAGGCTTTTTCCTCCTTCCATTTTCAAGAAGATTTTATGTGTCTCTGATCACTCCTTAAAAAAAAAAAGATGAGGCAAATGAATTCTTCATGTGCATCTCTGATGCCTGTGTGCAATATATTCTAGAGCTTCTGGTGGACAAAGCAGGACTTTAATGCCCTCTGCGTCAGGGGAAACAAAAATGTGTTGATCTGAAAGAAATGTCATGCCAATGGTTTGTTTTCTCCCGAGCATTTACAAAGACTATTGCTCTTTAAGTAACCCTGGATGAAAATGTGAAGCCTATAGGGAGAAGCAAATCAAAAACAAAAGCAAAACAAACCAAATAAGCAAAAATAGGCCTTAAGAAGCATATGTAAGTGATGGTCTTGCCTGCATCTTCAGTTAGAATTAGGGACGCTTTTACAGAGTGGGTCCCAAGTGTGAATGTGAGCTTACCTCTCCCCACCCCAGAACTTTAACGGAGCCAGGCGGAAAGAACTAGGACCCTCATAACAGTGGTGGCTGGGAATGTGGTTGCAAGATTCCACTAGGACAAAGCAGGCATCTGTTCAGACTTTGATTATGGAACTTCAGACAAACCAGTGCCTCCCTCTTCTGCGATTGGATTGGCCACCCAGCACGGTTTAAAATGAAGTGGTGGCACAATTTTGACAAACAAATCTATTTATCTATAACTGAGTGACCTTCTGTTCAAGAGTGTTATGGACCTCTGGTTCCTGGTAGGAATTCAGATTCCTCTGGATATCTGGCTCGGCCGTAGAGTGGAATTTAGAATCCCAGGGCTTCTGGCTCTATTCTAGGAAGGGGGTATATTTGGACGTACTTTGTGCTGGGGCCTAATAACAATCTGATCAAGTGATATGCAGACATCAGGCTCTCCTCCACTGATCAGCATCCCCTCCAATACTCCACTAGGTTTGCTTGCTCCAGCCCATCTATCCCACAGCGTTGCCTCTGTGTGAATATGATCGTTTGAAAGAAAGGCTGCTATAGATGCAATGAAAGCTCGAGATGGGAAGAAGCAAATCTTGTCCTATGCCTTGGATTAGTTCCTTACTTTCTGTGTCAGAGCAGATAACCTTCAGAACCTCTTTGAATCTCAGTTTTCTCTGCTGTTATGTATAGAGATTAATATCTATGTGCTGGGCACACTGCTGTGGGGGAATCAAATATACAACAACAATAATTGCAATGAAATCGGTGCTTCTCATGTGCCAGGGACATTTGGAAAAACTTAACCTGCTTCTTTCTTACTTAATCCTCACAATAACTCGAGGAGATGCCTGCTATTACTATTTCCATTTAAAAGACTAGGAAACAGGGGCCTGAAGAGATTGAGCTGCTTCCTTGGCTTGTATGTGGATTCAAGTCCAGATAATGTTATTCTAAATGATGAACTCTGAAACACTGATACTCACAACGGACAAGACAGAAAATGTCAATACATGAAATGCCCTAAAAATGTAAATTATTTACCTCTAATACTGTCATTACTTATAGTCCTAGTATGCCAGTAGAATTTCCACATAGAAGTGGACTATACTTCTAAAAAACACAAGTCATAGTGAAATGATTTTTAAAGAAGTAATATCCCAGAACACAACACCCAATATCTCAACTACGAACCTGGCTTCAAAAGACATTGACCAATTGGGGCAGTCCCGGTAGGGTAGCAGTTAAGTTCAGACATTCCTCTTCAGTGGCCCGGGGTTTGCTGGTTCAGATCCTGGGTGCAGACCTACTCTCCGCTCATCAAGCCATGCTGAGGTGGCAGCCCAAATAGAAGAGCTACAACTCTACAACTATGATACACAACTATGTACTGGGGCTTTGGGGAGGAAAAAAGAAAAAAGAGAAAGATTGGCAAAAGAAGTTAGAGCAGGGCCAAGCTCCCTCAAAAAAAAAAAAATACCTGGGCTTTAAAAAAAAAGACATTGACAAATTAACATAAGATCCACTGGGATAGAAGGAAACCTTTGGAGGTGATGAATACGTTTATGGCAGAGATGATGGTGACGGTTTCATGGGTATATACTTATCTCCAAACTCATCAAGTTGTACACATTAGATATGTACACTTTTTGTATGTCAATAGTGCCTCAATAAAATGTTTTTTTAAAAGACATTGACCAGCTTTGAAATAGCACTATACAATAACAAAGAGGTATTGTTTAAAATTTAAATAATAATTTTCAAAATATTGTGTCTGGGCTGATTGGAGAATGATGCGACATGTTGAGAAGTTACACCAAAGGAAGGCAACGATCTTAAAAACACTCTCTTGAGATGGAGTAATTTCAGCAGATAAGGAGAGGAGAGTGAAACTGTGATTGCCCCCTTCTCTTTCCTCCACATCTCCCTTTCCCTGTTTCACATCTGTCCTTGGGGGCTTGATGGAGGAGAATAAGAAGTCACACTCTTGTGTGGCTTGAAGATTCAGCTTCTTCTCGATCTGCATTTGAGACCATAGGAGAGAATAAACCCCTGAGAGCCTCCTGCTAGAATGTGCTTCCTTCCTTTTCTCCAAACCTAAGTCCCCATTTGACTTAACAATGATGATGAATGTGTTTACATAAATGAAAGATAAAAGGACAAAATCGTACTATATATAGTAGTATTATTTCTATTATCAGAGACAAGGAATTGAGCAAATACAATTATCTGATATTAGCGGTAGAAAGGCTCTTGGAGGTCACATGATTTAGCCTTTATAGAGAGGAAATTTATTTGCTCTAGGACACGTAGCTGCTTAGAGACAAAGATCCTGGCCCAGGGACACTCAGCTACCAAGAGATGAAGTTCTTGGAATTCATTTATTAACTCATTGATTCACTGATCCATGTATCTAACAAATATCTGGTATGGCTCAGACCCTGTTCTGGTCACTGGCATTCCCAGGATGAATAGTACATAGTCTCTATCCTCAAGAAATTCACTGTATGGAAGGGGGGAAATGTGCAAAAATAAATAACTGGTTTGTGATGAATAAAGATGCTAATAAAAGTGTGAGCACAGTGTTGGGAACTTATGAGGTGGTAGCACCGATGGCATAGCAGAGAAACCTTCAGATACATGTACACCCATAGCGCTCTCTCCCAGGCCCTGCACAGAGATGAAACAATCATTGCCCTTGTCCTTGAGAGCTCACGGTTTAGCAGGGAAGATAAGACACCGAGAGAGGCAAACCTATTGCATTGGAGAAAATGCCATGTGCCACAAGAAGGGTCCAAACAAGGAGCTGAGGATTCTGGGGAAACAGAAATGCACCCAGCTGCGAGGATCAGAAGGCCTTCCTGGAGGAGGTGATATTTGATCTCATTCTGAAAGGATCTCCAGAACTTCTGAGCATACACCAGGCCCCGGGGTGCCAGGCATGGGAAGATCCCACCACAAATAAACAGTAATGCATTCAGTTTGATTTTGTCCCTGGTTTCTTGGTGCACGTGACATTATTAAGGTCCTAAACATAAACATATTCCTTTTAAAATCCATCTTCAAAGTAGACTGGAGTTCCAGGCCTATGGGGACTTGACATATCAAAAGAAACTTGCTGACACAAACCGGAGTACAGAGCTTGATCTATTCTAATATACGATTTTAATGTTTCTCATTTTGCAGCCTTGCCAGCTACCATCTATCATCCACTGTCAGATTTAAGTTTCCTAAATTACTGCTTTTTAATTTTTGTCACTTATTCAGCAAAGAGATATATTCTAAAGCCTGGCCTCCCCCTAGCCCACCCCATGAGAGTATCTTAATATTAATAGTGAGAGAGGGAGAAATAGAAATCTCGGCTTCATTCAGAGTAAGGCAGGGTTTGTTGTTTTTTTCTGGTTTCAAATTCAAGCATTGATTTAATTATGTCACCTCTCAATGGTTTAGGGTGAAAAAATATGAAACTAGTGAGAATTGGAAGAATAGAATGTGTTGAGAGTTATAATTATGGAAATAAGAAAGAGAGAGTAAACTCTTTGGAACATTTCTGGATGAAGGATCAAAGGAAATAATTCCCTCTTCTTCAAGATGTGGGTGAGGAGGAGCCACAAGTTTCTAGGCCTTAATGCTGAGAAGGAAATAAGGGTGTTGTTGGTTCTGCTTTAACTTGACTGTCTTCTATTCCTTGTTTGACCTCCTGCTGATCAACTCTAAAGCTCTTGATGGAGGTCAGGGCAGGCATCCCCAAAGTATGCCCCTTTGGCATGTTGATTATTTTGAATTAAAGTTACTTAAGAAACAGCCAGTGCAAGGAGGACACTCTGACCCTCATTTGTCCCCCTGAAAGCAGGAAATAAATCTCCCACGTGGAAAGTACCCTCCCTGCACCAGGAGGTAGAGAGACATCCTTATCACCAGAGATAGAGAATTCAGAATGCTATGTAAGGAAATCCTGCTTAGTTTCTTCGCTAATTAGTACACAAGCTTGAGTTTCTGTTTCTTGCCAATTCCTCACAAATTTCTTGTTTCTTTATCTGAAAGGTATAAACACTGCCTACTTTGGTCACTTCTTTGGGCCTCATTTTCCTATGAAACCCCTGTGCATACAAAATTAAATTTGATTTTCTCCTGTTAATCTGTCTCATGTCAATTTAATTCTTAGACCAGCCAGAAGAACCTAGAAGGGTAGAGGAAAAACGTTTTTCTCCTCAACACTGTCCTAGTGTTAGGAATGACTTTCTGGCCTGATTTGGCCTTTTCAGTCAAATGGCAACATCTGCTGGTGGGTAAAGTTGTGAGCCAACCACAGGATGATGTGATATAACCACGCTTACCACAGAATACCACAGGATGACCATATCCTCTGCTTTTCCCAAAACTAGTCCCAGTTTACACCTCTTTTCCACTGTGCTGTGTGGTTGGCTTTCTCCTTTACTCTCAAAAGTGCTCTGATTTGGACAATAAGTTATATGGTCACCCTACTCATAGGCGGAACACCTTAGCAAACAGGTCAAAAGCATAGCAAAGAAAACACTAAGAAGAGTTGAGAGATGCTCCAGTGTTGTGGAGCCAGGTGGGTAAAGTCAATCTCTCTACTTACCTAAGTACAAGGGGGCAATTTCTGTTCAGTTGCTCTATGTGTCTCTCCCAACAGACCAATTTAGCAATGTTAAACCTGAGAAGATGCTTGATAAAGCACTCAACACTTTTCAGAGTGTAGTTATTCAGTCATATTATTGAGAGGAACTCATCTGTTGCTGTAGCGTGTAGTCAATAAGTGATACTTGTCCAATGGGAAAAATATGCTAAACTAGCAACTCCTAATTTCTGTTCATTTAATCTCCATTAGAGGCACTGCAGGCTATCAGTTCATGTTTTTAAAAAGAACTGAAGACTTCTGGTTCCAGCTAAGATGGAGTAAGCACACTCCATTCTATCTCCCCCACTGATTACAACTAAGAACTCCAAATAGAATACATAAAGAAACTATCTGAAGATTCTGGAAAGTAAACGATAATGGGAAAATTATTTTTATTGATTTAGAAAAAAAGGTTCTTCTACACACCCACACACCCATACATATACACAAACATAGTTTAACTTTATTTGTTAATATACTTTTCAAAACTGGTATCAAACGACATCTTGCATCCGGGATGTTTTCCCCCAAATGATGCTACTAACTCAAACCCATTTATTTAACATTCATTTCATTGCAGCATGGTATTCCATCATATGACTATACCACCAATTATTTATCTATTTCCTTTTTCTAGAATTTAGGTTGCTTTCAGTTTTCTTTGCTTGTGTATTTGTTTTCACAATGGATAATGCTACTATGGACATTCTTGTACATTTTTCTAGAGGGAAAGTGATAACATTTCCCTGGAGTAAAATTGTTAGGAATAAAATTCTAAGTTGTGGAGTATATGCAGATATTACAATGCAATGCTAACTTGTTTTCCAAAGTGCTCGGATGAAATTACACTCCTGTTGGAAGAGCATGAAATAATCCTGTTTATTCATATTCTTCCTACCCTTGTACCTGTTAGACTTTTTCATTTTTGCCAATCTGTTGGGTGTACATATTATTCTCATGGAAACTTAATTTGCATTTGCCTGCTTTCTACATTTTTTCATATCATGGAACACATTAAAATTACAATATTTAAAGCTTATTCTGTGGTAGGTTACAGCAAGGCTTCTCTAGTCTAGAAGTGACTGACCCAGGAGATCTGCGCCATTGCAGACCCCATGTGGACATACCAAGGGATAAGGGGTTCAATATTTCATTTCACTAATAAACCAAATGTGTTTGGGGAGCTCTGGATAAAGAATGAAGTGGAGGGGCTGGCCCCGTGGTGCAAGCGGTTAAGTGAGTGCGCTCTGCTGCGGCAGCCCAGGGTTTGCAGGTTTGGATCCCGGGCAGGCACCGATGCACCACTTGGTAAGCCATGCTGTGGTGGCATCCCATATAAAGTGGAGGAAGATGGAAGCGGATGTTAGCCCAGGGCCAATCTTCCTCAGCAAAAAAGAAGAGGATTGGCAGATGTTAGCACAGTGCTGATCTTCCTTACCACAAAAAAAAAAAAAGAATGAAGTGGAGAGTGATGTCTAGGAGAAGTAGAGAACCGTCTAAAGGGCTAATTAGTCACCTGCAGGAGAATGACTACCTCCACCAGTACAGATTATTTCAGAGGTCCGTGGAAATTCAGAGGATAAAAACTCCTTCTAAGGAGGCCATCTACTTGACTTATTTCCTGCTGAGGATAGTAGAGTGTACAGTTGTAAAAGTCTTGGGTCTTTAGCATCACCGAGGCAGGGTATCAGCCCTGGATTTTCCAGCCCTGGAATTCTTGTTTCATGAGGCAAATAAATTTATATTTCTCAAAGCTACTCCAACAATTTATTGGAGGCTTTGTTTTGCGTATATCCCAATAGGTTGCTAGTTGATTAGTGGCTCAATATTTGTTGGGTGCTTACTATATTCCTGGTACTAGATATCTTACTTAATTTATATCAATAAATAGGTAAAAATAATATACCTCTAGTCGCTGTCACTAAGAAGAGATGTGTAGGAAGGAGAGATAATGGTAACAATAATATCCATCATTACTGAGAACCTCGTAAGTGTCAAATGCTTTATACATGTCATTTTTCATATTCCAACCAGGCAGCTGGGGCCACGAGCGTGGTCTAGACAAGTCACTTGATGTTGAGCTGAGTTCTGTCTTACTCTGATAACCCAGTGAATTAGTGGTTGAACTAGTGCTTGAGACAAGTTTGTTAGGCTTCTAACCCCACAGTCTTCCTCCTAAGACTTTTCCATCCACTTTTACCACTCACCTGTCTCCTGCTTCAGCCTTGCAATGACACAATGCCTAATCTGATGAAGAAAATTATTCTGAGATGATGAGATGGATTGTTTGAGATTACATCTAGGAGAAGTCAAGCATAAAAGAAAGATTCTGCTACTGATCATTCAAGATAAAATCTACTGGTGGGAACTGTATACTAACCACTACTGGTGCTCTGGTATAAAGTAACTATGTCTATAGATGGGTGTCCATGCATTCTGGTTTCTCTGGAATAGTTCTGGTTTATACCTGTTTTCCCATCCAGTTAGTGGCTCTGTTAATTCTCAGAAGTGTCCCAGTTTGACCATGCAAAGTTTTCCTTTACTTGGGAAACAAAGGGATGATATTTTCTCTGAGCATTCAAGTACATGAAAGTCATGGTTTTTACTGAGAATGAATCTGTAATGTTTCCAGTGAGGTTGTCATCATTGTCATCAACATGTTTCTTTGGTGTCTATTGTGAAGATAAATTGTCACCATGGATGTTTGCACGTTCCTCTATTTTTCTGCAGCTGAATTTGTCAAGGAGAAAACAGGGTGTTGGGGATTTTTCTTCAGCTGGAAATTATTTGAAGTTGCAAAAAGCTCCTGTAAGAATTAACTTAACACTCTAATCACAAGCAAAAGATTCCCACTTTGCAATCAGCTTCTCTGAGTCTTGAAGAGATGACGTTAAAGGAGTTGGAGATTTCTCAGCACTGCTGCATTTAGAGGTGCAGCCAACATGTTGTTATCTTTGATTCTGAAAGACAGGGAATACACGGATAATTGAAAAACATAGAAAACTCCCAGACGATATTTTAGTCTCACCTGAAGCAGCAGAATATAATAGTTTGGTATTTAATTGGTTGTGAGAATAGAAATAGGGGGATATGTTACTATTCAGGGTTAAAGGGATGGTCTCTGAAGTAAAACTGCCTGGGTTTGAGTTTAGGTTCTCCCACTAACCAGTCATATGACCTTATCAAAGTTGTTAAACTTATCCATGAAATGGAAATTATACTAAGACACAGAGACTTGTAGTGAAAATTATGTGATGGAATGCATGCAAAGCACTTGGACAGGATCTAATATATAATAAACACTCGCTCTTATCGTTGGTAACTTAAAGACAGATGGAGCCAGAATAATGCAAGTCTGGATTCTAATGATAAGGTTCCAACCCTGGAGAAAATGAGTATAGATAGCTCCCTTTTTATCTTCATATGCAATTAATTAGAAATTTATATTGATGAAACATCAAAATGCCTCTGTCAATCTCATCCAATTTTCGCTATTACCTCTGTCACCAGTCTAGTCTGAGCCACCATCACCTCTACCCAACACCTTCCTTCCAATTCAGTATGAGCCAAGCAGCCAAAGGGGCCTTTGGAAAAGTAAATATGATCGTGATACCATGCTGTGTGTTCACTGGCTTCCCACTGTTCTTTTCCCGTGATCAACAAGACCATGGGTGAAGCAGCTTTCAGAGCCCCTCAAGCCACATCATGTGCCAACTTGCCGCTTCCTTACTGTACTCAATGTACACGCTACTCCCAATTCCTCAGTCAAGCCAGGCCCTCTTCCACTGAAGGACCCAAAACATGTTCCCTTTGCTCTCTGCTCTTCTCCTATTTACATCTTACTTATCATTCAAGTCTCAGTTTAAAAGTCACTTTTTCCGGGGACCCTCTGGTTATCACTCAGTTCAGGCAGTTATCCTGTCATGTTTTTCAAAAGCTACATCTCCTGTACACCGAGTCCTTACTTAATAACCTTAGTTTCTGAAACCATGCCACTAACTGAAAAAAGTCAAATAAAAATAAAATACTTCTATTAATTTTAACGGGAAAAATTATTTTAAGTTTTGTATCAATATATACAATACATACAAATTAATATATACAAATAAGTTTCATGCCTAGTTTCTAAAAACATATATTCATATGTATGTCTGTATACACATATATATGTATATGTGTATGTATATATGAATTGAATAATATAAATGTGAGGAATAAGAAATAGTTCGAAAATAAATCCTCTGCATGTGAAATGTAATCTAATGGAGATTTTAGTAGTCAAAGGAGAAAAATTATTTGATAGCGGGTAGCAATTGGTGGAGTGGTCAGAGAGACGAGGCATTCTTTGGAAGAAGTATTCTTCTTTCTGTATCAATGTTCTAACATTTTGGGGGACTCATATTTAGCTTTCACTCAAACTGCACTTTAAAGTTATAGCACAGAAAATACATGAAAAACAATAGCTAAACACAAATATGCTTTATAATTCATAGAAATAATACTCATGGACAAGACACGGATTAATTTCAGATGCTACATCTTCATCCCTTTCACTTGGTATATGCAAAATGTTTGGAGTTTATCTGAACTTGGAGCACAGCTCACATTTGGTACACATGATATTCTCTCACTAGAAACTCTTATGGAGAGCAACTTAACTACAATACCTAAATATAATTTCTTATAGCATACTTATTTATGTGTTTTGTGTGTGAAAAATTACTATATTGGAAAATTGTCATTAAGCTAAAGGTATTATGAATTTTCAAAATAACATAACTTTATAACTATATAAGTAATATTCAGATGCAACTACGTAAATTGTAACTTGAGACTTTAACAACTCATTAACAGAGCACTGATTCCATAAGTAACTCTATAATTACACACTTGTGTAAGTATTTGTTATGCTGTTTCCGCTGCTAGAGAATAAACTCCATGAAGGGAGTTTACTCTTGTATTCCTAGCACCTGGCACAGTGCAATAAACAATGTCTTAGGATGGTGTCTCATGGTACAGAGCTAAGATCCAGGAATAAACAAGGTCGGATTGAGAGCAAGAAGTAAGAAGATTGGGAGAGGGATGGAGAGAGAGAATATCCCACACCATTACTGTAAAAGGAAGGGAAATAAAATATGTGCCAGACACATACATTGCATGCATTACTTTATATCTAAAATGACGTGTATATAATTAATTCCTTTTGCACCTAGGCTCAGAAATAGGGAAGATGTCACCAGATCTAAGTAAAATGTCCCCTTTTTTTCTCTGTCATCCTATACGACTGTGACATTTGATTGTGATGGTCATCATAGGAAGTGAAATGACTCAAGAAATGGATTGGATAATTCACAGGCTAATTTATTATACAAATAAACAATATATGCTGTTATGTGGTGTGCAGTTAGCTCAGAGTATGATACCACAACCACAAATATGCTAAATAATTTCTGAGCTTCTTAATATCTTCTCTCCTGGTTCCAGCACCTAGGGCCTGGACAGCTCCTTTTGGCTATGCTGGTTTGGTCTTTCTAAGCAACAAATTCAATTAGATTCAACAAATACCTTCTGTGTATGCCAAGATAATTTTAACATGCATCTATGCTAGAGAAAAACAACAGCCTGGTATCTCTTCATACTGGCTGAAACAAAATGTGCAGAAACTTTGAAAATGACCTTCTTAATGAAGACATACATTGGACAGGTAGCGAAGTTTTATTCTAGTGCCTTTCAGATTCATAGCTGTTTTCAATTTAGTTAAATCTCCCCTTGCCCCGCCCCGACCCCCACCAAAAAGGAAAGAAACAAGTTTGACCTATCTTGAGCCAATGTCATACTGTTCTGGCTGTTAAGAATATGATTAGCTTCTGAAAGTGACTGATGCCCTGCGTTTTCAATCATGTTAGAATTCTGGAATAATGGAATTTCTTATGAGGTCTACAAAAAGGTCTGATAGACTTTCAACTGAAACTTCCTCCTCCTTCATGGGAACTGAATTTACTTCTGCCAGTCAACTTCTGTTTACTGCTACGTGGATGTACAGGCTTATGGTTTGGTCTATGTCAAAAGATCTGAAAATTAGTAGTGTATTCAGTAACTCTCCTGAGTTCAAATGTAAATTGATCTTTCTGTGATAGAAGTTCATTAGTTCCTCTAGCATTAAAAATTTAGACGAATATAATTTTTAAATGAGAATTGCTATCAGTCTAGAACATAAGTAAAGGTAGGATTACATTATCCATGTAGGAACTTAGATTTGAATCCGGGGTCCACCACTGACAAGCTGGGTGAATTTTGGGATTGCTTTACCTCTGTGTGCTTTCATTTCCTTATCTGTAAGTTGAGGATTATAGTAATACCTACCAAGGCAGAGTTCCTAGCAAGCTGGGATTACAGTAGTAGCAATGTTATCCTTACTATTACTGTTATCGTTGTTCATGTTTCCAAATAAAACATAAAACTTCAAAACCATCTTCCAGTGAAGAACCTGCTTTGTATGAATATTCTAGCCTCACTTGGAAGGAGTGAAGATGTTAAGATATGGTTTATTTCCTTTAAATGTAGAGGTATATTGTTGCTAGAGACTGAGAAACACTGTCATTTTGTTTCAACTTAATGTGCAATAAAATTCAATGCTGCCTTTATATTTTAAGAATGCTTTCTTGGATAGGCCCTATGCCTTTATCAAAAGAGTTTGTAATTTTTGGTTTGCATTTTGGTTGAATCCACTACCCTGTTGGCACCTCTAAACACAGTGTCATATTAAATTTTAAAGAATATATACTTCAGTTTGGCCTCGAGTACAACTTAGAAAACTTCTACCATGCAGACCTTCCCACAAATAATAGCTATAAACTCTGGACAAAATAAAAACACAACCACATTAAAGCACTTGGTGACATAAAAGCAGACAGATTCTTGAAAGGAGTTATAACTTGAAAGAAGGGAATTACACTGGGTGAGTTTCCCATATTCACAGCTTTTAGCTGATGGCAGGCATCCTTCTGTGCCGCGTTGGGCAGCTAAAAGTCCAATGGAAAACCCACAGGATGCCTTGCCTAACAAATCAGAGGGTAGAGTTTGAGGCAATCGCAGCTACTGAAGTATGAGTGAGGCTCCTGAAAAACAGAGAACATGAGAGGAGGGCATTAGATCCTGTGTACAAACCTTGTGTGCGTATCTGACTGACCACTGACCCATCCATGCACAGGGCAGGCTACAAACAACCGAGCTAAAGAGAAAATAATTGAACCCAGATTTGAATTACCTTATAAGAGGTAGAGTTTGCAGTTTGAGTTCAACCAAGTTAATTTTCTGCTAAAACAAGAAATAATCAACATGCTTTGGAGAAATATAACAGAATTTAGAGTTTCAATAACACACATTCTCAATTCCCACACCACAAAGGAAAGTGTGATTGATTCTTAAAAAAGAAAAAGATAATCAAAGGAGACTGATCTGTGATGATCAATATATGGGAAATAGCAGAAAATTATTTTTAAGTACCTATTATAACTGCTCAATGATGTAAAGAAAATTATGTTAATAATAAGTGAAAAGATGAGAAATGCCAGCAAAGATTTATAAAACCTTAAGAAGAAACAAATTGATATTTTAGAACTAAAAATTACAACATTTGAAATAAAAATTCACTGGATAGACTTAACAGTTATATTGGAGATGACAGAGGAAAGAGTCAGTAAACTTGAATATAGATCATTGTAAAGCATTCAATCTGAAAAACAGAAAGATGATAGATTGAAAAAACGAACAGAGCCTCGGGCATCCGTGAGATAATACTAAAAGATCTAATATATGTGTAATTGGAGTGCCAGAAGGAGAGGCGAGAAGAAATGGGGCATGATTTTTTTTTAAGAAATAACGTCTACAAACTTCCTAAATTTAGAGAAAGATATAAATTTACAGATTAAAGAAGTTTAGTGAAACTCATCCAAAGTAAATATAAAGAATACCACATCCAGACATCTAGACACACCATGATCAAACTGTGAACAGAGAAGATAAAGAGGGAATCTTGAAAGCAACCAGAAGAAGCAACACATTACATGCAGGGAAATTATCATTGATTTCCTATCGGAAACAGTGGACTCCAGAAGATGGTGAAGCAACATTTTTTAAGTGTTGAAAGAAATAAAAAACAACCATTAATCCAGAATTCTTTAAAAATATCCATCACAAATTAAGATGAAATAAATATATTTTCAGATAAAAGAAAACCAAGAGAATTCATTGACAGCAGATGTGCACCATAAGAAATGGTAAAAGTTCCTCAGGTTGAAGGAAATGATACCATTTGGTTACTCAGTTCTTCAGCAAGTTCTTCGAACATTGGAAATGGTAAATATTTGGGTGAATATAATCTTAATTTCTTAAAAGTACCTATTTCAACATTTTATGTAGTTCTTGAGAGATAATAGATGCTTGATAATTTGGGGTTGAATGAAAAAATGAGGAGGGGGGTGAAGGGAGAGTTGCATCGAAGGAAAAAAATATGCATGATCTTGGTGACTTTAATTCTGATGATGAGTATGTTATTTGAACTTAGACATGGTGATTCCATCACAAGCCAAAGAATCATTTTATTTTATTTTATTTTAACTTTTTTGTGAGGAAGATCATCCCTGAGCTAACATCTGTGTTAATCCTCCTCTTTTTGCTGAGGAAGACCGGCTCTGAGCTAACATCTATTGCCGATCCTCCTCCTTTTTTTTCCCCCAAAGCCCCAGTAGATAGTTGTATGTCATAGTTGCACATCCTTCTAGTTGCTGTATGTGGGACGTGGCCTCAGCATGGCCAGGGAAGCGGTGTGTCGGTGCGTGCCCGTAATACGAACCCGGGCTGCCAGTAGTAGAGCGCACGCACTTAACCACTAAGCCACGGGGCTGGCCCCCAAATGATCATTTTAAAAGCATGTCCCGAATGTCTATTAAATACAACGGACTTTTCAGGTGTTAAATAAATCATCATATTGAGCATGGCACTGTCATAAAAACAGATGGCACATTCAAAAAGAGTGATTAAAGACAGTTTAATGAATGAACTCCTTATAAGTTCTAGGAAACCAAAAAGGGATGGAGAAGTATCCTGAAGCTAGCTCAAAGGGAATGCCATTATCACCCCTAGATCACTCTCCTAGGGGCAAGTGAAGAAAGTAGTTGCCAAGCCTGATGAGAGCTTTAGCTGTATAATAAGCCTGCCTGATGGAAGACACGACCTTGGGTAGAGGAACTCTATTGATACTACTGAGCACTAAACCACAGTATAGCAGGAAGGAGACCTGAAATTAAGTACTGTGATTTCTGTCTCCTCTGCCCATATTATCTACTGATCTCCTACCAGTTCCTCCCATTGGCTCAACTGAACTAGAGGCTATAAGGAAAGGAAGCCCAATTGGTATAGCCTCTTAGTGTTTTAGTGCACAAAAAAAGATGGAGATAGATAGAGGTTGGTTCTTGGCAAGAAAGGGAGGATAACCAGAATAGAGGAGACAAAGTCCCTATCCTTTGGTTTTGCAATCTAACAGTTAAATAACAGGGCAATGGGCCTGGTCTTTATCAGCAACCATTCAAATCACCCCCCATAGAAGGATCTCTCTTGAGCTACTCTATAAAACCAACATTGACTCCCTAAATATGAGCATTTTCAAAGCATAGTCAAGCAGGGTTTGACCTTAACATCTACTCCAACCTAAATGTACTTCATCACCAAGGAAACAGGCAGAGAAAAATGAAAATTATTCACCTAGGGTTGTATAGCTAGTTATTGTGAGAACCAGGATTGGAACCAGTGTTCCTGAATCTCACCTTTCCAGCATTTGAAAAATCCACTACAACTTTGAACATAAATGTTGGCATTCTATTCTAGTTGCCAGAAAAAAAAAGTCCCTTGCTTCCTGGTTTTAGGTTGATTTCCCATTTCTGGTATGTTTCTTCAAGTATCAATGGGAGCTCCAATGCATATCGGCTTCCCAGACATAGAACACACACACAACTTTACTTCTAAGTGGTTCCTCAAAATCACTAACACTATCCTAAAAGCAACAATGCAGAGTCCTTTTTAAATGAGACACTGTGAAAAACACCTTTAAAAAGCATTCATTCATTAAATTCTTACAAAGATAATGTGAAGTAGGTAATACTATCCCCATTTCACAGATGAGGAAATTGAAGCACAAAGAGATGAAGTAACTTGCCGTTTGTCATGTTATTAGTATGTAGGTACAGCCAGAAGTTGAACCTCTGTAACCAAAATCCTATGCTGTTAACCATTCTATCACCTTGAGCGTAAGTGAACTGAAGCTCTGCCTGACCTTCATGGCTGGTGACATATTAGCAATGAGCTGATGGAGTGGGAACCAATTCATAATTTATCTTGGGAAAAAAAATGCTCCCTCTATCTTGCCCCTGACAACTGAACCCTTTAGCAGCATCCGGGGAATTACATGGGAAGAAAAATGGCATATCTGTGAATACTACATTATCTTCAAGTCCACTAAATTGATTTTTATTTTCAGAGATAAAATATTTCCAGGAGTTCTGTCTGGATTGGCAGGATGCCAGGGACAGTTGAACTTTTCCACCAACTTCCTGGGTTAGTCCAAGCCTTCCAGTTTCAGTCTCCTCAGGAAAGCCTGTTGATGTGGAAAGAACACAGAACTGTTAGAACTCAAGTATGGATTTGGAGAATGTGACTTCTCCCACACTTAGGAAAGAGACCCCAGCACAGGAGAAATAAAACAACAGAAGGAGGGCGCTTTGCTTTCGTCAAGAAGAACTAGGGACTCAGGTCTCCTCTGGAGCCTTCTTGACTGGCTGATTCCAGTGTCTTCTCTTTTGTCTGCAGCTCTGCGGTAAATCTTCATAAAACAAGTAAGCCTCTTGTTTTATGATATAGTAACAATAGTTACTATAGATATAGTAACAATATCTATCATTTATTTAACATTTTTTTCCTTGTGCCAAGCACTGTTCCAAGTGCATTACCTGGATTATTTCCCTTAATCTTTGCAACAAACTGATAAGGTTGATACCATAATTAGCCACTTTTTCCAGATAAGGAAACTAGTAATTTACAAAGGCTTAATCATAAAACCAAGCAGCTAATTTCTCAAGTTGAGACGCAAATTCAGATTTGACTTGACTTCAAAGGTTGTTTTCCACCCTGCTTGCATATTTGAGTCACCTATAGAGAATTTCAAATACACCAATACTTAAAACACACACTCACAAATGCAATACAATTGGTCTGGGATGAGCACTGGGCATAATTTTTTTTTAACTCCTCAAGTGATACTGATTTATATCCAGAGAAAATACAACCCTAAGCCTTGCGGATACTTCACATCAGCAAGCAAAGCTCTCTGAAACAGTAAAGTCGCCTAACAATGGTGTTTTACATTCATGATGCTCTACACACCACAAAACCCTCTTGCAGGAATGGGTGCGAATCCCCCCAAAGATGAAGACTTGCTGAGTTGTATCTAGCTGCCAAGATCTAAGGTTTACTTCTAGTCTTCAATTTACGCAGGAATTGGTAATGTTTTATCTTGGTTGCTCCATAACATTTCACAACCATCCAACAGTCCTCCAGGCAACATTCAGCAAGATCAACCCAAGTGACCAAGAGGGAGATTTTCTGTCGCTGATAAAATACAACACAACAACCCCATCTCAAGCCTGAGAACATCTTCACCGTTAGAACAAGCAGAGACCGCCAAAAGCCTAACCATTAGCTCTGCAAAATAACTAATCCAACATTTAAAGGGACTCATCAGAGGAAGAGAGCAATTTTCCTATTAACCATTCCGGTTAGAAAAGGTGTCCATTTCTGTACTGCAATAGATATTGTATCTGCAAGATTATTCAATCACCCAGCTTTAATCAGTTGAGTGAGAAAGGTCCTCTTCATTATCAAGGGACAGTCGAGGAGAAGTGACAGTTCTACAGATCATTATGAATGATACTTTGTTCAAAGGGACTATTCATTGCCCATTTCTATAACTAGCATGGCTTTCAGGGGATTTCAATTCATGGAGAACATGTCTTGATTAAAGCAGATTTGAATCTAAATAAAAGATATTTAAATGACAAGGTAAGTGGTCTGGTTTTCCATTCATTAGGTATCCCATAGTCTCAGAAAGCCAGAATAGAAAAATTGACTTGGTTTCAAAGTTCTACTATTTACCAATAATGTAATTGATTAGAAAATGAATACTATGAGAAGGCAACAGAATTACCTAACTAGTCTTTCCTCCATTAAAAAAAATATGTAATATTTCATGAATAAAGTATATTATGAATTTATAAATTATTATTATTTTTTTTTTTTCATGAGGAAGATCAGCCCTGAGCTAACATCCATGCCAAGCCTCCTCTTTTTGCCGAGGAAGACCAGCCCTGAGCTAACATCTATTGCCAATCCTCCTTTTTTCTCCCAAAGCCCCAGTAGATAGTTGTGTGTCATAGTTGCACATCCTTCGCGTTGTTGTATGTGGGACACTGCCTCGCGTTGTTGTATGTGGGACACTGCCTCAGCATGGCCGGAGAAGCTGTGTGTCGGTGCGCGCCTGGGATCCGGACCCGGGCAGCCAGTAGAGGAGCGCGCGCACTTAACTGCTAAGCCACAGGGCAGGCCCTGAATTTATAAATTATAAAACAGCAATATAATGTATAACAGTGCACCAATCAACCAACAAAAGAGAAAGAATATTCATCAGTGTTTTTGAAGCCTTCCTTGTGTATCCTACCTTGGGAACCTACTCCTGAATTTTGTGATTATCATGTGTTAGCTTTTCTATAAAGTTTTATCAGGTATTGCTTATTCAATGTGTCATTTACTTTTCATATTTGAGAGCCTTATATAAATGAAGTCATACCTTACATATTCTTTTAATATTTGTTTTTGTTTTACTTTTTGCTCAAAGTAGTTTGTGAGATTTATCTATGATGTGTATAGATATTATTTATTTACTTTACTTCTCCATGATATTCCATTGTATGAATATGCCACAATTTATTTACCTGATAGCCTATTGTTGGATTTATTGGAGGTTTCCAGCTTTTTTCCCAATGTCCCTCTGGAATCAATGGTGCTAGCAGTGTTTCAGAAGCTCTCAAGGCTATAAATTTTTTAACTGTATTAAATAATGACTACTGTATTCTAAAGTGGTTGCAAATATTTATGCTCCCCACCAGCAGTTGTATGAGTGCTCATTCTCCACATCTATATTTTCAAACTTTTTGATTTTGTCAAACTTGCCTATATAAATATTTTATAGTGGCTTTAATTCGCATTTTTCTGATTATGAATGAAGATGAGCATCTTTTCCTATTTTAATAGCCATTAGTCCTTTCTCTTCTGGGCATCCTGATTCAAGGATTTTGTCCATTTTATTATTGGTTGCTTAGTATTCCTTATTAGTCTTGGGGAATTTTTAAAGTATACCGTTACTAACATTTTGCCAGTTTTATGTGTTGCTGACTACTTCTCCCAGTTTGTGGTCTGCTTTGGGTTTTGTGCATTAGCTTTGTGTTTTGATGAACCAAAGTTCTAAACTTGAGCATAGTCAAACCCACTGACTTTTTCTCTGTGGCTATGGTTTTTGTATCTTGATGAAGAAATTCCACTTTACTCAGATATTACAAAGACATTATTCTTTATTTTTCACTCAAAGTTTTAAAATTTAGTCCTTCAGATTTAAATATTTAATTCTCCTGAAAAAATTGAAAAGTGAGGATTCTCCCTCACCATCTTCCTCTCCCAGTCTCTCTTTCTCTCATGCTCCAAGTGTAGAGTCTGCTGTGCTGACAGTTTATTAAAGAGGCTCCCTTTCTCACTGAGATACAGTTGCGATTCTCTATCAGAGATGAAGTTTTCACATCTATGTAGGCCCGTTCTACACCGACACTTTTTGTCTCTTCTTTACTCTGTCCATTGCTCTGTGCATCCCTGTCGCATACTCACACTGCCTTCATTATTAAACTTGTACATTAACTCTAATTGGGTTTGGCAATTATTCTACCATTTTATTTTCTTTAGGAATGTCTTGGATATTTTTGGCCTCCTGTTCTCTCACATAAAGTTTAGAATCATACGTTAAGTTTCACAAAAGACTCTGTGGGGACTTTTCTGGCTATTGAATTGGATCTTTTGACCAATTTGGAAGACAATTTGTATTTTTTTGGAGGGCATTATTGTCTTCCTGGAACATGGGATACCTACCCATTTGTTTAAGTCTTCTTTAAGGGCTTCCCATCAAGTTCAAATTTCTCCCAAAAAGGTCTTGCCCGTATTTAGTTAAACCTATTCTTTGCAGCTTTGCCTATTTATTCTGTTTTTTTTCCTTCAGTATGACTGATTGAACTTCCCATCCACACTACCTCCATTTTCTTTTTTGTTCTTTACAATTTTGTAAGTTACATTCTCTATTTCAAATGTTCTGATGGTTACTCTAAAAATTATAGCAGACATACTTAATAAAGTCGAAAGGTTATCTCCCTCTTTAACTTCCTCCTGAATAGTATACAAAACTTAGAATGCTTTAACTTAAATCACCCTCCTCCCAATTTATAGTATATTTGTCCAATATTTAGTTCAATCTTGTTCATATTTTAACCCTACAAAAGGATATTATTTGTATCATTTATTAGAGACAACATTGTTCACGTGTTTACCATTTCCTTTGATCATCATTTCTTCCTCATCGCAAACCTTGCTTCCAGGATCCAGTGAATTACAAAGACAGAAAATGCTTTCCTTTTTACTTCATTTACTCATTCCTTTGTTTCACAAATACCTATTCAGAACCTACTGGATTAGGCACTGTTCTGGATATTAAGAAGTGAATTAGGATCAAACAGCTCAACTCCTCTTCGAACCCGCATTCTAGTAGAAGAAAAGACACTAATCAAATAATCACACAAACACAGCATTATGAACTGTGCTAAGTTCTCTGATTTAATGATACCCAGAGTTATGGGATCCATGGCTGGGGTGGGGTCTCGCGTGGTCTGGGGCTCAGAAAAAGTTAGGCAGGTATGAAGGCCAGAAGGACTCATCTAGGTGAAGGGGAGGTGGAGGGTACAAAATGTGGGGTAATGGAGGAAAAGTTGTGGTCAGTTCCAAGAGAGCAAACAACTTTTCCAAATCCCATATGAGAGGAGAAGAGCTCGGTTTATTAGGGTAGGTGGGACGCATATGGGAAGTGGGAGGGGTCACACAGGAAGGAAGTCGACTGTCTACACCTAAATTTCTGTCTGTAATCCCCAAACTTCCCTTTCCACCTCTCACCTCTTCATTTTACAAACAGGGCATTTGACCTTCAGAAACATTAAGCATCTTATCTGAGTTCCAACAGCTAGCAACTGACCACCCTGAGATCTGAACCCACTCATCCATTTCCAAAGTTCGTTCCCTCTTTTCTATCATGCCACTCCCCAGGCTGAGGCATCTGGACTTGATCAAGGAAGCTACTAAGTGTTGTTGAGCTAAGAAGGAACCTGAGACAAGGTGTTTATATTCTTTTGTTTGATTTTTACTTTTGTTTTTAAGCAAAATTGCCTTGGCAGTGATGGACAGGAGTCTTCCAAGTTCTCATGCCCTTCAGCTAAATGATTTCTCATGCCTGAAATCTCTTCCTCCCTGGTAGCCATCCCACCATGTCCCTTAACTCATTTACCTTCTTCAGTAAGTCAACCCTGATTATCTGAGATGGCATAATAACACTCTCCTCTCCAATCACAACTAATAGGTAAATAGCCCCAATCCCTCAACAGTCAGTGTTTCAGAAAGAGAGAAACAAAATTAATATGTTGGTAAAGCAGCCAATGAAATCCACAAAATTAAGTAGTTTACTAAGCTGTGAGGCATCTTAGAGAGAAAATGAGAATGCCCAAAAGCCTGTCATTTATATTTTCTAGTCATTATTATAGAAACTATCTTGAAATCAGGTAACCATTCTAGTTTCCACTTCCATATCTGCAGATGAATATTTTTAAAACGCATCAGTGATAATTGTTATTATAAAATTAGTATCATCATCACATAAAATGTAAAAATATGAAAACAAAAAGGAAAAACTAAATTTTCTCTAATCAAGCACAAGTTCTCTGAACAGTTCAGTGAATTTCCTTTTTGTTAATTTTCTGAGTGTCGTAATCATCCATTATATATAATTTTGAATTCTAGCGTTTGTTTCATGCAACCTTATATAACAAATATAGTATATAACTATACAATAAATATGATTACATGATATCACATGCTTTTGAAAAACATTTTAAATCACTGTATAATGTACCATCGAGTTGGTGAACAAGAGCATAACCTTCTTCCTAAAGTTGGGAATCTAGGCCTTTTCCAACATTTTGTTCTAATGAATAAGGCTGATACTTAACATTCATATATTAATTCCATTTTATTTCTTTGATCTTCATAATTCAAAAAGTTTTTTCCAGATCAGAGTTAAGAATTAGGAAGCCAAATCCTTGCCCTACATTTAGTAGCCATGTGGCATAGCTATATTTGGCATTCATATCTCATCTTGGAAATGGGAATGAGACTGCCCAATTTTACAGGATAGATCATTCGACACCTAAGGAAACAGTCTTTATAGGCGAAGGTGACTGCAAATGGAAGGCGTTATAAAGACTTTATCCAAAAGACAGATAATCCTCATGCATATGGGGCTGTACTAAATACCACAGAAGGAAGTTAAACTAAAAAAAAAAAAAAAAAAAGTTAATTCTGTCTGAATAGGTTCTATATTAATAATAATAAATGATAATTCTAGATTGCCAAATTTAGGGTAATTATTTTAATTATATGTTTCACCATCTGGATGACAGTCCTGGGTGTTTAAACAAGTTTTCAATTAGTATTTTGAGGGAGTGCCAAGAAAATTTTTCTCTGAGCGTTAAATTTCTTTCTCTTCTTTCATAATAATTTTCGTTTGTTTTTCCTTTTAATTTCAGGTTTTAAAAGACCTGTACCTCTGGCAGAGTGAATACAGTGACAATGACAGTACAGACAACAACTTGGGAACAAACTCTAGCTCTGCTACTTGCATAGGTAAGAGTTTGACTTCCATGCCTCGGTTTCTTTCTGTATCTAACTGGAAAGGATGATACTACATAGGGTTGTAATAGACACACAATATAACAAAGCACAGCAAGTTCTGGCAGAGTGCCTGGCACGTAGAAGAAGTTCTATACATATTATCCTTTATGAACAAGAAGGACAATGTTTTGAAGATTGCAATGCTATTCTGGGCAGCACATCTAATTGTATCCTCACACCAACCCTACAAGTTGCAGATCATTCACTCCCTTTACAGAGGTAAAAACGGAAGCTCTAAGAGGTTACGTAATGCACTCCGTGTCCCGCAGTCCCAAGTGGCTCCAAGCTGGAGCCAGCTGTTCTGATTGCAAGTTTCACTTTTTTCCTTACTGAACTATGGAGTTTCCCAGTGTAAATGGTTCATATTAGAGATCTTCCCAAGTACGGGTTTGGTGAAAGATGATGTGAAACAGATCAAAAAGAATTCACACCAGCTAACATTTGTGCATGGCACTATACTAGGTTTCACTTAATGGAATCTTCCCAAGACCATATGTTTTAGACTTTACTCCTCCCATTTGTCACACAGAAAAAGGGTTTCACATCCAGAAGCATCTGACTCCAAGCCTGTACCCTTTGTTACAAGGGATTAAAGGAAATCAAGAGTGAGGTCACAGAGGAGGGGTAGAGCCCCGAAATCCAAATATGAATGTATCTCTTAACCTCATCTTCATTTGAGGCATGATAGGAGGCATCCAGTGGTAGCATCTGGCAAAGAGCAATAATCAACTTGTGAGATACAGGTAAGAAAGATATTTTAAGGTGCTTGCAAAAGATCTTCTGTGAGTATAGATCTGAGTTGGAAATGCAAAGCTGAACCTCTCCATACACCAGGGAGGGAGAGATGGCAACAGTGGATCATTGCCTCTCTCTTGATTTTGAGTGATTTGCAATCTGAAAGTGAAGTTGGACTAGAAACGGAGAGAGAGATAACAAGGAAAAAAATATTCAATTTGAAGTTGCCTTCAAGGAAAAATGTCACCCAGAAAATGATTTTATCAGGTTTGAAATGCAAATGCAATAAAATCCCTGACATATTTGGATTGGTAAAATAATATATTTCAGGATTTGGTGAAGAGAGGATTTTAGTTCAGGGGAAGTTGTGGGTAGATAGGAGTGGCTACAGTTAGAATATAAAAATCACCATCTCAGAAAAACAAATAAAATTCCTAACACTGGGTCATGACTGTATAGAAACAAGATATTCAGGCGTAGTCAAACCTTTTTCTATGCCCCATTTTTCTGTCATGGGGAGACATTTAAAAAGGAAGACATGGTCTATATTTCTTTGTATCCCCCTGTGGTGGACAAATGTTGGGTGTCTGGTCTTCTCTAATGACTTTCTGCCACCCTTAGGGGTGGGCTTCTATCATCACATATATATGAAATGACCTTGATCCCTGGCTCCCACCGAGTTGGCTATATCAGGAGTAAAACCTCACTCACCCAACAGAAGCCAGTAAGATTCTCAATCCTTGATATTTCCAACAGGGGGTCAACCTGGGCTGAGGAGCTGTGAAGATAAATGTGGCTTCTGAGAGAGCAAAATGAAACATATGCAGAAATGCAGAAACATGAGAAACAGAGCAGACATCCCATGGATCCCTACAGAAATGGAGAGGCAACCTTAGCTAACCATGCCTTTCCAGCCACAGGTTGGATTTCCTTGGGGCCTGCCTATATTCTCGTCCTTAAATATTTCCATGGTTTTCTCATCTTTGGCTAAGTCAGCTTAGATGGAAAAGGTCCTTGACTGATGCAATGTTACCCCATCTTGTACAGAGCAGTGCCTCAATGCATTATTGTGGATAAGTGGAATAATAGCATTTTGTTGTTTATTGCTAATCTTGAATATAAACTTTACTTTTTGATCTTAGTATTCCTAGGTCTCTAATAGATCCAAATATCTACTGCTCTCCACCTTGCTTCTATTTAACAATAGAGTAGAGGGACTTTTTAAAATACAGTTCCCCATGTAAACCCTGTATGGATCCAAGGACAACTACTTTGGTGTCACTATACCTAAATAGTAGGTGGTGTAACTCCATGTTTGGAAATCATTCCCCAGCAATAGAGCCTCATGGGTAATAGTTTCATGACCCAAGATCTACAGCTGGCAAATTCCAGAGTCAGGACTCAACCCTTTTTTTAATCTGACTTTGAAGCTTGAGTAACATGCTATTCTGTGTTAAATGTAACAGCAAGTACAAGCACAGGAGCAACTGGGAATTTTCACAGACACTGACATATGTGGCGGTATCAATAGAGCATGTGATGACAACAAATGAAATGTAACCTCAGTGTAGTAGTGAGCTGTCTTAAGTAGGAGAATGACTAGAATGAGAGAAAAGAGGAACTTTGTGTGCAGTGACCCAGAAAACCTGGTATTATACATTGAGTTTTGCACAGTAGTCTTTGAGAAGGTGAAAAAGTGGAATTGTTCAGTAGAAGGTGAGCAGAGTGGGGAGAACACTGGAAATGCATCAAATAAAATAACCAATGGGAATGAGATTTTTTTTTTGAGAGGAGAGGCTCTTAGGAATACAATTATCTTTTTCAATATCAGAACCTCAGTTTCCTGGAAGAGGAGATCAACAGTGAAGCCCTGTGCTTGCTACTAGAACCCGCGGATAGAAGCTTAAGGGAGACAAAGTTAGGAACGATATCAGAATGATGCTGAAATGGTTGGAAGCTGGGTTTCCCAAATATCAGCCGTTTTTCTACCACCTTCTGTATATCTGCAAAAACCTGTGCTGTGTTTTTGTCCATTCGTCTTTAAATTGGCTTTTATTAGATATAAATAAATATATTTTAAAAGGCTCACTATAAATGGAAAATAGGTACCATTCATCATAAATAGGGGTAAAGAATAAAAACAAATAAGATGAAAAGAAAGTGCTATGGAACTCCAGATGGTCTGAGGGCTGCTGCCTCTTTTGTCAAAAAGGAAGATTAGGAAATGTGAGAGAGATGTTAAAGACAAAGAGTATTGAGATCTCCTGCTTGATGTTGGGAGAAATGCAAGAGAAAGAGGAAGGAGAGAACTTTATGAGATATCTGTATCCTCATTCTATGAGAATTCACGTCATCTAACATCACATCCTCTCTGTCTAAAATCCCTTCAGAGATGCATCCCACACTTGAGAAACACAGACCTGGGTGTCCAATTATGAGTCATTTAGCAAATAGGGAGCTTCAAGTCAAAGAAGTATTCCAAAGGGACCAGAGTCAGCAGGGACGCTGGTGAGAATGTTACCTGGCTACCGGGTAGACGGGACCCTTCTGGTTCAGGGCAATGATGATTCCATGATTTATTGAGTTGGGCCTGCTGTGGCGAACCTGGCCCTTGCCTCCACCCAGTCCCATGTTGGAGGCTCCTGGGGCACTCCACAGGGCTGCTCTTTGACGTCTGCGCACTCATTGCACACCACACTTAAGGCTCCCTGTTTTCCAAGACAAATGTGAGGGGAGCTGTTTGTGGTTTGGCTAGCAGGCATACAAATCTGGCTGTGCAGCACTCATGGCAGCTCCTCATTTCTCAGTGTCACTGAGGATCTTGTATAACTCGCATTGTTTCATTTTCCTAGCAATGCAGTAACGGTTTCTTACTGATCGAGTGGGAAATGAAGCTGACGTGTGTCTCCTCCAGTGGTAGGGAGGAGTCCTGCGTGCCAGTTCCCACAGGGGCAGGTGGCACCAGGAAAGGATCATTGGCCTTCTCACTTCTCCTGCATGAATCAAAAGAGTGGATGAGGTCATGATGCCTCTCTTGGATGAGGATGATGAAGGCCACGTATAACAAAGTGGAGAAATAATGGGCTTGCAACCAGCTACAGCTGAGCTCTGATGCCAGCCCTGCCACATACTGCTATGTAAACTTGGGTGAATAAGTGATTTAATCTCTTTAAGCCCTTTTTATTCTCCATGAATAAAATGAGGTTAATAAAAATAAAAACTCACAAGACTCTTGGGAGAAATGACTGATATAACTTAAAGTCAGTGCACATAAAACATCCGTTTTCTTCCTCTTTTCCCTTCCTACTGTACTGGTGCTGCGAGATAGAAGGACGGGCAGGAATGGGCCATGAGCTTGCTTCTCATCAGCTCATCTGTACGCTGTCACTCCCGAGGAAGATAGGGCTGGGAGTTAGGAGAAGGCGCTTTGTGTAGGTTTTGGGGTAACTGAGGCAAACAAAGAAATCAGCTCTTTTTCCTAAATATGCTGTGGCACACATTCATCTATCTATTTAGCAAATATTTCTATTGAGCATCTACCCTGTGGTAGGCATGGTCCTAAGCCCTGTGGACTCATTGGAGGAGAAGATAAGGGATGGAGGAGTCTCACCTTGACTTAGTAAAAACTCATGTGATGAGTGTTATGGAAAGTGACAAACACAATGAGTATCTACTACAGGGAGATCAAACAAAGTCCGCAGAGTCGGGAAATATTTCCATGAGTGGACGATGTTTTAATCCAAGCCCTGAATAGTGAATTCACTCAGCTCAGTGGTGAGGTGTGATGGGAGAGGAAAAGTCTGGATCGCTGGAAGAATAAAAATAAGTTCAGCATGTTTAGGGAGCCCTCAAAGAGTAGCCAAATTTTCATTTTGCTAATTAAGTCCATCTTTTAAAGCAGTCATTTAATATCATAATTTCATGGAAGAAAGAACACTTTAACACCAGGAAAATAAGGAGATACTATCAGATTAATGTCAGCCTTTTAAATTGAATAAACTCAGTATTATAAAATATCCACTTTTGCTTACTTCTACTTAAAAATGTGTCTGTCACCATGTAGGTTTCCAAGAGAAAGGGCAAAATCATTCTTACTAAGTAGAGTTTTTAAACCCAAATTGATAACTTATTTTCTACCAGCAAGGTGACCCAAAAAAAGGAATGAATAGCAAAGACTTGCCTTCATTCACTCATTCATTCATTCAACAATATCCCTTGAGATATATATATATATATGCCAGACATTGTGTAAAAGAACAGTAGAGACCAAAGAAGATACTATTTGCCCCAGGAAAGTGCATGTCTCTTTCTCTGTCAGGTTGCTAGAGTGGAGGCCAGGTCAATGTAATGTGAGTTGAGCCAGTCTAGATTTCATGATAGCTACAATTAGATTCAATTCACCACTGGCTTCAAATGTTTTCAGAGTAGGACCAGGACTTTCCCTTCAACAGGGTTGGAGATCTGAGCTCTGGTCAGACTCTCGAGATCCCACTACGCTTTGCAAACCAGCCATCAGTTTTCAGGATCACCAAGGAGTTCTCTTGGTTGTCAGCCACACCCTGGCTTTCTGGCCTCAGGCAATTTCTCCCCACCATGCTGCCCTGCTCCCAGCATCAGGAGGCTGCTGTCTGCACCTGGTGATGGCCTCCTGCATCTTGGGGGACATGTCTCAACTCTTCACCCTGCCCCCCAACCTTTCACCAGCCACTGCCAAACACTCACTCTGTGCCTTGGGGTTTTCTCTCAGCTCTTCAGAACTTTAACAGGCCGTTTCCATGCACTCTGAAAAGGATTCACACACCTCGGGCTTCCTCTAAGACCTCCCTTCCTGCTCATAGCCTTTGACTGGCAGCCTCTGTGCACTGAGTGAAGCCCCCAAGGTAAAGAGTCCTCAGGTTGGTGCAGACTCCCCTTTTGACTGGAGCTCCACAGATGCTAATCCATCATGCTAGACCATAAGGTCTATCAAAAGTTTAGCTGACTTCTCTCTTCAGTCTCTAGCAGGTTTTCTTCTTCTCCTGCCTTGCCCAGGGATAAAAGAAGCCACAGGTTTCTTTTCTCCTCTAAATAGCTCAGTTCTTCCTGGGATTTTAGTTTATTTAGGTTTCTTGCCATCTCTAGATCTCCTCTTCTCTCCTCCCTCCTCTTCCTCCTCCTCCTCCCCTCCTTTCTCCTCCTCCTCCTCCTTCTTCTTCCTCTGTATCTCTGTCTCTTTCTCAATAAGGCATAGTAAATAAAGCTGAATTCTACATACTGCCCTCCTCAATGACATTCTTCTACCTTTCCCCCAGAGGCAATAATGAATTTTTTTGTATGTAGGGTCCATATCCTATATACTTTGGCTACCCATAAAAATATAAAGAGTTGTAGAATGCTATTAATTTAGAAAAATTGTGTATACTATGGATATCATTCTAAAATTGACTTTGTTCCCTCGAGATTCTGTTTTTGAGATCTATCCATGCTAATGCAAGCAGATTTTGTTCTTTGATTTCATCATCTGTTCACAATTTCATTCTACGAATTCACCACTATATATTTATCTGTTACCCTCCTGGTGGACATATGGATTCTTCTTTGCTAAGGATTGAGGATGGAAACATAGAAAAAAGGGAAAAATTGAAGCTAGGTAATTTGAGCACTTGTTTTTCATCAAACATTATTCTTGGACTGTGGACATAAGGAATGATATAATACATTTACCGTCTAGTGGGAGAGACAGGGAGGTAAGCAATAATTGAATTTGCATTTTAGGAAGATTAATCCCGCAGTATGCAGGGCATCTGGGAAGAAAGAGTAGTTGGAGACAAGGGAACAAAATAGGAATGGTCTGTAACAATCTGCAGATGTCCAGGTGTGGCACAGAAGAAGTCTAACGTAGAGGAGAGGTTGTGAATAAGTGAGAAGTAATATGGAACGGCACCAACATGGCTGATACAATGAGGATGGCAGAGGTGGGGAATGAGCCCACACTTGTCTTTCCCCCAAACCTCTGCTTGCCCACAAAGCCAAACCACATGCTGTCCAGAGAGACAAAAGGTCACTTTGTGGAGAGACCAGATGTTTGGGATAAAATAGTGTGTGGTTCACAGTGCCTGTTCTTAAGAAGACCCGTAGACTTAAGTCCAGTGGGAGAGGGAAACAAATTGACTTCATAATATAGAGCAAAACTGTATTGTCTCCTGACGCGTCCAATCCCAGCGTTAAATGGGCACAAAGGACGAGCAGCTGAGCCAGATGGTGAAAGTAAAGGGATGTTTCCAAGAGATGGTGTCATTTTAGCTGAGACTGAAGGACAAGCTGCACGAAGCCAGGTGAAGAAAAACATATGGGCTCAGTCACCTTCCAGGTAGAGCAAACAATTTCCAGGATAATGTGACCAGGACAAACAGTTATGTGATGATTACTATGTGCCAGGCACAATTCTAAGTTTATTTCATTACTATATCAACCCCAGAAGATAGGTAGTATTATTGCTAAATCCCCATTTTCTAGAGGAGTAAAGTGAGACACAGAGAGAGGTTTAAAGTACTTGCCCAGGACACACACCTAGGAAGAAACACAGGGAGGAATTAAACCCTTACAGCACAGCTCAGTGACCATGCTCTCAATCCCGGTTCTAAGGCAACACTCACTGTGCTTGCCTGGAGTTTAGCACAGACACAGACAGTGGCCTGTATTCCAGCTCAGGATTCAGTAGGATTTTCTGGGTGAAAGTAGGAAGAGCCAGAGAGTGAGGAAATGGGGCTGGCGAGGAGACAGTGAGGAATATCTCAATGCGAGAGAACGTAGGAGGTGTGCCATGGAATCCCTGAGGAGAAGCTGGGGAGAAAGGGAATGATAAGACAGGAAAGCAAGACCTGGAGACAACACTCAAATGTTACCATAGGCTGATGCACCTGGGCTGGGCTCACATGATGCTCTTTTGGACCCTGTTCTTAAATTCCACCCTCATGCAGGTGACTCCCAGTCCTGGTCATTTCTCTGACGTCCTCGTCTGCATATCCAACGGTTCTCTGAACTTTTTCATCTGAAAAATTTCCAGGCAACTCTGCTTTAGAGCAGGCACTATACAAATGTCAACTTCCTTCCTTCCTTCTTCCTTTCTCTCCTCCCTTCCTTCTTCACACACTGGATTAGCATCTACTATTTACAGGATCATGTGTTTTGTTACACCGGAGCAGGCATGCAGGGGTGGGGTTGGTGGTTACGAATATGGATCACCTACCAATTCCCTCCTTAAAGAGCTTGCAGTCTAGTAAGAAAAAAAAACACCATGACATTTACCCAGAACGGTTATTTTTTCCCCCATCAGAGAAGTCCTGAGAAATTGCTCTGTGATGTCAGGAGGTTGAGGGCCCAGGAGAGCTTTTTTTTCCCTACAATGCTCAAATTGGAAGAAAGCTCAGAAATGATTTTGTCTTTCGGTTTCTATCTTTGCACTTCAGAACCCTGTGGTCTTCCCAGAGTTTCCGAATATATATCTAGTCTTGTCTGAAAAATTAGTAGATCAGTGATAATATTAAAATATAATTACTATAATGATGATTAATGAAATATGTTAATAACAATAGCTAAGACTTACAAAGGGTTTACTATTCTCCAGCAATTTTTCTAAGTGCTTTCCGAATAGAAACTCATTTAGTCTTTGCAATCATCTTATGAAGAAGGTATTATTATTTTCTTACTTGCTATAGATGAGGGAATTGAGACAGAGAGAGGTTATGCAGTTGGTCCAAAGCCACGTAGCTACTAAGTGGCAGACATGAGATCTGCACCCAAATGGTATGACTCTGGAGACTGCTTTGAACCACTATGAAATGCTTCCTCTCATTTATAAATAAATAAAACTACCGAATACATATAAGTTATATTTTCTTTATTTTCTCAACGACTAATTTTTTTAAACAATTATCTGAGTGCCTAAAAAATATTTTGGCCTTAAAAAAAAAGGCTTTCACACTCAAAAGGATTGGTTTCTACAGATTTAGGTCAATCTCATTTTACAGATGAGTAAACTCAGAGAGGAAGTAACATTCCCAGGATCACAAAGTAAAATAGTAACAGAACCTGGGTTAGGACCCAGACAGTACAGAAAATGTTGGTAAGTATAGACTTTGAGAAAGAGACAGCTAGATTTAAGCTCCAGCTCAGTCTTTATAAGTTCTGCAGGCTGGAGCGTGTTGCTCATTTGCCCTCAGTCTCTGTTTCCCCATCTATAAAATGGGAATAACATTATATCAGTTTCACAGGGTTGTCATAAAGATCAATCGAGACAATGTATATAAGTTGCCTAGCACATTTTACCACCTGTTACAGGGAATAAGTGTTATTGTAATTATGTTATTTTAATTCACTTAAATCTCAAGTCCAGCAGTGTCTCCAATGTATCGTGTAATACTTTAGGCAAAACAACTTGCTTGTGTGGAAGCATACCCCTAGACCCCGTCTTCATCAATAGTCAGATAAAATGGGCTCAGTGACTTCTCTTCAGCATATCTGAAGTGACCAGGCTCAGTGAAAGAGGACACAGTGTTCCTGCTCTGTCAACAATCAAGGACTCATGTTTTCAATTGTCAAATCCTTCAGAAGGTTCCAGCTTTCCTGCTGATTTATCATGTTTCGTTCTTTCTTTATTCATTTATTTTTCTGCTAGTCGGCAGAAGTCATCTAAAATAAAATGCCAACGTGCAGGTTCTAGGATGAGAATTTAGATGTCAGCTAGAGACCTTCTTCATTGTCACATGCCCAGATGCAAAATGCGGTGGTGGGAGGGGAGTGGGAGAGCAGCAGTGGCAGAGAAAGAATACAAATAATAGAAAATGCTTGTTCTGTCTGTGTCGTGGCTGAGAAAGGATTCATCACAGAGTTTCGTATCCCAGTATGAAGAAAACTTAGTTTGGGATCCTAATGACACCCTCCTGGTCCAAATGGCCCATCATTCTTCACACGATGGTGAAAACACATCCGAGCTTACATTGGAGCCTCAGAACCTGCAGTGTGGAATTGCGCTGGTCTGTTCACCTTTGGGCAAAAGCAGTTCAATATTCTCTGTGAATTTCTGATTTTTTAAAACAATTTCCTACCCGCTTCAATATTTGTCACATTTTCTCCAGCTTCTTTCTGTCATTTTTGCTGCATTCTTTCCTTCTTGGGCTTATGAAGACATCCATCCTGCTCAAGAAGATCATCAATAAAAATCACCTTGCTTGATGCTGTGATTAGCCGAGAACAATGCTCTGCCTCACCCGAGTTTTTGCCGAGTTGACATCACATGTTTTCCACCTTCCTTTATCACTAGCACTTCAGACGTTGAGAAGTGATTTTCAAATGAGAAATGATTAAATCTGCCTCTGAGGAGAGGATTCTGAGAGAAACATTAGGCAGGCAGTGCAGACGTTTTTTTCCGGCAAATACCCCTGTCACACTGAGTGGGTCAAATCCATGGCTCTTCATAAGCAACTTGGGTAGGACATCAGGATTTTAATGAGCCATTTATGGAAATGGAATAACTTGGGTGTAGATCAGTAATGAGCATGTAGTCTATTGTCTTGTCCATTTTCTCTTCTCTTTTTCTGGTTACAGAATATCTTTTTTTTCCTTTGCAAAATGCCCCACGCTGACCCACCTGTCTTCTTAACCAATGACATGGCCATGTGACTGCATACTATCCTCCTGGACACAACCATTGATCCAGGAGTGTGGATGTGACCCAAGAAGGGCCAATCAGGGATTGATAAGTCCGCTAGGAAAGAAAGGGTTTCTCTTCTCCTAAGACTACAAGGTCTATGTAAGTCTGGCACTTTGCACTCACCAGGAGAGAGTCTGGTTGATAAATGAACCAATAAAGAGAAAAACAAATCTAAGAGATGGCAGAAAGACAGATTGAGTGTGTGTGTGTAAGAGAAAGAGAGAGAGAGATGACATCATTTGAGACCCCAGGTGCAATAAGTTACACTTGAATCCATTTCCACGCAAAGAACTCACAATTTCATGAATCACCACAACAATCTCATGCCCACTCTACTCTCCGATGTGTTGTCGTTGCTTAATGTAGTCTTAGCTGGCTTTCTGTCACCTGCAACTAAGAATCTGAAGTGATTTGATGTCATCCCTTTTAAAAAATTTCATCCCCAGCAGAATTTGCCAAACATTTGTGTTAGTGTATGGTCAGGTGCCTTCCCAAAATCTCACTGCAAGGCCAGAGATAGGTTGAAGTTTCCTGGACACTCAAATACCAATGACTGACAGCTAAGGCTGGGAAGTGAGAGGGAAGGGCACTAGCCTTGGTGTCAAGAAAGCAAAGCTCTGACTCTTGTTCTGCTACTGACTTAAGATGCGTTATTGTGGCTGCTGCTGTTGCACCTCTATGGGCCTCCACTTCACTCCAGGTCATCCTTTACTTGTAAATAGGTGGCAATAGTGAGGACTGTAATCAGGCAGTATTATTTCAAAATTTGGTTCTTCCATGTAAGAGTTGAGAGACTTGAACCAAAAAAAGCCCATGTTTCAGATTCTTCATCTACAAAAATGAAGACGAAAATCGCAACTATCTCATGGAGAAGGAAAAAATTCATGGAAAGTGTCTAGCATATATCTGACATGAATCTCAGTTCATGTAAGTTAATATTACTATTTTCCTGGGACTTGGAGGATCAATAAATAATCAAGACTTAACAGATGTTACATGTATAAGCCCAGCCATTGTACATGTATATATGTGTGTGTGTGTGAAAGAGAGAGAGACAGAGACAGAGAGTTGGTGTCACGTCTAGTGTATTCACAACACACAGATTGAACATCGAATCCCATCTCTGACTATCATTGAGTGATCTTTTGATTGATCAGATCTTTCTTACTTTCTTTTTCTTTTCCTCTCTTTATTTTCTCTCCTTCTACTCAATAATTTATTGAACACATACAATGCACCAAGCATTTTACTAAGAATGAGGCAAAAAATAGCAAAATCATACACTTCTCTTTCCCTCTTGGGCCTTAATATTTAATGTGGCCTCATGATGTGCCCTGGAATCATTGCACACATTGGTCTGTCATGGGGAATTTTCTCAAGTGCTTATCTATGTCGTCAATGCTCCCCCCACCCCCTCCAGCATTTTCTAGAAAAAAATAGGAGGCAGGAAACCTTGTATGCGCTAGTGGAGTGTGAACACTGATGCATGAATTTTCTAAGCTTTGGCCATTGGAATTGTAGAACCAATTGGTAGCTGCCTCTGGGAGCGGACCCACACTTTGTTTACCTGGGAAAATTGAAATAGATACAACCAAGAAGGCATCTCTTCATCTGTCCCGGATCTCACACTACAAGCCAGATCAGCTGTGCCTGGATCTCTCTGTGACAAGGGTGAATTATAAACCAAGGGCTGCATTTGTTCCTCATTCCTCTTCCCTTTATGCCTTACTGCACTCCCAGGTGCCCATGAGGGAGATGTGATTGCAGTTGCACAGAAGGAAATATTTTAAGACCTGCCAAAACCCTTGGCTCAGAACTCGCTTTTCCAAGCAACCTGTCTGAACATGGTGACTGCAGTGAATTATTGAGACCTCAGAGGTTCACCAAGAGGAGCATGTCACGGGGAGGGTGGGGCTGGAGGCTGCAGCTGGAATCCGATTCCGCTCCCTCCTCAGACACCAGCTGGGCTGCAGATTTAGTCTCTCCTCTGGGAGCCACCTCCTGGCCCTACACAGGAAGGGTAGGGCAGCATTGGGCAGGCGGCAGCTGAGGACTTGGGGCATCACGCTTATCTTTGACAGTGGGAAGCAAGACACGAGCAGATTATTATCCAGATACATCTAGCTTCAAGTCTCAGGACCAGAGTTTTGTAATGAAACCACATGAGGTCCAGCTTTAAATAACACGTACAGAGAGATACACCTTCTTGCTCATATGAAAACAGCTGCAATGACCACCCTTGTTCCAAGCACTTTCCAAGTCTTATGTGTGCAGTTAATCCTCGCAACAATCCTATAAGGGAGTTTCTATATTTATCCCCAGACATAGTTGGGGAAACTGAGGCACAGATGTAGAAATTTGCATGAAATCACATATCTAGAAAGAAGAGAGTCAGGATTCAAACCAAACTGGGCAGTTTCCAGGCCCGTGCTCTCAACAGTACACTCCAGCATCTCTTGCTAATAATGATGATGATGATAACTTCCTGCGCTAAGTGCTCTGTCTGCCTTATTTCATTTATTCTACTTCAACAACACCATGAGCTCATGGCTTTATCCCCATTTCACAACTGCGCACAACGAGAATAAGAGCAGCTACATGATGTGTACAAGGTCACAGTTTAAAAAAACTCAGAACCAGGACTCAAACCCAACTCTGTTCAAGTCCAAAGTCCCTGCTTTGTAAAGTACAATGAGACCCCTGGGACTGTGGCATAGAAAGATCCGAGACCTTTGCAAATCCTCAAGTTCCCAAATGCCCCCCGAGCAGTATTCAAGATTCCTTGTGGACGCAGTAAAGCACGGCTGAAGAAAAGCAAATTACTCCTGCAGAAAGAGTGAGTCTGTGAATACAAAACTGAATTCCCTTGTGAAATTCCTTTCTATCTCAGAATCACCACTTTCTTAAATCCCTGTCCTTTCTCATTCTTCCCGTCCCTGGCATGAGAAGTGGGCTTTCCTATGGGGGCCATTTCTTTCACAAAGTCACAAGTTGTGGTCACATCCTGAGAGCTCTGAGCATGTGATGACAAGGTGTGAACAACACTACGTGTGTATGGAGGATGCTTAGCCTTGCTCACGAGGCCAGGCTCTCATCTCCACAATCCGCGTTCAGTGAAGGAATGACTATGAGACAGCGTGTGCCTTCCAGGTTGCCTATAAATAGAGAAATGACAAATTTTGATCTGTGAATCATGATAATGGTAACATTAGCTCTTACTTAGTGAAAAACTACAGCCAGGTCCACCTAATGTCTACCTATCAAAGACTGATTGAATAAACTATGGAACATCCATGCTGTGGAATATGATGCAGCAGTGAAAAAGAATGCCTATTGTCTCCATGGATTTCTATGGAGTTATCGCCGGGATAAAAAAATCTAAAACAGAGAAAAGTGCTCACAGCATGCTGTTACCTGTAAGAGAAGGGGAGAATGAGTATATAGTAGCTTATATTAAAAACAACAAAAGGGTTTTTAAAAATCTAAAATAGAGAAAGAGAAAAGGAGAGAGAAAAAAATCTGGAGGAGCAGGATAAAATCTTGACTTCTTTGATGATAGATTCTATAGATTTGACTCTGAAACCATGTAAATATTTCCCATAATTAGAAAACAAATTTATATTTTTAACAGCAATTCTCAAAACATAACAAATGCCTAACTATATATCAAGTTGATGGCATACACACTGAAAGGGAAACTATATTGTGACTTTAAAATAAGTCATTTCACTCCACATCTCTAATGAGATATACTCTATCATCTAAAAGAACCAGGGGAAACTGTTTTAAGAAATCATATTGCTTACGGTGGGGGTGCTATTTTTGCTCTGGTTCTGCTGCATGTGTGGTAGGAGATAAAAACAAATGAATAATTATATTGGTGTCATTGGGAACAAGAATTTTTAGCACAGAAGAAAAGAAATAAAAATTATTAAGGTTAGTCCTGGATTTAATTTGTAGATATGTTTTTTTTTCCCCAGGAGAATCACAATCTAAATATCTGACAAGCTTGTTATCACAAATGTCCCAGGACTTCTGACCCTGGGCAGAGAGCCTGGTCTGATAATGAATCATACTTTAAGGTATAATCTAAAAGTATTAAGTGAAAATATGTCTCCTGAAAAAGAAATAGTTGGTGTTGTTGCTCACACCCCTATTAGCAATGCTGTGACTGCATGCATCACATAGGAGGAGCGGGAGGGTCGTTTCCAAACTTGTTTTTTTTTTCTTTTTGCAAGCACGTCAACTAAGCATCAGTGCTGGCTTCTTTGGCCCTCCCATGTGATGACAAATTCTCATCCACTGAACTCTCAGCTGCTGGTTAAAACCACGATTAAATGCATAAGTGTAAAACACAGTTGAATTAAAGAAATTATGAGGCATCCTGAATGATTAAGTCATATCTTGGTGACTTTTCAAAATTGACTGAACCTTACATACCAAGGTGAAGAATACTGTAGACGTTTGGCATTTGGTAGACCTAGCCTAACACCCAACATTTAAGAGCAATGTACTTTTAAGCAACTTGCCTAATAGTCCAGAGCATCCATTTCTATGGTGGTGAAATGTAGATAATTGTACCTTTTTCTTAGATTTGTTGTGAAGAGTAAATGAGATGAAGAGGTGAAATCCAGAGTCTGACAGATACGGTAGGCATTGAACATATTATATATATTATAGCTAGGCTGTGCCTCAGAATCAAAGGTCAACTAGTATTCTATTGGTGCCCCAGAGTTTTGCAACTCAGCTAGATTCTTCTTTAATACTTTCCCAAATAGAATAGGTTTGCTAGACAAATCACAGATATTTGAGGAAAAAGAAAGTAAATGTTGAAAAATAACTTCACTTTGAGTTGTGATTGTCATTAGTGGTATTTGCCAAATATTTCCCATTTTTACCTTCCTTTGAACACGTGATAGAATTTCATGTCTTGAGCACTATGCCATTGATTAGAAACAAGTGATTAGTTCTGTCCATTGAATTGTCAGCAAAAGTGATGTTCATGAATGTCTCATCAACACTGGAGATTTTAATTGCCGGTGCAAGACTCTCTGGAGCTTTCTCACAGCTCAGCAGCCACCAGTGATGTTCCAGATGACAACTGTTCCATTAGCCTAAATTCTCCATTATCTAGAATTCCTGATACGCAAACTTCTCATGCTGATTTGTGGTGAATAGAGAGTGAGAACAAGAAGCAAAACTTTTTTCTTTTCTTAAACTTCTGTGATTTGGGGAATGCTTGTTAGTACAGCATATTCCAGCCCATCCTGACGGATACATAAAATCAATCAGATTTCAGCCAATTGGTTTTCTATAATTCAGTTAAATTAAGCTCACTTTTGCCTTAGAGGGGATTTTTTATAGTGACCCTTGAAAAAATTTCAGATCCAATAATCAGCATTTTATATATAAATTTGATCGTCTTATTCCAGATTGTCTTATACCACAGCATAGATTAGTAGATAACAAAAATGGAGTCAAGTACCTGTGTCAAGGGGATTTCCTTGTCGCCTACCGCTCTTCTTTTTAGTCATTCTGGGCTTCTTCCTGCTCCTCTGACAAACCGAGCTCATGCTCTGAGTCCTTGCACTTGCTGGTGCCTCTACCTGAAGCAATGTGTTGTCATCAAATATTGAAATAGGTGGCTCCTTCCCGTTTTTCAACCTCTGGGTTTATTTCACCTCCTCAGACAGGTCCTCCCTGGTCAACCCAGGCACAGTCTATCATTTCACCATGTTTTATGTCCTTCACGGTACTTAGTACTAACTGCATTGGTCCTATTTATGCATGTGTTTGCTTGCTAATTGTCTCTCTTCCCTTCTGAATAAGACAGCTCTTTTGCCGATCTTGTTTACTGCTGGATAAAAACAGTGCCTAGAACAGCGATGACAGACAGAAGATGCTCAATAAAGATTTGTTTAATAGATGCAGATGAGAATGTGAGACATATTTTCTTTCCAATGATTGCTGAAGGGTATATCACCATCCCCCGGACCTTGGACTGAGGACTTTGGGTATGTTCTACCGAAAACAACAATGATTTGTGAGATTGTTGATTTACTTAAACCCTCAACTTCCTACCTCTTCTCATATCTGAGACAGCAGTACTGGCTATATTTTCTGACAACGATCTCCTTTCCCTCCTTTCTCTCCTGATGCTTCTGAAATTTCCTCTTCGTCAGGAAACATATGCTCTCCTCTCTGATGATTTCCTCTTGACTTCATCGGTCACAACAACTCTCCCAGGAGTTCTGTTGTTTGGATAATTTAAACTTGGTGAATTTTGAAACTTTGCCTCAGTTAATCCTCTAACAGGTGATTCTCTGAATAACTTCTACTTGTTCCTAGAATATCAGACATCCTCTCATTCTCTTTTGAATGGCAGCTTGCCACAGCTTGCTAATTGCCCCTGGTCAAGTCTCTATGGAGGGAAGTAGACAGAAATGTTTCATGCTGAAATATTATTGTTTGAATGGTGAAGCACACTTATGCAATGGAGAACTTAACATTCAAGGAAGATAGTTAAGGGGCCGGCCCGGTGGCGCAAGTGGTTAAGTGCGTGCGCTCCGCTGCGGCGGCCTGGGATTTGCCGGTTTGGATCCCGGGCGCGCACCAACGCACTGCTTGTTGAGCCATGCTGTGGGGGGGGTCCCATATAAAGTAGAGGAAGATGGGCACAGATGTTAGCTCAGGGCCAATCTTCCTCAGAAAAAAAAATAGGAGGATTGGCATCAGATGTTAGCTCAGGGCTGATCTTCCTCACCAAAAAAAAAAAAAAAAAGAAGAAGAAGAAGATAGTTAATAGTTCCTGCTTTTAGTCCCACTGCTTAATTAAATGGCAACACGGTAATTCCGTTTGGATGATTTGAACCCCTGAGAACAGATGGAACCAATCATTTCAGGATATCGGTGGCACGGAAAAGCATGCAAGATAGTGGACTATCCGGCATCGATCTCCTGGCAAGGCTTTTGTAATATTCAATGGACTCTTGCCTGTTTCCTCTCTTTTCTTAAAGAAGTCAAGGAAAACATTGGGACTCAATCTAGACAACTCTATCCTGAAAAGGCAATAATTTCATTATGCAGAAAAGATTCCACGCTATGGACAGAATGTTCAGAGGAAGGAGTGGCTCACATATGCAACAATACCACACATTTGTAGAGTAGTCTCTAATTTGATTTACAGTATTGTACACACATATTTTTATTGAAAAAATATTTGAAGTGCCTGTTTATCAAGGCGCCATCACTTTCCAAAATAAATTCTATCCACTTCTCAGAGGTCAATTTTATAAATGATTGTGTGTGTGTGTGTGTGTGTGTGTGTGTGTGTGTGTGTGAGAGATATGTAAAATGATGAGACTAAATTACAGAGTAGTTTTTGAAGTAAATAAAATACAATCATAATTAAGATGATGATGATGGTGATGGTGATGATGTTTATTGAGGTTTTGTCTTAATGCTAGGCACTGTGCTAAATGCTTTATCTACAGTCATGCATCGCATAATAACAGGGATACATTCTGAGAAATGTGTTGTTAGACAATTTCTTCATTGTGTGTATATCATAGAGAGCACTTACACAAACTTAGATGGTACAGCCTACTACACACCTAGGCTCTAGGGTACTAATTTTATGGGACCACCACCAGTATATGTGATCCATCATTGACCAAATGCTGTTATGCAGCACATGACTGTAGTATATTTTATTATTTAATTCTCACAAAAACTCTATGCAGAAAGTACCATTTTAGAAATGAAGAAACTAAGAGATTAAATAGCTTATCCAAGGCCACACTGCTTATGAGGAACTAGGGATGGACCTCGTTATTTTCGCTGGAACAAAAGCTCTTAATCAGGATTTTTTACCTAGTAGAGATCATAAGGTATGTAAAATTGTTGCGTCCTGGTTTTATTTCCTTTAACTCTGTAACCAAGCAGTTTTGCTTAATGTCAATATAAACATTATTTTTAAACTGTCGACCTTGTAATTGAACGGATATGTCACAGTTTCCTGAATCACCCTCTGATGTTGAATGTCATAATATTGAATCAGCATCTAGGGAAACCTGGACTCTGAGAAATCGCATGTGCATTTTTTTTCCAGGAGTGAGATCATAGCTTTTATATAATTCTCCAAAAAGTCCATGACCCAGAAAAAAAATCATAATAGATAATGTCTGTGTTCATTTATTCTTTAAGGTTAATTTTTATTTACATATTCAACAGCTATTTCCTGACAGTGATCAGAGCACGGGGCAGAGGGATGAATCAGACATGGTCTTCTTCCTCCAGGAGCCCCAACAGTACGTTCACACATAGTTATGATGGCCCCTTCCCATTCTGAGCCTCCTGGCTGCTCTGGCTACACTGGCCTGTGGTTATCTCTCCTTTTCTAACATACCCAGAGTCATGGCTACACAGTTCAGCACATCATGTTTTTAAATTAGTCCCTGTATATTAAGGAAGCATTCCTTAAAGGCAAGGATGGTGCTTTCCACATTTCTGGCATCTCTACCCAGCGTTTCATCCAGGGGCGGGCACAGACCAATTGATCAGTGGATATTCTTTGAGCATCCTTCAATCAGCCTGGTGCAGAGAAGTGAATCTGGAAGACATTGATTTGAACCCCTACAACCCTACTTACTTGTTGTGTGACCTTAAGTAAGTCACTTTAGCTATCAAGATGGCTGACACCATCCATCGTGTCCGGCTACAGTCTCCCTTGGGTCCACATTTATATTAGCATAGCTATATCTGCCTTCTATTGGATAGTGTTTCCACGGCACATCCTTTCCATGCCTTTATTTTCAACATCAATTTATCCTCATATCTAAGGAGTATTTTCCTCACCTGGAAAAAAAGAAAGCCAATCTCTATCTCTGATAGTTGTTTGATAATTAGAGAACACGTATGTTAAGGGTGTATCGCACAAGAGGCATTTGGTAAATATTTGTGGCTTTTCTTTCTGAGTGGTCTCACCACCCATTGGTTAGACCACATCAAGAGGCATGAGGAAGTGTTTCTCCATCTGCAACCCTCAAAGGGCCCCTTCCCTGCGCTGAGCTAGAGTCAGAATGGCTTTTCCCCACATCTTCCCATCTCTACCATCTGCGCAGCCAACTGTTCTCTACTGTGAGCTTCCCGCTTGCGACCCCACTAAGCAGGTGTGGCCGACGCCTGCCTCCTCTCTGCTTCGCATGCAGAATCTGATTGTGTTTGACGGCTGCTCGCGATGGAGGAAAAAACCACGAATTGGATTAAATGCTCTTTGTTTAGACTTTATTAGCCAAAGACGCTGCTGCATAATTAATTGGAGAATAAACTGTAATCTCACACTGAGGCAGAGACTCAGCCCCCTGAAACACAGCCTTGCTTGCGTGTAGGATGATTGGGGGTGGGGGTTAGTCATAATTTACTGGTGGTCTTTGAGAAAGAAATGGGCATGGACCAAGGAAAGAAGAGGACCCTAAAGATGTCTTTTCCACACAGACCTTCATCCTGATCTTATAAGACTGGACACTTATAAGCCAGGTCACCTTAGCTTGTTGCTTAATCTAAGATTCAGTTTCCGCATTTGGGATAAGTATAGGATTCTGATGAGGATTAAATAAAAGAAAACATTTAAACAGTTTAGCACAGTGGCTTGCAAGGGGATGAGTCCTCAATATATATAGGCTAATATAAATTAACTATAATAATAATTTTACTATTATTTTATTACCATTCTAATTATTCTTCTTAAAATTATTTTATTACCATTATAATTATTATTACCAATGTAATTATTTAGAACTTACAGAGAAGTCTCCAGATGGCCAACATTTCATAAGTTGGGCTTCTGAGGTAGCCCACTGATACTTTAAAATTAATAGAATCCCAGAAACTTCTAGGAAATTCTAGTCTTATCCTCCTATTTCACCTCAATTATCCTAGAGAGAAGTGCCTTGTCCAGAGAGAAACAGAAACTCAGCGGCAGTAGAGAAAGGTTTAAGTAGCTGGTCTATGCTTTATTCATGATAACATGGAGCAAGTGTCCTGAAGCAACACAAACCCCTTCTTTTTAAGATGATCCTATTAAAAATATAAGTACAAGCAAAAACACTTTTTTATTCCTCCGTTTTCCCCAGTTTATTAATCTGAATGTTTCTTAGTTAAAAAAATTAACTTTATTAAAAAAAATAATAAAGAACTTCTGTACTGAAAAGAAGTCCAGTCTGCCTAATGTGGCTGAGATGGGTAGTCACAAGCCCCTCCTTATTTTAAAATATCTCCCCCAGCTCATTTCCTGGTGCTGAAATTTCCGCTTCTGACAGCTGTCCTTCTCCCTTGTCCCACAGTAGATGTGCAGCAACCATGTGTTGAATAAATGAATAAATCTCAGATTCTCCTTGGGCTGACACCATCCATCGTGTCTGGCTACAGTCTCCCTTGGGTCCACGTTTATATTAGCATAGCTATATCTGCCTTCTATAGGATAGTGTTTCCACGGCACATCCTTTCCATGCCTTTATTTTCAACATCAATTTATCCTCATATCTAAGGAGTATTTTTGTAAGAATATATCTATGTATCTACATCTATCTATCTATATTCAATTCTGACAATCCTTGTCTTTTAATTGGATTAATTCCTCTATTTACATCTAATATAATTTATGATATATTTTGGTGGAACTCCACCACTTTACTATTTTCTCTATTTGTCCCACTTATTATATATCCCTTTTATCTCCTTTACTTGACTTCTATTGGGTTTTTTTGGTTATGCCATGTCCCCTTCTACTGATACACTGATTATGCATACTTTTACTAAATTTTTAATACTTAGTCTAGAGATTAGAGCCTGCATCCTTGACCATAGTCAAATATGAATTACTGCTTTCACTCCTTTCCTGAGATAGGAACCTTAATATATTTTAACTCTATTTACTCCCTCTCGCCTTTTGTTATATTGTTGTTATATATTTTAATTCTACATATATTTTAAATTATGTAAGACAATATTATCTTTCTATACCATCAATAGATATACAGTTTATACGTATATCTATTCAAATATATTCAGATTTTTCCATTGCTCTTCATTCTTTCCCGCATTCCTGTTTCCATCCAGAATAATTTTTCCTGAGCCTGAAGAACTCGAATTTTTAAGTATTTCTTGTAGTGTAGGTCTGCTATAAATTATCTCAGGTTTTGTTTTCATGGAAATGTCCTTATTTTGCCTTCACTTTTGAAATATATTTTTGCCATACAGGATTCTAGGTTGGCAATTACTTTTATTCAGTGTTTGTATTCTGGTTTCCATCTTTTCCTGAGAATCAGCTGTTATACTTATTGTTATTTCTCTGTTTTCTTTTCTCTGTCTGCTTTTGAGATTTTCTGTCTTTGGTTTCCAACAGTTTTACTATAATGTGACCCAGTGTGATTTTTTTTGTATGTATCTTACTGGAATTTGTAATGCTTCTTGAATCTGTGGGTTGGTGTCTTTCATCAGTTTTAGAGAATTCTCAGAAATTATTTCTTCAGGTATTGCTTCTGTCCCTTTCTGTCTTCCATCCAATACTGATATCCCATTTACATGTATGTGAGATCAAAATACTGTGTCGTATATGCCACTTTTCTGTTTTTGCTCCTTCTTTTTCTCTCTAAGCTTCTGTCCGGATGCTTTCTACTGATTTATCTTCCAGTTCATTAAAACTCTCTACATATATAACTGCTGTGTGAGTTAAACATTATTGCAATGTTAATTTCATTTTTTTCCAGCCTAGGGTTTTCCTTATATTAGTTTCTCTACATTTCAGTTATTTTTCTAAATTTTCCATCTTGTCTTTCAGTTTTTGAACCCACCAATTATTGTTGTTTTTCAGTTCACGTTTGATGTACTTTCCAATAGATGGATCACTCTGGCTTCATTTCCATTGTTTATTTTTTCTCTTAGCCTCCCATATTGGTATGCATGGTAATTTTTGGATGAATGATGTACAAAAAATATTTGAAACAATTGTGGAGGCTCTGGATGCTCTTTTCTTTCTCCTGGAAAAATATATGTAGTTTCTGGCAGGAAGTTCAAGTAGGAGCAGGTCATCAAAATGCAATAAAGAATGAATATGACTCAAAGTGTGTTTTAGCCTTGTAAGAGTGTTTCTATTTCATTTCAGTTCTCCTCCTGGAGTGTAATCCTTCAGTTGCCCCAATGAAATGCCTGCCATGTTTACTAGAGCTTCTCTACTCTGATGAGACCTGAACCCCACTCCTTATCTCCTCTGAACTTTTGGTTAGCTCCTCAGCCTCCCAGCGGTGACTGTCTGCCTGGTGTTTCTGCCTCTCATCCCATCCCCCACTTACAAATCAACAAATAATTCAAGGGGCAAACCAGCTTAGACTGGCAGGCTCCATTTCTACACTTATCTTCTTTCTGGGATCTTGCCCACTTGGGTTCTGGCTATCTGGATAAGTCTGAATTTCATATTTGCTTTTCTGTTTGTCCTCTACAACCCTATGAGACTGATGAAAGTTCCAGTCAAAAAGTTCCATTTCTCTGACTCTTAGCAGATGTTTTCTGCTCAGATTCTCAATCTTAGTGGGCTCACCTCAGTAAGAGGTGAGCTCCCCCTTCTCTCCAGGACTCTGTCCCCTACCCCAGGTCATAGCTGTTCCCATAACTGCTAAGTGCTTTCTATTATAACACAGTATTTTTAGTTGATCCTGGTGGGAGTGTTAATCTAACATAAACTTGTTCGTTGGAACTGGAAATGGGTATTTGGGTCTACATTTGAAGCTGTGGAATTTGTTGGAATCTTGAATTTCCAGCAAGGTCATGATTATCTGGGTCTCCAAACTGAGTCCCAGAAACCTGAAGGTAAGGTCCTTCTAAGTCTTGGGGTTCATTTGAGAACATTTGGGATGAAGCCCCATTTTATCGCAGCAATGGAAACACAGACGAAGCCTCTGATTTTCAAGAATGCCGTCTGGTCCCCTGGCAGCTTTGCACCACGCTCTTTCCTCTTCGCAGAGAACGCCTCGCTCCATATGTTCCCCCAGACGGGAAGTTCCACCCAGGGCCTCTTTCCAAAAGCAAGCGCGATTTCCCACATGGTTAGTTTGGGAGTTTTGTTTCTTCAGGCTTTACTGTGAGTCCTTCAAGGTCAGCTCTCCTCACTGTTTTGAAGTCTGCATCTTTGGAATGCATGGGACTGGTTTCTGGGAGTCAAGAGTGGATCCCTCTTGAGGCCTCAGTTTCCTCTTCTTTTGGCCCCGGCACTGTTCCGGTCGCTTTCATCTCTAAGGTAATGTATTTGAACCTTCCAATCCCTCATCCCCAGGGTCAACTTTGTTGACTTCTTTTGCCTACATTCTGACCCAATCCTCTGCCTCTGACACTTCATCTCTCACCCCAGGTAACTGCAAACTGGCTTCTCCTTCACTTAGTCTCTCCCACCCCAAACCCACCTCTCCAACTCAAACTGGCTTCTACATAATATTTCTAAAATACGCACTTAGTCATGCAGGTCTCCCTATTTAAAATGTTTCAACATCACATGCAGCACTCTTCTACTTCATTCGGGGAAGTATAGATGCACTGCAGCCCATCTGAAGAACAATTTGTAAATATATACCATTAAAAACTTCACGTACTCTTCACCCTGAAATTCTAATTTACCTTCAGAGAGCCTAGTCAAGTATATCCATTGCAACATTGCTCACAACAAAGATTGGAAAAAACCTAAATGATCATTAACTGATGCTGTTTAAACAAATCATGCTGACTCCAGTGGGAATGTCATGTAGCTTTTTAAAAAGCACAAGGTGGACACTTAAGTGCTTTTTTGGATCAATTTGCCAAGATATCTTTTTAAGCAAAAAAATTAAAAAGCAAGTTATATAGGGGCCGGCCCCATGGCATAGCGGTTAAGTGCGCGCGCCCTGCTGCTGGCAGCCCGGGTTCGGATCCCGGGCGCGCACCGACACACCGCTTGTCAGGCCATGCTATGGCGGTGTCCCATATAAAGTGGAGGAAGGTAGACATGGATGTTAGCTCAGGGCCAGTCTTCCTCAGCAAAAAGAGGAGGATTGGCATTGAACGTTAGCTCAGGGCTGATCTTCCTCACAAAATAAAAAAGCAAGTTATAGAATCGTGTAAATAGGATAATCCTTATATGTTAAAAAAAAAGTGAAAGGAAAATATATGATGCATTTCTTCGTTTAGGTATCATCTGTCCTTCCACACCAAAATGTGACCTCCATGAGTGCAAAGACTGTGTCTTTCTCTCTAATCTGTCCCCAATATCCAGACATAATAAAGCTCAGTGAATATGCATCGTCTAACGCATCAGAGAAAAGAGCCTGGGTGATTAGGGGTCTGGGGCGGGAGAGAGGCTGGCTTGTCACTGTTTATCCCACATACCCCAGAGTGGAGAAGCTCCCCGCAGCCGCGTTTCCCATCTCCCCACCATGTGCTCTGACCACTGGCCATCTTGCTCTGTCCTGAACTCACAGGGCACGTCCACAGGGGGCCACGTCTGCTCACTCTCTTGCCTCTGCCTTGGGCACCTTCTCAGCTGTTCCGCTAAACGCCTGCTCATCCAGCCTGAATCACTGGCTCCATCCCCTTAGTTGCAAACATACTTGTTCCCCCTTCTGCATTTCGTTAGCACTTTTCCTTAGCACCTCTCGAGTTATCCAGACCTTACCTATGACTCTTTCCCTAAAGGCTGCAATGTTCTACCTGCAGGAGAACACGAAAAGCCCAGAACATACTCAGCAAACACTAGATGGAATCAATGTCTAAGAATGAATGAGTTTCACAGGAGCTCAAAAATGGAAACAGCTCAAGTGTCCATCAACTGATGAATGGATAAATAAAGCATTGTATATCCTTACAATGGAGTGTTATTTGGCAATAAAAAGAAATGAGGTACCGATACATACTACAATATGGATCCACCTTGAAATCATTATCTTAAGTGAAAAAAGCTAGTCACAAAGGGCCACCTACTATATGATTTCACTTACATGAAATGTCCAGAATAGGGAAATCCATAGATACAGAAGGTAGATTGGTGGGTTTCCGGGACTGGAGAGGATGAAGCGTTGAGCAGGGTGGGGTGGAGGGTGCTGGCTGAGCAAGTGGAGTTTCTTTTCAGGAAATGAAAACAATCTAAAAACTGATTGAGGTGTTGAATGCACAGCTCTATAAATATACTAAAAGCCATTGAATCATACATTTTGAATGGGTGAGTTGTTTGGTAGGTGAATTATATCTCAATAAAGCTGTTTAAAAAATGGAAAATGGAAAGAAAGAGTGAGTGAAGGAGTGAGTCACGGACCAGGTTAGTACAGGTTAATGAGGCATCCCAGTAGGTAAAGAGTCTCTCCTCCTGACTCCCTACACCTGCCAGGAGGATCCCTCCTAAATTACTGAGTTGTTTATACAACAGACATCATCAAGTCAATTATCTGCTTTCACCATGCCGGGTACTGGGGATACAGGAATGAATTAAAGGAAATATTCTCTACCATCACAGAGCTAATTGTTTAGCGTGATAGCCTGATATTTAACAAAGTATCACACAGGAATTTATTATTCTTATTACTGCAGTTATGTTAAAAGCTACAAAGGAAAGACATCCGAAGCAGCAGTAGACAATATAAGAATATTGCTTGTCTGGTCTGGACCAGGCCCCCCACGGCCAGGTAATTTTCAAGACTAATACCATCCCTCTGACTGGGCGTTTTCTGGTAACATTGCCTGCCCTCGCCCCTCACAAACTAACGGAGCTTTTAGTAAAAGAATGCAGAGCCAGGCCGTGTGTGCCTGGAGTGGCTTGCCCTGTCACCGCTGGGATGGACGGCCCTACCTGGGGCGCGAGGAACACCCAGGAACTTGGCCCTGACACCTTCCTCTGATGCAAACCTCCACATCTGCCTTCCAATGCCCGGCAAGGTGGATAGATAGCTTTAATTACACCAGTCCTTCAGGACACTTCCAGGCCTTCGCTGATGCATTTCATTTCCTCCTGCTACAGGCCCCTGGTGCCGGGTGATATAACTCAACAGAAGATTTCCCCAGGAGGGATTTCAGAAACTAAACCTCCGACTTCGCTGACACTGCAGGTGTTGAGTGAGCCGGGCCGCTTCGCCTCGTTTCTCAGAGCCGGTGATTCACAGCTCCAGGAGCTCATGAAAAGCCGATCAGGCCAGTCTTGGATGAAACTCCTGTATTCCCCATGGTCTTCAGGATGGATTCCAAATTCCCACTGTGGCTCACACAGCCCTTTGAACAAGGCAGTATTTGCACAACCCTGCCCCAGCCACCTCCCTCGCTAATCTGCTCACCATCCTCGTCTTCACCACTAGCATTAACTTGTCCTCACCAGATTCTAAACATGCACTTGTCCCTGGGCTTGAATGACCTCATCTCATCCCTCAACAGCCCTCCAAGACCGGGAACATTCTTATCTCCATAGTACAGATGAAAAAACAAGGCTGAAATAACTTCCCCAAGTCTTATAGCTAATAAGTGGTAACAACCGGATTTCAACCCAGGCAGTCCGGCTGTGATTTTAATCACTTCGCTATTTCGCATGAGCAATACCAAATTACTTGCAATTCCCCCAATGTGCAATCTTCTCATGCCTCTGGGCAGGAAGGGATCTGTTTTTGTAGGGCTGAAAGCTTATTCAGTTTCGGAGGCCCTCTTCAAGAAAGAAAAAAAAAAGCACTAATAAAAATTTAGGTATTAATGGGAATACTTATTTCAAATAATAAAAAACGGCAAATTATAAATTTTAAAATGCTGAAAAACATCACAAAGTTAAAAAATCCAGAAAAATAACACATTTCTATAATTTTCTTTCTGACATATATGAGCATAGTATGATTTTCCTACATTTTTTGTTTGTACTTACTGATTGCTTCTTTGGATGCCCAAAAGTTTGTGATGTCATTTTCTACAAGGAGAATGGAAAGATAATTCAGCCTTTCTTCAAGGGCAGAGGTTGGTAAACTGAGGCCAGAGGCCAGGTGCTGTTATTATAAACAAAGTTTTATTGGAATGCAGCCAGGCCTATTTGTCTGTGGGTTCTGTCTCGTTACAATGAGACAGAATTGAGCCCTTACAATAGAGAACATACGACCACAAAGTCTAAAATATTTACTCTCTGGCCCTTTTACATAAAAAGTTTGCCAGCTCTGCACTAGGACCGTGGTCTCTGGCAGCATTTAAGGAAAATGCTCCAAAACTTAGTTTCACTTACTTCCTCTTACGTACTCTGTTGCCTCTGGGCCAGACATGTCCATCCACTCTGGATTCCTCCTTTAAGATCTAGTTCAGATATGCCCTCCCTGAGAAAGCATTCCTTGACCCACACCAAGGGCCACTCCTCTGTGCTCCCACACTCCCATTTAAACCCCCCTTCATCTATTATGGGGAAAAATCATTGCTTTAAGCTTCCCTCTAATTCAAGATTGGGAAGCTGATGGTGTAATCTGATCAGAGTTGAGTATCCCAAAACTAAGAGGGTCCACACTGATTTGGAAAGACTTACAGACACTGCTAGTGCTTGCCTCATATCCATTCTCCTTTTCTTACTTTCTTAGTAGCAGAAAGTGATTTTATTCAGAGCGTCATTGTGTCAAGTTCAGACTACATTTCTCAGTCTCATTTATGGTTCTGGTCAATGAGATATAAGTGAAAGTGTTGTGAGGGATTTTGAAAAAGGCTATTACTAAGAACTGCCTCAGCTTGGAGTTAACTTCTTGTTCTGTCATCACCAGCCTCCCTCCTCTTGGCTTCTTATAATATGGATGCAGTGGCTGGAACCTCAGCAGCCATCTTGGGCTATGAGGAGAATTTGTGGATGGAAATCAGTATTAGGGTTAACAAAATAGAAACATAAAATGTACTCTATGTCCAAGCTGACCCTGTGGAGCCACCATAAGTGCCTTGAACTATCTTCAGACTATAAATATAAATATAAATATAAATCCTGTGTGTTCACACTGCTGTAAATGATTCTCTCCTCCTAGCAGCCAGATGCAATTCCTAAGCAGTACAGGAGACAAAATTCTTGGATTATTTAATCAAATAGGGTAGGAAGGTGAGAGATACTTTAGAACTATCGAACACAAGGAACGTTAAATTTTTGTCATTTGATTTCACAAATTAATGGTAATTGACATTCTAATCAGGCACCAAACAGATTTTGCTATGAGAAAGGTTATCTTAAAATTGGTTTCCATCAAGACGATGTTGGTTGGTGCCAGCTGAGAACTCTAACATATGTGTATTTAAGCAAAAAAGGGGATTTATTGGTTCCTGTAACCGGGAAGAGTGGAAGTGGATCTAAGGCATCAGATAGTGTTGTTACCTTTTATCTAAGTTTCTTACTACCAGTTCTAATGGCTTTTTCCAGGTGACTGGGAAGCAGAGAAGCATATCCAAAAGCCACTAAGGCCTGCAATACTCTTGTTTTAGAGCCTATAGGAAAGATATTACTTTTCTGTCCCAGAATCCATGCAGAAAAATCCCTGATGGGCCAGTAGGATCACGTGCATACTCCTTGTACCAATTAGTATTGGCAGAGAGGAGTATGGAGATTGGCCAGTTTGGGACACATGCCAGCCCATGTGGTCAGGAGACAAAACGCTGTGATTGGCAGCCCCTCTGGAATCATAAAGAATGCATAGTCAAATGGTTAATGATAGATGAAGCATGCCCCAAAAGGAGGTGTTACCCAAAGATGTGGGATCAGACAAAAAACATACTACTCACCACCTATAGCGTGTCTGTCTTCCCCAGACTACCGTTAGCTCTTCGAGAACAGAAGCCAGGTCCATTTTTTGTACAATGTCTCTGGCACATGGTAGACATCCTATAAATGCTGGGTGAATGGGTGTTTACATCTTCGTTAATAAACACTTAGTTTTGGTATTTTGTAATAACAGAAACAATAGCCATTTGTGGACTGCTTCCTATGCCAAGCCTTTTTTTCCATTTAATCCTTAAAACAATTCCAGTTGCTCACGAGGAAAGCAAGGCTTAGAGACATCCAATAACTTGTCTAAAGCCACCCTGAATTCAAACCCCATCCCTATCTGAGTACAAAATCCATGTTTTTTCCTGGCAACATGCTACCTCTACAAGTATTCAAGGCGGTAAACGTTATCATAGATCCAAGTTATTTTGTTGTTGTTTTTTTTAAAGATTTTATTTATTTATTTTTTCCCCCCAAATCCCCAGTAGATAGTTGTATGTCATAGCTGCACATCCTTCTAGTTGCTGTATGTGGGACGCGGCCTCAGCATGGCCGGAGAAGCGGTGTGTCGGTGCACGCCCGGGATCCGAACCCGGGCCGCCAGCAGCAGAGCGCGCCCACTTAACCGCTAAGCCACGGGGCTGGCCCAATCCAAGTTTATTTTTGGTTGTTTTTCTCAAATCATCTTGGGGATCATCTACACCAGGGAATTTCAAATCTGGTTACTCCTAAGAATTGCTTGATATGCTCATGCTGATTCCTGGGTCTTGTTCCTGGTAATTTTGATTTAATAATTGTGAGGTAGGACCTGGTAACCTGTAGTCTACCTATTATTATGAAATATTACAAACAAGCAAAAACTAACAATCAAATATTCATGCATTCCCCACCAAGCTTAAAAATGAAACATGTCATATAAAATTAAAGTCCCCCCTGTACCCCTCTCTGATATCTTTCCCACTCCACAGGCAGTAACCTTTATCCTAAATCTCATGTTTACTGTTTCCATCTATGTTTGCATACTGTTATTACATATTTGTATGTCCATATGTAATATACAGTATCATTTTGCATATTTTAATATTGTATACATTATTTATCTCCACATACTCTTCCACAATTTTCTTTGATCTCTCGGTTGTTTTTTTTTTGTGTGTGTGTGAGGAAGATCAGCCCTGAGATAACATCTGTGCTAATCCTCCTCTTTTTGCTGAGGAAGACCAGCTCTGAGCTAACATCTATTTCCAATCCTCCTCCTTTTTTTTCCCCAAAGCCCCAGTAGATAGTTGTATGTCATAGTTGCACATCCTTCTAGTTGCTGTATGTGGGACATGGCCTCAGCATGGCCAGAGAGGCGGTGCGTCGGTGCACGCCTGGGATTCGAACCCGGGCCACCAGTAGTGGAGCGCGCGCACTTAACCGCTAAGCCACGGGGCCGGCCCTTCAGTTGTATATTCTGGGATGTAACCATATTGATGAACGTAGCGCCTGCTCCTTTGTTTTCATTGCTGTATAATAGTCCAATGTTTGGATTTACCACAATTTATTTATCCACTTTTTCATTGACGGACATTTAAATTGTTTGCAAACGTTCACTTTTACAATATTGCAATGAACATTTTTGAACATATCTCCTTGTTTACATGCATGATAGTTTCTCTAAATTGTATTTCGGGGAGTGGAATTATTGGGTCATAGGGAATGGTGAGTCTGTATTTTTTCATAACTGCTCAGTTGACTCTAATGGGTGGGAAAATTAAAGAACTACTGAGTCTGTGCCAATCCCAATATGTTAGTCCTCAGGGCTTCTCAAACTCTGATGTACAGATGAATTTCCTGGGGATCTTATTAAAATGCAGATTCTGATTCAATAAATCTGCAGTAGGTATGAGAGTCTGAATTTCTGAGAAGCTCCCAGGTGATACTGATGCCGATGCTCCATGAACCACACTTTGACTATCAAGTTATAGCTGAATAAAAATAAAAGCCCATGCTTTCAACGAAGTTTAGTAGGCACTTACTATGGGTTAAGGGCAGAAGATGTGGGAAGGAATAAGTAGGGTGAATATCCATCTCTTTTTATGTGGGAGAGTCTCAATTTTTGCTCAATATCTCTGTGCTTCTGTTTGGGTAACAAAAGTCAAGGTTGTCCCTAAATGGGGCACAGTTTCTGACCTTATGCTCTAAGTAGGGAAGCTTAGGGAATCAGAAGCTTTCTGAAAGGGAAACTCACTGCCCCAAGAAAGAAGTTTGGATGCCAGAACTAGATTTAGCTTCAGCATCTTTTTCAGGGCAAAATTAGAAGCTGCAGATGTTATTCTCACCAAAGTGCTCCTGTCAACTCCAAATAGTGAGGGGGCAAGGAGGAATTCCGGAATACTTCGCTGTTTCACAAATTTTCCGCCTTCAGAATTCTAAGCTGTTATTGAGTTGCTGGATTTTATACCAAATGATACCACCACCTGGGGACACAAAGGCTAAGCCCAAACAGAAGTAATAGTTATAGGGCCATGAAATGTCACTACAGACATGGTGGTTTGGATTTTGGTTATAACAGTTATGATTAAATTAAGCAGCTTTGAAAAGACTGCAGATGCATCTCTACTGTACTCGGTTCTGCTGTGGCTGCTTTCTTTGCACACCCCAGAACACAGGGTGATTTTTCATTCTGAACCAATCCTTCTTTAACTTCAAGAGGTGCTTCTCTAAGGCAAGATGGAAAGTGATTAGAGATGAAAATGCCTGGGGGAAATCTCATAGCCTTCACTTCAAGTCCTCATCTACAGAAATTGGGGATATGTGTATCACTCTTGCAAAATCATGCTCATTGCCTTGCATGGAGGTAGAGCAAGCTTTGACTTAGGGTCCAATATTTGGGCTTAGCTTCTACAAGCAGTGTTGCCGTGGGAAAGTCAACTGCTTTACTGTGCTCCTGATTCAGTGGTACCTAGAACAGAACATCATTTTTCTGGAAAAGACCTCAGAAAAACCACGTTACAGATGAAGATTTGTACAGCTAGAAACACACACGAATTTCTCAATGTCATACAACCAGTGTGAGTTTATAGAGCTTTGCCCAAAAAGAAGTGTGTGCATGAGCTGCCAAAAACACCTAGTTATAAAGATTGAACTTGTCATAAATGCATCTTAGCTTTCACAGTTCCATTTGGGCTTTATTAACTTAGAAAAATGTAGGACATTGTAACTAGATAATGTAGGATTATCCGTATGCACTAAATATGCGATAAGGATTAATCGTTTTATTTTTCCAAGTGGGCTGGATACAAATGACAAATTTCTATAAGTGTGGCAGCTCCCAAGCCCCTTTATGTAATAATAATTGACTTCTTGTTTATAAGCAGGCCTGAAAGTAATGTCTCTTTTTAATTAGTTTTCTGATGCCTTTCTTTTTCTTTTTTAATTAAACAATGCCACAGACAAACTTTTGAAGCTAAAGACACTTTAATGGATATGATCTGTCTGCCTTTCTTCTCTTGACTGTATTCATTATAGGCAAATCAATGAAAATTGATAAATGTGTGATGGAAAAAAAGGAATGTATTTGTATTCATTACAGGGGATTGGAGATAATAATAAAATGAAATGTTGGTATAGTGAGATATAAACCCAACCTACGGAATTGTTCAATATGAGAATAGCTGGATACATTTCATTACCACGATAGGGAGCAGCTCAGAAGCGGAAACCAGTAATTTTAAAAGTCTTAAGCACAGGGTTATGCTGACTATACAGTTCAATACGTTAATTGACAATAAATCCTGCTTGCCTCTAAAAGGCACTTGACTAGTCATTTTCAAGATGGTCATGATTTTTTATGATGCGGAACTTTTAATTTACAGGGATGATAAAAATAGATTTACTTTCAGCCACTTGTATTTGATTTAATTACCTAATCAACTATAAATCATCAACTATTGAAAAAGTAATTTAACACAGATGATATTTGGCTGTCATATTTTTGGGTTACTGCTAGGGAGACTTTGGTGAGTGGAGAGGAAAGAGACTATGGCAGAGTGAATCTTCTACACTTTTCTCCAAAGTCTGAAAGAAGCCTGCAGAGGTTAAATTAGATGGTTTGGTTCCACCTTCAAAAACATTCATTTGGCATTTTACCTATTTATTTCTTAACCAGATATGCCTAGGAGGGGTGTGATGGTGTCATTATAGTGGGAAAAATTGGGACTTGCTTATTTTTTAGCATTTTTCCAGCTCTTATATGTTGTCATATTGCCCCTAGTGACAAGTTGGATGTGAATCTAAAATGGTAGTTTAAGAATGACTGTGGAAAATAGAGGCTGGGCTCAGCAGAATCTGCTAGATTAAATGCCTGATTGATAGATGATGGTTATTTGTGATTAAAAAAGAAAGGCGTGGCTTACTGGAATAATTGGAGGTTCTGAAGCCCCAATGTCAGGAAACCTACTAGAACATCTCTCTCCAGGCTTGGTCCAACAACTCAGACACTCCCCTTTTCTATTTGCCTCTCCAGGAAATCAAAATTTGCAGCCCTTTTGTGACCATGTGCTAATTACTAGCCACTTGATTCTAAAAGGCAGGTCTCATCTTGTCACTTGGCTGCTCAGAATTCTTCAATGGTTTCCCATTATTCTCAAGGTGAAGTCTAAACTTTTAGACAAACCATCTCCTTAACCTGTCAGATACTGTTCAATACTCCCCAGTACTATATGTTCTAAACATTCTGAATATCTTTCAGTTCCTGCAAAATGATTTATTGGCTGGCTGGCTGGCTGGATGGATGAATGGATGGATGGATGAATGAGTGGTTAGATGGATGGGTGGATGGATGGATGGATGGATGGGTGGGTGGATGGATGGATGGACGAGTGAATGGGTAGACGGATGGGTGGATGGATGGATGGATGGACAGATGGATGGATGGATGGATGGAAGAGTGGGTGGATAGATGGATTAACAGATCAATTAATGAATTAACTTTCCTTCCCATTCCTAGCACTATTTAGCGCTAGTCCCTAAAATATATTCCTTTGCTCTCATTCTTCTCCATTCTACATCTCAGACATGTCAGTGTGTCTGAATCATATTAACTTGCCGGCTACTGAGGTGGTAGCCCTTTAGTGAAGTTCAACCCTACTCATGGTTCTAACCTGTCATCTTGGTTTAGCCTTTAGGAAGCCTTGAGGTCCTGGTGGAGGACACCATTTTTCCTGATTCATGTTATACTTAATTATCTCTCTCTGACAAGCAGGCACAGGATTCTTATCTCTTTTCTAGTCCCACACGTCTATTTTCTTTGGAGTCGACCCTTATCACCCATCTCTTAACTACAGATGGCTGCAGTTCTCGGCTCACATGTTGACCAAGAAGGGTGACAGGTTCTGAGTCAGTTAATGGATTTTCAACTTCTGTGTGAGACTTCTCTCCAGGTTTGGCAATGATTTCCAGTGTTAATTTCTCCCCAAACTCATCTTACTTCTGCAATAATACAAATGCCTTAGACAAAAAAAATGTTAATAATTTCTGAAGCTGTCTAATGGATACAATGGAGTCATTATTCTGTTCCATTTGCATGAATGAATGGAATTTATTGTTTTATCTGGCTGAGCTCTGTATACTAAAGTGAGCAAGGATGTGAAACTCATGATACATAAAATACATGTGTGTGTTTATACCTATTATTGAAAGGAAGATATAATACCTCAATTATATTTCAATACAGAAATATGATCCAAAACACTTCTATATGCCCTGCCCAAGACCAAGGGCATAGACCTATATTTTATAGAATTGAATTAATATTGCTCAGATCATTGTATGTTCTGCTTTGTTCATTTCATAGTTAATCAGAAACATTTGCCATATTTCCAATCAGTGTTAATAATGGTCATTTTTAATAACTGCAAAATATCCTATCATGTTGACGGAACATCCTTTAGTTCATCATTCCCCTATGGATGGACATCTTTCTATTATTTCTGTGTTTTTATTGCCATTGCTGTCATTGGAGATAATGCTGCAAAGACTAATAAAAGATTTGAATACAGAAAGTCTGATTAAAATTTCTCATCAATTTTTCCCTTCTCCGAAGAGTGTGGTTATCTCTGAGCTCATTATGTCCTTAATTTCTATTTTCATTTTCTTTTTTCGCAGTTTTCATATCTATTGGTGGCCTCTCTTAATATTCTGTAGTCCCCCCTTCTCTGCCTTTAACCTTAACAAACATATTAAAAGCTGTTTGTATAATAACACAGATACAGAGTCCAATCCACCTGAATTCAAACGTTCCATCCACCACTTAATAGCCCTGAGAACTCAAACTAGTGACTCACTATTGCTAGCCTTCAATGTTCTCAACTGCAAAATGAGAACAATACCTGCATTATAGGTTTATTTTAGAGTAAACTTTAAGAAAACTTTTTTTGTTATTTTAAAAACTTTTAATATTATTTTGTTTGAATAGCTTTAAAAGTTTGGACTCAGGGAGTAGGATCAGATCTGAAAATTGTAATGAGGAATTTTTTCTCTTGGTTTGGTTTATCTGTCTGCTTGTTTTCTTCCCACTTTCCATTTAAATAACCATAGAGAGCACTGTACTGGCAATAGACCAATTTTAGAGTGTCTGTGCCTAACTAGCCATAATAATCTTTCTTTGAGATTTCTTCCCATGTTACTACATAATATTCCTAAAAAATAAACTTTAAAATAAATGGCAGCGGTTTGCCCCAACAAATGAGTATTCCGCATTTTTTACAAGCGTGGTGATTCATTGAGTTGGTTTGGAAGTTTTTACTATTGTACGTAACATTGTGGTCAATAACTTTGAGTATAAAACATTCCCTTCAAATCAGAATTATTTCCTTAGGATGAATTCCTGCATTGGGGCCTACAATGTCAAACAATATAAACATTTTAAACTTGATTCATTTTGAAATTATGTTTTTCTGAAGCATCATACTAATTTTTTATACCTGCTAAACCCTCTTAGCTTCAGTAACATGATACTAGAGGAAACAGAATAGAAAGCTTCAAAGAAACGAACTCAGCTAGTTCCATAATACAAGACTCATGTTCTGGGAAATGTCATATATGTTTCCTTTTACATTTTGTTGTTTCAGATTCTGTATATGAAATGACCAAATAAATACCATTTTCATAGTAAAAATACTATAGCTTTACAACATATAAGCAAAGACTTATGAATTAACCTGGTAAGTGTTATGGCAGGAGGAAAAATGAAAAGGACATTTACTTTACTAAAAATTTCATCGATTGGGCTAAAATACAATAAATCTTGGTCAGGTTCAGTATAGTTTTGTCTTCTTTTGTATGTCTCACAAATGTCAGCCAGAGAGTTTATTGCTTAAGATGATGTTCTGTGTTTAAACTTTTTGTTTATGAAACTGTTTTCTTGTGGTTGCTGTTATTAAGAAACAGTGGTTTTCCCTTATTCTCAGTGATGAAGTGTTTCTAGACTAGCATGTCAAAGTGTGGGATTGTCTAAGCTTAGCACTCCCCTTGACTTTCTCTCTCTCTCTCTCTCGCTCTCTCTCCCTCACTCCTACCCAGGCAGATCACTCCTATTCCATCAAATGTTCACCTCTGCTAATGAGTAGTTAATGGGTTTTGGCATCATTAGAAGCAAAGCATAAACAGGGCTGTTGCATCACAGGATGGCCTGGTGTGCTGTAATCGTGCATATGGGATCTGCAAATCCAGCCCCTGAGCCGTCTCCTAGTTTCCCCAATAGCTTCCTGGAGCATAGAGTGTTTAGAAATACAGCTCTATTTTAAAACCTCCGATTCACCACTTTATCTGGCTGCATCTTCCTCTTGGAATTGATAACATGTTGACTCAGAGTCATAATGGTAACTTCCTCATGAACATCTGATGTTGTGAAATTAACAAAGACGAGAACTCCTCAACAGTTGAAGCCCAGAAATGAATTATAAAAATGTACTTCAATCACAATACCAGAGAGAATCCAGTTATGAATTAGTAACAGATGGGAAAACACTATTCACTTCCAGTTTTACATAAATGGCTATAATGCTTGTTCTGATCATAAGTTTTTATTTCTTCCTGAGCTTCATTATGGTTCTAGCAAGATTCACCATTAAAAAATAATAATAATAAAAAGCTTGGGGTGGGTGGATGCTGTTTCTCTCTCTTTCTTCCCTCTCTGTTTGTTAAGTGAAAAAAGTAGATAATAATCCAGGTGAAAGACACACTTATCATTTCATTGTTTACTTTTTGTATTGCAAAACAAATTATTATACATTCCCCTAAACAACTTAGTCAAAGGCATTTTTTTTTTTTGACTGGCATCTATGCTGTGAAAGGGAATTGTTAGTTAATGAAGTCTCTCTCTTCCTTTCTTATCTATATTATTACTGCTTTCCCACAACCTTAGATAGTAAAAAATCTTCAGTGTTTGCAGCGAACTCTTGATATAAAAATTGTCTCCATCAACACTGTGTCTTGATACCAGTATCGGGCACAAATATAAGCCTTCTTAGATTTCCTGTGACAGCTTCCTTCTTTGGGAAAATACTACCCCCCTTTTGGAACATGTGGCTGCCATCTTCGCTGGTGGTCTTGCTAAATTTTCTGGGTTGGCTGGGGTCAAGGTTGAAGCCCTGGACCTGGATGATCCTCATTTCCAATATGCTGAGCCCTGCCCACCCCAAGTCATCCCTCCATTTCCGGTCTTGGGTGGAATGCCACACCATGGGGTATGGGATCCAGCCTCCTGAGGTTTACTCACGGGCAGAGGATATAACTTTGAAGTGTCGAGAGTCAGTTCCCCAGAAGGTGAAACTTGACCAAAGAGAAGCAGGTATAGAAACACCTGAGCAAATAAATTCCTCCTCATTTCCCCATTATGGAGTCTCCTCCTAGGTATGGTTCCTTCTTGCAATCCTCCCTGAGAAAGTCCTTTCTGCTGAGCACTATGCTCGCTGAGCAGACCTGATGCGTCTCTCCATAGCTTGTGATGGAATGGTGGCCATCACTGAACGGCAGCACACGGCATTGCTTCGTATCTTTCTTTGCCTCACTCCCTTCTTTCCCTTACCCTCACTGTCCTGGACTTTCAACTCTCAAATAAAGAATCAGCACTTTAATCCTTGCCTCAAGCTCGCTTTCTAGATAGGCTACCATCTACCTGAACTGCATAATTATTAGTACTTACCTTTTTCACTCTTTAAAGTTAGAGGTTCATCTTCTCTCTAGAAGAGAAAACTTTGGAAAAAAATGGAATGGGATGTAGTAGGTTGGAAAGTGGCCCCAAAGAGATATGTCCGGGTCCTGAACTCTGGTACCTGTGAGTGTGACCTTATTTGTAAATAGGGTCTTTGCAAATGAAATTAAGTTAAGGAGCTCGAGATGAGATCATCCTGGATTTAGGGTGGACCTACAGGAAACAGAGAAGGGGAACACACAGAGACACACAGAGGGAAGGGCCACGTGGAGACAACAGCAGAGATTGGAGTGATGCGTCTACAAGCCAAGGAACTCCAAGAATTGCCAGCAGCCCCCAGAAGCCAGGATAAAGGCATGGAACAGGTTCTCCCTCAGAGCCTCCAGAAGGAACCAATCCTGCTGATACTTGGATTTCGGACTTCTGGCCTCCAGAACTATAGGAGAATAAACTCCTGTTGTTTAAGTCACCCAGTTTGTGGTACTTTGCTATAGCAGCCCTAGAAAACTAGTAAAGGGAGGAGAAAAAATTTTAGGTGGCTTTATTTTTCTGAGGAGAGGGACTGGGCTTGACTTGAATCATGCATCTCTCTAGATTTGGGAAAATATCCACTACTAAGCATCCCTCAGATCCCTTTTCAGATACGTGTTTTGCATAAGCATCATTGGTTAATTTACGGACAAGAAAGAAGATAAAGACTCTCTGGTCTGCAATCTGATAACCCCCTGATCTTTTGCCCAGCCGTGTGCACTCTTCTTCAGCCTAATAACTCACTTCCCTGAGGCTTTCTAGTTTTCCTCTCTGCAGTGGGCCAGACTTGCACTTTCCAAGCGGAGGGGATTCTCCAATCTGGTAAAGTCCCATTGGTCTTTCAAGAATTAGCTCAAATGTCACCTCTTCTATGATGTCTTCCTGATTTTCCCAACCACTGAGCCTTCCTTCCTCTGTGCTCTTAAACTACCAGATGTTTTCTTTTTTAGAGCACCATTCACCCTTTACTGAAATGGTCAATTTGATTTTCCATCTCTTCCATTAAATGAGTGTGCATTTTTGTGTTCAAGGTGAGTGGATGTGATCAGAAGCCCGAACACACCTGTATAAAATAAACGGTGGATCTTGTTTGAAGGCAGGATTCTTGAAACAGTGTCTAAGAACAATTCCAAGTTCAGAAATTATGTTCCTCTCATATCTTTTTCCTTCAAACTAAGCTGCTTACTCCCTATAGCCAATCTTACTTCCTAAAGGCAACACTTTATTTGTGAAAGTGGTTTTACAAAATGGGGGGATATCAGCATTATTTTAGACAGACTTTCTAAAGAACCATAACAAGTCTATTTGAATCTTTTATTTGGTATTAACCAGATATTTTATCATAAGTGAACAGGAAGTTTCTGGTTCACTAGTCTTTATTGCTTTCTTGAATGCATTTCAACCTGTTCCATAGTTCAAGTCCATGTAATCCCCAATCCTTTTTTCCTTCAAATTTTAACTCCTTCACTATGTTCCTCATAACTCCTCCTTTTAATGTCTTTGAGAATTCACTGTTGAGTTGTCATCTTGAATATGGATATGCTTTGAACTCATGGTGAAATTTGCCTTTTAAATAGGACTGCAAGAACTTGGGGACTTTAGTTTGTTTTACCCTTAGCCAAAAATAGTTGTTCCAAGATTTTTTTTCCCCCTTGATGCTGAGTGACTGGGGGAGCCCTATTCTGTAGCAATGGGATGTGTGTTCGGTTTACACTTGGAGGAGTTCTCATCTCTGACCCTGGCATAATTAAGGAAATCCTGTTGACATCCCATTTGAATTCCCACAGGCGGACACGGTAAATGTTCAGCACAGATTTCTGGCTGGTCTTCTTGGCTCCCTTTTCTGCACCTGTTCACATCGGGCGCCACCTTCCTTCCCCATCTTCATCTCCTGTTACACATTCTCTGCTTCAACCACAAAGAACTTTTTTGAACCTGTCTCTGTGTGTTTGTATACCCTGTGCTTTCTGAACAGAATGACCTCTCCCTCCTTCTGCACAAGACACACTCAGCCTTCAGCGTTCAGAGGGAAACCTCACCTCTCTACAGAGCCCAACTGCTCATAGCACTTTTTTCCTGTCCTGAGATCATCTGTTGAGATGTGAGTCTGTTCTTTGTTCTCTTTGCTCTAGAAAGCTCCAGTACATGAGATACACCTTTTTCTTCTCCATCATAAGACTTCCTATTCTGAATTCTGGCCCCTAGCCTGCATGGAAGTGGGTTCAGGGAGGTCAAACATCCTTGACATCCCACCCAATGCACTTTCACACACACTGTCTGAGATCTTTTTGAGCAGAGCAACAGCTTGTAGAAGTTGGCCAAGGAGACCTCATGAATAGGAGTGCAGAGCTGGGTAGGGCTTATCCAAATCACAGAAATACCTGGGTAGGTGTTTATGATAAAGCCCAGCCTGGTTTGGGAATGTCAGAGTGGAGAGAAAACAGTATCAGAAGATAAATCAACTCTAAGTTGGAACAGGAGGGGCAGGAAGGCAGATGAGAAGATGAGAAACAGAACTGAAGATGAGAGAGGTGAGCAGGCCCACATTCACCTCAGTTTCTAAGGTCTGAGCCAAAATCTATGTCTGATCAGTGACATAGATTCCCTAGATCTGCAAAGGGACGGGTCAGAAAATTACCATTTCTGAGTACTTAATCTGTGCCCTGCACAGTGCTGGATAATTTGACCACATTGTTTCACTGAATCACCAAGTGATCCTGTAAAAGATGCAGTATTGCCCATGTTTCTCAGAAAAAGACTTCAAGACTCAGATGTGGCATTAGAGAATCGAGATTGGAGTTCAGTATCAGTGTGTCTGACTGTTAAGACATTTCTAGTCTACCAGGTCATCTCTCCTTTTGAAGCCAGGTCTCCAGACCTCTCATTTGGCCATACGTGGTCTCACATGGGCACTGCCCCAGTGGGATCAGCCACTACCCATGGGAGAAAGAACCCAGGACAAGCTAAGCCCATCTTGCTTTGATGCCTCCAAATGGAGTTCAATAAGGCCTTATCTAGTCCCAAACCCTAAGGAGATTCCCTCATTACCAAGGAAGGCAGTGGAGGAGTTAGAGACTTAACTGTCATCCTGGGAGTTTTCTGAGCCCTTCTGCCTCTCTCAGCCATTTGCTTCTCCCTACAATGGGCAGTAAAGGCCCATTGGCACTCATAGGCAAAAGACTTCCACCTCCCTTGTGGGGTTCAATCTTTGGCTAACCTTGTTGAACCTCCTCTGTCATCATTATCGGTCTTTTTCATGGCCCCCGCTGGAACTTAAGACTCATTATAACAATAAGCCCAGTGAGAGGGTTCCAGAGGGGATCATTGGAGTTTTATGGAAACTTTTCCATCTGCTAAATAACCTTGAGAGAAGAGTTTAATTATTGAATTCCTGACTCATCACTCCACCTCCCAAGCCACTTGGGGTTGGAATTTATATTCTCTGACATCAACTATCTCCTGAGGATCTAGCACCATCGTTGACATAAAGCATTCATTTAATGATAGAAGAAATTGACTTGGAGTTTCTGATTGACTTTGTTATTTCATTGCCATTTAAATATGTCCAAGTTTACAGCGTATGCCTCCACCTCTACCTATTATGTGCCTGCCGCTCTCCTGTCTTAAATGCATACACATAGATAACATCCACGCTTGCCATCTTTTAGAGTTTTAGTAATAGATCCATGGTTCCAGGGTCTAGCTCTTAAATCCCTCATCATCCGTTAAGCTCCTCTTGATTACACTGTGAATCACTATGGTTTAAGGACACTCTGCCTTAAAAATAGATTGATAAAAGTATAGATTCTTTAGGTGAAACTGGAGGGAAAATTATAAGTATAAATTTTCACCCTCCTAAAGGGTCACACTGGAACCTGCAAGTGTAAGAACGTTTGGCCATAAACCCATCATTTCCAACCGTAGTGTCAGAGTTGTGAGAAAGCTGGGTTTATAAGGAGTGGTTACAAGCAACTAAAGGAGTAATTAATTTAAGTAGAAGGAGCATATGGAATTCAGCAAGATTGGGATGGTGTGGAATAGCAACATGAACAGATATAAATATCCAAAATGTGGCAAAATTTCTGTAATAATAGACACCATGATGGATGCCTTACATAAGTTATACCATTTATTTCTCATGATGTCTCCATGAATTGGTATCTTATACCCATTTTACAGATGCCAAAACTGAATCTCATACAGTTTTATATGTCTTTGGTTTTTTAGACCCTGAGTGTGAAGTTTGACGTTTTACTTTCTAGATGCCAGGAGGCTGGCTTGAGTTCAACCCTTAGTTGACTAGGGTTCAAGCTTGTTGAGACTAATTTGAGTGGTGATTCTGCTATGAAGGCTGTGTGATGACCTTGACGTTAGCCCAGGGAGAGCATCAAGAGCCCAAAGTAGATGGGCCCTGGAACCAACAGGCCTGGATTTGAATCCTGGCTATTCCTTTTTCAATATGACTCTCCTAGTCTAGAAAATGAGTAGTGTTTGGCTTCTGGAGTTTCATGGGGAATTAAGTGCTAATATGGTAAAATAGATGCTCAATAAATGTTGAACTCTTCTTCTTACGGCTTAGTGTCAAATGTCCATTGCGTCTCATATAGCCAACTGCCTCATCCATCACCCTCTGAACTCCCACAGACATTTATCCATCCTGTCTTATAGAACCGGACAATTTCTACCTTGCATTATGCATAGGACTAAGCCTGGTGCTGTGTACATAGTAAGAACTCATCACTGAAAGTATTAGTTAGGGTTCTCCAGAGAAATAGAACCAACAGGAGATATATGTGTATACATCTAGATAGATAGATAGATAGATAGATAGATAGATAGATAGATAGATAGATAGACAGAGAGACAGAGATAGAAAGATTTATTATAAGGAACTAGTTCACATGACAATGGAGGCTGACAGGTCTCAAGATCTGCAGGGTGAGTCAGCAAGCTGGAGGCTCAGGAGAGCTGATGGTATAGTTCCAGTCCAAGAGCTGGCAGGCTCACGACCCAGGAAAAGCTGACTTTTCAGTCCGAGTCTGCAAGCTGGAAAAGACCAATGTCCCAGCTCAACGAGTCAGGCAGGAGGAGTTTCGCCTTACTCACAGGAGGGTCAGCCGTTTTGTTCAATTCAGGCCTTCGACTGATTGAATGAGGCCCACTCACATGAGGGGGAGCAATCTCCTTTACTCCATCTACTGATTTAAATGTTAATCTGATCTAAAAACATTCTCACAGGAACACTCAGGGTAATCTTTGACCAAATATATCTGGGCCCTGCATGGACCAAGTCAAGTTGACATATAAAATTAACCATCACACTGAGTAAGTGAACTTCTAAACTGGGCCCCATCAACTCCTCTAAAATTAGGCCTATGCTTCTCCTACCTGTGTGTGTTTCCCAGGCCATACTGATGGTTCCTGACTGTCTCCAGCAGAGTTTCCTTGGCTGGTACCCAGCACACAGGTGTTAAAGATTGTATTAGCACCTTGGAGTTCCTCACGCAGAGGTTCAGGAGCCCCCAGTTCTCCTTGCTTCCCCAGCCAGCCTCGCTGCACCTGCTGAAGGCTCTCCCTGCATCTGGCTCTAAGCCTGGGCATCTAATCTTTGCACCTTTTTCTTTCCCTCTTTTCTAGGGAGCATCCAAACCTCACACATTTGCTGCTTAATGTTTTCCTCAAAGCTAATCAAGGTTTGAAAGATGCAGCAGTGCGAGTATGGGCGGATTTCCAAGTTTCAACAATTGAGGGTTTCATCTCCCTCCGGTCAATCCCTCCACCTCGCACTATTCCATAGCAATTTATAGACTGGACTTTTCCACAAGGGCTTAATAAACAGCATTAGCAGACCACCTCTCCAACAAAGTATCTTCGTAAGAGTTCTTGATGTTTATAAACCTGAAAGACAACGTGAATACGGCGATAGAAAAAAATAAACAAATAACGTGATGTAGGTCAGGGTTTCTCAACTTTCGCACTGTTGACGCTTGGGGCTGGATAATTCTCTGTTGTGGGAGTGGGGGGCTGTCCTGTGAACTGTAGGATGTTTAATAGCATCCCTCATCTCTGCTTACTAGATGCCAACAGCACCCCCTCCCCAGTTGGGGTGATCAAAAACGCCTTCAGACAATCACCTCACTGAGATCCTCTGCTTTATGACATAGATAAATAGCAAAGCCCACATTTGAGCTCCCTTATTTAATTCCAGAACCCAAATTCCATATCACCAGGGTACCGATGACTGATTCTGGGTCTTTATATATCTAAAACCCCCCTCCCTTCAACCTTCAACCCACTATTAGCACTGGCCCCCCACCTCACTCATGACAACCAAAAATGTCTCCAAACATTGCCGCTTGTTTTCTGAGGAGAGCCACATCGCCCCTGCTTGAGAACCACTGCTGTAGAGAACACGAAAACCCCGGCATCTGGTCCCAGAGGTCACTGTAGGAATGAGCATTATGCAGGCTGGATCACCAGCTTTGCATGAGGCAGCGTGGTGTTACCTGACATGTGACACCCCCTTTAATCCTCACAAGATTCAGAAAGGAAATTGAGACAGGCATTGAGACTTCCTCCAGGTCACCCAGCTAAGAAACAGTGGAGCCGGGACTTGCATTTTTCTTCACTCTACTTGACTTCTCTTCTGGATCCTGGAGAAGCCGGAATTAGCCGATAAAGTGAAACAACAAAGAAAGAAAGGAAAACAATCAGTGGAGGGAGCGAATGGAATGGAATAAGGGCTTCCTTGTGCAAGAGCTCTCTTTGGTTACGACAGAAAAAGGGAAGAGGGACACTGTTTTTGTTATGTTCAGTGGCATTAATAGCAGTAGTATATTTTTAAAGCAGTCCCCAGGTCACTGAGTGTGGCTGTGAAATCAAGAAAAACAATTCCATGTGGATTTTGAATCTGTACAAGGTTGACGATCTCAGTACTCATTAAGCCAGGTGTGCACCAGGTTCTCCCAGTATTGCCAAGCCACAGAGAGCTGAGACTGCATCCCCCATCTGCCCCCTCATCTCTGATTTTATGGAATCAACCACGGTGACGAATGGCCCTGTATTTGGACGGTTGTCTCAGCTCTGGTCACAGCTGAAATTCTCTGTCACTGTTGACATATGTGCACTCTGAGAGCTCTATTGTAATTGGCCATCTGTCCAGGAGGCCAGAGCCATCCTCCACATTGAAATTAGCAATTGCAAGAGCCAGCTCTTCCCCAACAGGCACCTGGAGGCGCAGGCGCACAGACGTGGCCTCACCAGCTACCAAATGATCACTGGGAAGGTCCCCAGTTCAACAGCAGGGAGGAGGAGGGGGTCGTGCAAATGGATGGGAGCTCACAGCCATCACCTCTGAAAGAGCCCAGGAGAAATGATTTTTCCAGGTGTGAGTATGGTAAAGGGGAAAGGGCATATTTGATGGATTCAGTCAAATTTGGGTGTGAATACTTGCTCCACCCCCTATAGGACACATGATCTTGAACAAGTCACTTTTCCTAGAGACTCAATTTCTGCAACTGGAAAATAACAACAGACTCTTCCCTTCCTTCTTCCCAGACCCTTATGGGAATAATTGGCATGAAACTGGCTTTGCCAATTAGAGAGTCATCTGTTGAGGTGAGGACTGTTTCCTCGGTGCAGTCACCTATGGCCCCCCTGCACACCACAGGTTTTATTATTTATGGAGGAGGATGAGCAAGGAGAACCAGATGGCATGGCTCAAGCTCATTTTGGGAAAGAAGCAAAAAAGCATTAATTAAGAGCCTCAGAAATGGTCAAAGAGACAAATGTGAAAAAGAGTCATATGAAGAGCCTTAACTTTTAATTGAAAATGTAACATGTTATCGGGAAAAATTTAACAGGATGAAGGAATACATACTAATAAGTATATCTTCCTCCCCCTCCTCAGACTACCACATCTCCTTCTCATAAGAAATCCCTGTGGCTAGTTTCTCATGTATCCTTCAAGCAACAATCAATGCATAGACAAGAGGAGCATTCCACAAAAGTGACTTTTATTTTACTTTTGATCACCGACTATATCTTGTTCCATACCAGAACATATGCTTCTGTCTCCTCCTTTGCCTGACCATGCAATATTCCATTATATGGATGTACCATCATTTACTTCACCAGTTTTCCTCTTCTATGATAACAAATATTTTGCATTATAAACAATGCTGTGAAACAAACAAGTTACAAAAATCGTTCTTTGTGCACATTTAGGTAAATCATTAGATACAGGTTTGGGAGTCATGGGTGTACGCATTTATTCTCAATTTGCTAAATTGCTCAGGTCTTCCACCAGCAATGCCTATGCGTTATCTGTTTGCACACAGCAGCTCTCATACAATACACTGACTGACCTCACTTTCCTCTTTCAATATATATGTGTGTGTTTATTTATTTCCTTTTTGCAGGGGGCATGATGTTGAGAGAAATGAACCATGAAACCCAATTTATAAGTATTACTCTGTATTGTGGCAGGTAAAGTGCTACAGAGACACTGCTCCCATCTCAAATGCACTCCTGCAACAGCGTCCACCAGAAGTCTAGATGCAGCTGCTTCCCACAGGAGGTCTCCCGCTGTTTTCATTTTTGCGAATAATCAGCAGGGCAGGAGGGGGCCATCTGCTCTCTTCCTGGAGAGATGAGGATGTGGAGGGGAGCAAAATGTGGGGACAGCAGAGGCCACAACAGCTCACGTACCTAAGGAGTCCCTGCCCTGAAGCTGCCACAGAAATAACGCAAGGCCCGTCACCAAGTGCAGGCGCAAGCCCTGCCGGAAAGCCCACTCGAGCTGAGAGGTGAAGTTGTTCACTGCGGATGCCTGAATGAAAACGAGATAAATAGCGAATTCTTTGAAGGTAATTTATCCACCCCTCGCTACCTGCCTTTCCCAGACACAGGCAACTCTGTGTTTGCCACAAGCGGAGAAGAAAGGCGAGATAGGTAGCAATCCCTTCGAGGCTGCCCTAGGTCAACTTTATCAAAATGATAAAATGTTTCGGGTCTCGGCAGCCCCCTGGGCTGGCTCCAGGTTGGGCTTCCTGAGCATTAAGGGGTGAAGGAGGTGAGCACACCGCTCTTCCTGGTTCATCCCAGTGGCATTGCCTGTGTCACTGCTGATAGCAGTTTTATCAAGATAAATCTAGTGCTGCTCGGGAAGGATATTAATAAATTATCTAGTAATGAAAAATGTGAGAGGAACCATACTCTTCCATCAGGCTTGTGATGATTACTTTGATAGATGCACTGGCGAGATTTCCTCGACAAGGCAGAAATGAGAAACACGACACACGGACCTTTAAGGGTGACCTCAGAGGAAAACAGAAGTTGCTGAATGATACAGAAGCAGAATAGGAAAACCAGAGCTCCAAGGCGCTGCACGTCAACTGCCAGATGGATGGGCTCCGCTGATCAACTGATCATTGAGTTCAGTGTCAGATGCAGAAAGAAGAGGAGAATAGAGAAATGGAAGGGAGGGGAGCAGACACAAAAGCCTTGAGTCGAGTCGTCAGAGCATGGGGTCTAGATTGGCGTAGATGTGAGTTGGAATCTTAGCTCTTTCCGGCAAGTCCCTGAAACATCCTAAGCCTCAGTTTCCTTATCTGTAAATGGAGAGTATAGCAATAGCAGTAAAATTGCAGGGTTGTAGGGGATGGCATACACTAATAATTGGAACATTCTTGGAATCAGTAAGTACTCAATGAATGGTAGTATAGTCACTGAGAGAAGTAGGGTGTGGTTGGAGAGATGCTAAATGTCGTTACGATGACCGTGAAGGAAGCAGGAGCTAAGAAGAGCTTGTTAAACACAGGAACCTGAGTGATTTCTTGTCAACATTATTTGACACAAGTTACTGAGTTTCTGGTGCTTTGTTAGATTCTGGGGATGCCGGCTGAAATGGAGCGTGGCTTCACCCCATATGGAACACTAAGTCTAGTGTGGGAGACAAGTTTGTACACAAGTAATCAAAATAAAGGATGTCGAGGGCTATGAGACAGGTGAGCACTCCGGAACTGACAGGATGGTCTTTTAAATCAGACTGAGGGAAAACTTGCTTGAGGTGGTAAACTTGAAATGGAATTTTGCAGGATAAAGAGGAGTCAATGGAGTGATGAAATGGAAATGTTAAAGGTGTTTCTTTTAGAACAAGCAAAAAAGTCCTGGGAATTGTATGTGATTCAGCACAATTGGAATGTAGGGTGGAAACTAAAGAGTAGGGAAAGAAGAATCTGGAGAGGTAAGTTTGGGCCGGGTTAATGAAGTTACTTTTTAAAAATGCCTGGAGTACTGTAATAACATAGTGAGGAATCGCTGGCTTTTTAGCATCTGTTTCTCCCCTATTTTAGCAACTGCTTCATGACTTACTTTTAGAGACTCGCCCCTCCAGCATTCCTGCTGATCGTGAGCTGCAGAGCTGTACACAGGAGGCTGGGGGGAGTGGGGGTGGGGCAGCAGTCACCTGAGGCATACCTCCCTGTTAATTCTACCTGAGCCTTCATGGTGCAGCTCACTGAAGGCTAGGGGGCACAGGACTAAGACGCATCGTCAAAAACTTGAAAATATGCAGGTGAGCTGGAGGTCCACAGAGCTGGAGCCTTGATAGTAAAGCAGAGAGAGATCGAAGTTCTCTTGCTGAGACTCAGATCCCAAGCCCTGCTGAAGGGAGCATCATGCTCTCACCTGTAACACATTTAAACTGGCGGGGAACTGAAGCAACCTGAAGGGGCAACCCAACCCAAACCTGGGAACTCTAGGATGAGATGAAAGAGGATGAACCTCCCACTCTCCTGGCTGAGAGAGGAAGGAGCAAACCCTTTTCCAGGGTGGATATTATTTAAAATGGGATCTACTCTTCTTATATACAATGTTTTTTATACACAACTACAAGATATTAAAAACAAAACAGGAAAATGTGACTCTAAAACTTATAGAAAAAAGAGGACAGTAAACTCACAGACAACCCAAATGATAGAATTAGCATCAAAGCCCTTTAAAAGTACTAAGACCAATATGCTCAAGCATCTAGTGAAAAAAGGTGAAAAGAGAATCTCAAAGGTTGCCGGTCTATCAGGAGAATGATCTCAATTTCATGTCAGTCCCAGATCCTGTGACGTCTCCTCCTTGTCATCATTAAACGCATATTGCATAGAACAGTCCCCAGCACCTGCTAAGTGCTCAGTGAAAGCTAGCTAATGTTCGTATTAGTCACTATAGCGAGCACTCTGCCCCCATCATTTCCTGAACTGCTCAAAGTTAAATGAAAGTCTAAATGTTTCGTTTGTGTGGATTGTGAAAACCTACCAAGAGCAACTCAAAGAACCCTAGTAATAGCATGACAGTACCTAGCATGGTGGTTAAGGGTGAGGGTTCTAGAATCAGACTAGGTGGGTTCATATCATGACTTTATCACTTATTGATTGGGTGATCTTGGACTAGGTGCTTAGCTTCTCTCCACCTCGGTTCCCTCATCTATGAAATAAAGATGATGATCATTATGCCTCCTAGTTCCTGATGTGTTGTTAGAATCGTCGTGTCATGTAAACCAGTCAGAACATTGGCTGACATACACACTACGCTTCAATAAATGCTAAATGCTATCATTTTATTATATGTTTGTACCTTCTCATATTTGTGAAAGTTTTATCTTCCTGGGACTCTCATCCCACTGGACTCCCTTGCCACCACAGAATGGAAAGGCAGGAATAACCAAACTCATTTTACCAAATTAATCTGTCAAAGCACAAAGATGAGCCAGAAAGTCATAGGCCATTAAAACAGAAAGAAAACTTGGAGTAGTATTTTTTGCAGTCAGTTCTGTGGACCACTTAGAGCTCAATTACCAGGGTTACCTGTCCAAAAGGCAAGTCTCTGGGCTCTGCTCCCAGTCTACTAAAGTGCATTCTCTTGATGAGACCCCAGAATCTGCATGTGTGATCAGTGCGGTTGATTTTAGATACTCTTTGAGAAAACCGTAATCTCAGCTGTACCTATCATAACAACAGCAGAAGGAGGTGCACAAAATGGTTTTCTAGAGGAAGAACTGATGGGACTTGGCAAAAATTGCGTGGAGGAGTGATGGAGATGAGGATCAGGTCTACAGTCTCTGCTCTGGGGGGATTCAAGGCTCCCGCTGCTACGACAATAATAATGGCCCCCGCACATCAATCTCTCACTGTGTGCCAAACACTTGCTAGTTATCATGTCATTGAATCCTCGTGATACCCCATGAGGTTTCTAGCGTTTTCCTAGCAATGATGTGCCAGAGCCAGCTTGCACCGGCTCATGAGGGCTGACCTCGCACAGTGTTCCTAACTTTGCATTCAGTGCTGTTCTGTTAGTAGCTTGAAGTCAACCATTATGGAAGTATTCACCCCACAGAGATTGGCAAGTATTACAGATAACGTTCTGTTTTTGGTGACCCGTTTGTTAAACATTACCAGCACATCACTGAACACAAGCTCTGTGATAACGGGGACATTATTCGTGGGTTTTTTTTTTTTCTTGTTTCACCCTAGCACCTAGGATAGTGCCTTGCACATAGCAAGCATTTAATAAATGTTGACTTAATTAATTTAGCTAGGTTTAATATCCTCATTGTCCAGCTGGGAAAGCTGAAGCTCAGAGAAGTTGTCATTTGCTTAAGGTTGCCCAGCTCATAACCAACTGAGCCAAGATTTAAATCCAGTTCAAGCCAACTTCAGACCTAAGCTCTATACTGCCACAAACAGAGAAAAGGGACCCAGGAGTAGAGATTCCCTCAGACATTTCAACCATCCTTCCAAAAGGACTCTGAGGGGGTGTCACCACAAGGAAGACCCAGGTGGCCTGAGGAGCCACAGATACCAAGGAGGCTAGCTTGCTTCATAAGCATCAGTGACACATTTCCCTCCATGCCATGTGTTTGACAAAAATAAATTCTCTCGCAGCACACAACTACCTAATTAGGCTGTACTCAAATATCTCCAGACTTCAAAAAGACAGTGGAAGCAGATTAAAGCCATTTGCAGCCAACAAGAAGGGGTAGGGTAGCCGCTGGCAGTATTTCCTGCTTGCTCGGTAACCCGAGTCTGGCCCTAAATGTACATTATTCTTCCAGAAGGACGATCATGATTAAAGGATTCCTTTTGCAGCTGAGGCTCAGTGATAAGGTTTCTCTGTTCAGACCCTCCTAAACTACAAAAAGAACATAAATCAAAATTTGCATCAACTTGGGTTCTATATTTTATTTTATTTTCACTGGAGGCTTGGGGACGTGGAAAACTGAGTTTGGTAAAAGAAGCATATACATAATTTGGTTAAGTTTTTGATGGGGGGGTCAATTATATGCATTGTTAATTAATCTCTCTAATTTTTGAGACACATCAACCAACTTGCAGGCAAGGGACCAGCTATTTATTAAGCCCTAGTGTACCAGGCGTAGTACAACGTGGCCTATATATTATCTTTTATTCACATAAAAATTTGCAAAGGTTGATGTCATTAACCCTATTTTATAGTGAAAAAACTGTACATTGGAGGAATTAAGGTCACATGGCTAGTGAATGAGAGAATTTCTAAAGTAACCCAGGCTTTCTGAATCCACAGCTCACAGGATTTCATCTAACTGGTGCGTCTTTTCAATAAAAAAATGGTCTTGGATTCTGAGATAGGGGTTTCTCTAAGCAGAATCTGAAGGAAGCAACATTGGACTTTAGTCTAGGAAGTGGTTCACAACTGGGGGAGGGGGCGATTTCACCCTCCACCCCAAGGATACCTGGCAATATCTAGAGACATTTTAGGTTGTCACAATTGAAGGGAGGAAGTGCTACTGGCAGCCAGTGGGTAGAGACCAGGGAGGTTGCTCAACACTCTATGATACACAGGGCAGCCCCCCACAAAAAAGGAATGCCCAGCCCAAAATGTTAGTTGTGTCCAGGTTGATAAACACTAGTCTACAGTGAACACATGTTTTTCTCTTCCCGGAAATAATCTCCCTGGAGAAGAAAGTGCTGAACCAGAGAATCCAACCTATAACGGTGGGATTTTAGGCACAAACTGGGGCCATGTTTGGGGATCTTAGACTCTTAACTGTGGTCCACTTGCAAACCTTTAAAATTGGCTTCCAGATCTGTTTTCTGCACCCACCCATCCTCATCTCTTTCCCTAGTTGCTAGTTGGAAATTCTTACAAATCTTAGGGTTTCATCAAAAATATTATACACAGTGTTCTCTATCAACTCATTGACATTGAAAATGCCTGGATTTGGGCTTCTTTGATTTTGTTAAGAGTTAAAACAAAGCAGTCTTAAAAACCCAAAAGAAAAACAAATCTTTAATTTCCTTATTACCAAAATAATATGTGTTCATTGCTGAAAATTTAGAAAATAGAAGCAAACAGAAGCAAATAAAATTCTATGGCACATCCATCACCCAGAAATAATCGTTTATAATATTTTGGAGAATGGAATTCTAGTCTTTTTTTCTATAAATACATATGCAAATGAAATTATTCAAATAGGCAATAATCAAGGAGGCATGTAAATTCCGGCAAATAGTGATAATAATAAAAATAATAAGTAACAGCAGCAACAATAGCAGAAATAAAAGCTAACATTTAAATAGTACAGATTTTATGCCAGATAGTATTCTGAGACCTTTACATTTGTGAACTCATTTAATCCACTCAACAACCCGGTGAGGTAGGTACTGTTATTGTTCCCATTTTCAAGATGAGAACACTTAGCCGACATGGCCGTCATCAGAAAGGACCAAGTTCATATGCAGCTGTAGATGTACCTGAGGTCTGGAAGATGATGTAAGCGTTCCTTCCTCCTTCCACCTGACACCTTTCCATCCACTTCCCACTTCCTGATACCAAAAGCTGTGTTGGTTTCCTGCAGCTGCTATCACAAATTACCACAAATTAAGTGGCTTCAAACCACAGAAATGTATTCTCTCAAGTTCTGGAGGCCAGTAGTCCAAATCAAGGTTTTGGCAGGGCCACACTGTCTCTGGAGGCTCTCGGGGAGAATCCATCCCTTGCCTCTTTCCAGCTTCTGGTAGCTGTCCTCATTCCTTGCCTCCTGGCCGCATCTCTCTCTGCTACATTTTCACATTGCCTTCTCCTCTGTAGGCACCTCCAAAACCTTCTCTCCCTCAATCTCCTTTCTTTCTTGCATTTCTAGTCTTCTTCCTTCAGCTTCTCAGCTTCATCCTGTTCCAAGTCCTTGAGACTGTAAGCCCCGTTTCATGTATCCCTCCCTGTGATCCACATTTTCTCTATAGTTGTCTCCTGGTCTTAACAATCTTCAAAGAGTGGCTCTTAGAAGCAAATGATTTCTCCTGCTACTGTTAGTTGCTTCTCATCAAGTAACTAAAGGCTCTTTCTCTTTCCAGAGTAAAGATGGGGAACAATGAATGAAGAATGCAAACAGAGACCAAAAAATCTGGCAAAAAGAAAAAAAGACTTTTGGGGCTGGCCCAATGGTGCAAGCGGTTAAGTTCACACGCTCCGCTTGGGTGGCCCGGGGTTCGCAGGTTCGGATCCTGGGCGCGTACTGAGGCAACACTTGATAAGCCATCCTGTGGCAGCATCCCGTATAAAGTAGAGGAAGATGGGCACGGATGTTAGCTCAGGGCCACTCTTCCTCAAGAAAAAAAGGGAGGATTGGCATCGGATGTTAGCTCAGGGCTGGTCCTCCTCACAAAAAAAAAAGACTTTTATTATTTTCCCACTAATTAACTCATTTGGCCAAGGGGAAATTCATTAAACCAGCTCAGCACCTCCCTTAGGGATCTGCTATCCCAGTTTTCCCTTTGACACTACTGGAGGGAAAGAAAGAATTCTCATGGAGGAGAAATATTGCATGTTGAAATAGTAGATCTTTAAAAAAGATTCTCCTCTGTAGGGCTTCCTAATCTCTCTTTCTTCAAACATCAGAGATGGACCAATAAGGAATTTCCTGCTTTTTAGTCACTGTGATGTACACTTTAATTCAGTAAAGAAAAGCAGGACTGCAAAGGAGCCCTTCTTGGGATGTCATAGCCAGTCTTGGGCATCCTCAGTGACATAACATGGCAGAACACGTAATGAAACAATAAAACAGAAGCTATTGAGAAGATGATGTGGGAGGCACAGTGGGCTGGAACTTGAGCCCATAGCGAATGGAGACATCATTTTGCTCCACGTGACACATACTCCTGAGTTCCACTTTATTGCAGAATGGGCCCTGTCTCTAACCTCAATCAAATATTTTATACATACACATATATCTTTGTGCTTTGAAAATGAGAACATGTTCATATTCTTAACTGGTATTAAGTTTACAGTGTTGGAGGTTTCATTTGCATAATAAAATGCTATGCAAGAGGAGATGAGGGTTAATCAAAGGGTTTTATCACTCTTTTTAATTATCTTCATTATGCCGGAACAAGATGTAAATTTTAATTCTACCTAGTTAGCTAGCAGATTCCACCAAACTTTGAATATTCTAATCATCTGTCATTTTTAATAGGCACAGATGCCAGTGATTTTAGCAAACTAAATGCCCTAAATATTGTAAGCTTTATTAATCTGATTGATATATCACTTAATATAATTTAGCAATTATTAATGTTAAACATAAGATCGGTATGAGCACCCCAGATGGAGGCCCCCGTGAACCTCAAATGGGTCCCCCTTGCGTTTCTTTCCCCATCCTGTTCTTTATCAACTTATATTTAAAATTCTTCCCTGTTCACACAGTTCCTCTTTTTTTTTTTCCTTCTTGGTCAAATATGTAGCCATAGCTGGAAATTCATGTGTAGTTACTTTTCAGCGACCCACAAACTCTCTAGGTTTCTAAAAGGAGACAGTAATGTCTTCTCAGCCCACGAACATGAGAAAGATTTTCAAGGGATGGCAGTGGGGGATGTCTATGTAGGTGTTGGGGTTACCTGCTAAACTCATCATGGAGAAGCCAAATGAAGTCTTCATCCAAGTCTGGGTGATCAAGGCAGAGCCTGCAGATCACGTTTAAATGAGAACATTGCTGAGGAGTAAACAACAAAGGGGGCTTCCCCTGGGATCCAGGAGGTAAGCAGTCACACAGAAAGCCGAGGCTGCCCTTGTCTGCTGCTCCTGAGCACTGAGCCGGCGGGAGGCAACACGAAGCCAGAATCAGAGAGGCTAAGCAATCCTGACTGGTCAAATGGATTAACTAAAATAGATGTTTCTTAAGGCCCTCGGATTGAGTTTTAGAAGGTGTGAAAGGTGGTGTTGTGGATGGAATATGTCCCCCCAAATTCATATGTTGAAACCTTACCCCACAATGTGATGGTATTAGGAGATGGGGCCTTTGGGATGCGATTAGGATTAGGTGAGGTTCTGAGGGTGGACCCCTCATGAATAGGATTAGTGCCCTATTAAGAGTCATGAGAGAACTTGCTTCCTTTCTCCGTTCTCCACCGTGTGAAGTTATGATGAGAGCTGAGCAGTCTGTAGCCTGGAAGAGGTCCCTCACCAGATCCTGACCATGCTGGCCTCCTACTCTCAGACTTCCAGCCCCTAGAACTGTAAGAAATAAATTTCTGTTGTTTATAAGCCACCCAGTCTATAGTATTTTTGTTATAGCAGCCAGAGCTAACTAAGACAGCTAGTGTCTTGTAAATTAATCATGGGATTTATATCAGAGCCATGGGATCCCAGCTTTGATCTCTTACTAGCTGTGCCACCATGGACAAATCACTTGTCCTCTCTGAGCCTCAGATTCCTCAAATGTAAAAATGAGATGGATCACGATATTGATCATGAGTTTTAAATGACATCAAGCTTGTAGTGTGATACTGTGATTTATAATAAGAAATATATATTTGGTCTTCATCTTCATTTCTGGCACAGAGCTCCTAATCCCTTAGAATTTCCTAAATATTGAGAGCAATCAAGGTGTCTCTTGTTATGTTAATGAGGTGACTTTTGGACCCACCTAAGGATGGGGGCTGGTTGCCAGGAGAACCAACATGTGATTAGATGGCTAAAACTTTCAGTCCCACCCCGGACCTCCCAGGAAAGGAGGGGGCAGGAGGTTGAATAATCTCTAATGGCCAATAATTTAATCACTCATGCCTATGCAGTGAAGCATCCACGAAAACCCAAAAGGACAGGTTCAGAGAGCAGCACCCACTCCTCTTGGCTTGAAAACAATTGGAGGAGCTATCATGTCACATGCTTGATCCAACCAAGACACCATTTTGAATGACAGCCTTTCAGTTCTCCAGAAACTATAAAACTCACCCACTCTCAGAAACTGTCATAGTTGCTGGGATCAGGGGCTCTTGGTCCAACCTGTCATCTCACCATCAGAGCACCCACCTCTGAGCTCTCTTTTTAGGTCATGCACCGGAACAGAAACTAAATGTTTGGTATCCTTATGGCAATGGTACAAAAATGGTGGCCCCATTAAAATCCAGACATTCTCTGAAAGTTACCCAAAAAAGGAACTTTTTAATTGCTGTATATGGAATTCCTCTTGCAACAAGTGTCTTTTTAGTAAAAATCAATAAATACTCTTTTTACAAAATAAAAGTGATTGATGATTTGGATAATTAATTTTGTGTGTGTGTGTGTGATTTTATAAGAGTTAAAAATAAATGTGGAGCGGGAGCAAATGGACCAGTTACTAAGGTTAGAATGCAATCTCTTTGCAGGGACACAGGAACCCTACGTCAGCACTGTCCAAGAGACCTTTCTGTGACAGTGAGAATGTTCTATACCCATGCTATCCAATATGGTAGCTACTAGCCACATGGATCTATTGAGTACTTGAAATGTGACTAGTGCAACAAAGGAATTGAAGTTGTAATTTTATGTAATTTTAAGATACCTGTGGCTGGTGTCTACCATATTGGACAATGCCACCCTATGTTCATCCCAGCCTGCAGCCGAGGCTCTCAGGGAGCTCTTCTCCTACAGAGAAAGTTGGCTTTGTCCCTGTGTGGCACAGTGATTTGCTGAGCTGTTCTCAAGGTCCAGGAGGCTGGGGCATCTATCTCATTGTTTTTCATCATTTCCTTCATTTGTCTGTCAGTGATTGAGTATCTATTATGCACCTAGCCCCGTGCTAGACACTGAGAAATCAAGTAAAGCTATGGCCCCAGAAGCTCACATATCAGAAGGGATGACAGGCTAGGAAAGAGGCAATTACAACCCAGGAGTTCCATGATAGATATGGAGAACCAGGTGCTGAGAGAGAAGTAACCAAGGTCTGCTAATTCAATCTAGAAAGCGGAAGTGAGAGAAGGCTACTGGAATGTGGAGGATGGGAATGAGTTGGGTTCCTATGCAAAGGAATGGTAGCATAAGAAAATATTGAGTTGTACGTAGTGTACATTTCCAACAGCCACACATGGATACAAGAAAAAACCATTGCTTGAAAAGAGTATATTTTCTTCTAGCTAAATCTAGACATATCTGAATATAACTCCCCATCCTTCCAGGCTGGTAGGAAATTTATTCGGTTATTACCATGCCTGTTCTTCTGGTGTCACCTAAGGTCAAGCAAAGTTCTGGGGTTCTATATGGTCTATGCCAGAACCTTCAACAGAGGCCCTCCAGTCTATGTGCTGCACTGGTTCCATTAACATGTGTATTTACCCTGCAATGTCCTCTGTTCCTCAAGACCTAAAACCCCAGGGCCCAGGGTCTAATATCCCTCATTGCCCTTTGTAGACATTCCCCACTGGGGACCACCTGTCCCTGCTGCTGCAAAGGCAATATGCTTTGTTTCCTCACACTTTCTGTGCCCACCTAAATCCCACCACCTTACTAGTCCTGGGGAAGCTTTATCATCTTCCTCAGATGTCGATGCTTTTTCCCATCAGCTTTTGGTCAGAGATGATAAATATTATCTCTTATTAGCAGGCCCTTAAATAGCCAGAGTTGGTCCTAGGAATGGGGGGATGAAGTCCTCAAACCATTAGATTTTTCTTAGTAAATCATCTGTTACAAAATACTCAGGAGACGAATAAGTCCTAGATATCTACTGTACAGCACAGAGCCTGTAGTTAACAATACTGTATTGTAACATACATAAACACTTGCTAAAAGGGTAGTAGATGTTATGTTAAGTGTTCTTATCACAAAATAATAATAATAATGATAAGAAATAAGAGAGTGAGAAGAAAAGTTTGGAGGTGACAAGTAGGTTTATGACATAGATTGTGATGAATTCACAGGTGTATACTTATCTAGCTGTTTACATTAATTATGTACAGCATTTTATATGTCAAAAAATTGTTTTAAATATTCAGGGAATAGTACGTAGTTCTGTATAAAAGCCAGGGAATATCTTAGGGAGTGGCAGAAGATAAGAGGAAGAAAGAGGCAGCCAGGTTAAGGAGAATTTAAATACTATGATAAGACACTTGGAGTACTCGATTCTTAATGTGATGGCATAATGGATATTTGTTAGTTCAGGCTTTTTGTTAGTGTCTTTTGGCTGCCTGCACCTGAACCCCTTTGTATGTGTAAAAGACTCACAATTGTGTACAATGTATTCGTTTTGGTAGCCATCACAGTCTACCTCCTGTCAAATAATCTGAAAGGAGAGTGTTGTGGGTTGACTTATATTCCCCCAGAAAGATATGTTGAAGTCTTAAGTCCTGGTATGTCAGAATGTGGCCTCATTTGGAAGTAGCATCTTTGCTAATGTAGTCAGGTTAAGATGAAGTCATTAGGGTGGTCCCTAAGCCAATATGACTGGTGTCCCTATAAGGGGGAAATATGGACACAGAGACAACGTGAAGAGAGGGAAGACAATGTGAAGAGACACAGGGAGAAGACAGCCATCTACTTGCCAAGGACTGCCTGAGCCAACTGAAAACTAGGAGACAGACCTGGAACAGATCCTTCTCCAGTGCTTTCAGAGGGAGCATGGCCATGCTGACACCTTGACTTTGGACTTGTGGCCTCCAGAACAGTGAGACAATAAATTTCTGTTGTTCTAAGCCACACAGTTTGGGGTACTTTGTTATAGCAGCAGTAGGAAAGGAATATAGCGATTACTCACTCACTTTCTCAGCCTCCCTTGCAGCTACATTAGGAGCACATGACTGAGGTTTAGCCAATCAGATGCACCCACCCAGGATCCACCCAGGATGCACCTGGGAAAAGGGGCACACAGTAACATCCATCTTCAATGTGAGAATTGTGCCTGCCTGGGCACTAAAGGTGCTCACTGGACTGCTTCTTTGGTATGAATTTGCCCATGGTTCCAACTGTGTCACCTTTCTTTGCTCCTGCCTGTTTCTTGAGGCTGGTAATTTAGTGTGCTGAGAGTCTTGCAGTAAATTCTGTTGCTGCTTAAATCAGCATACAACAATTTCTTTTGCTTGCAACTGATAACATGGCTGATGCAGATGGGGAACCATAAAGACTGTAATGCATCCCTGAAGTGGTAAGTGATGGACAGGGGGAAGTGTAGTCTGTAAGTGGGGTGCCAAATGTCTCCAGGGGAGAGGGGAGCGCATCAGCCGTCAGGTGAGAATTGGGAATATGAGAAGGCCTGAAGGAGAATGAGGGTGCATAGCGTAAAATGTATGTGTGTGTATATGCATCCACATTTGCACGTTCTCAGCCACAGATCTTACAGAGGGAGAGCAGCCAAACGTGCCGACGGGGTGAACTTCGGTCGCCTGACGGCGCTCACTAAACAGTGCGTTCAGGCTTCACCGGCGCCGAGCAGGGCAAACGACAGTTTCCAAGTTTGAAAAATGAGCTGCTTCACTCGCCTGGTGCTAATGCCTTTTTCGAAGAAACTTACATCTTGGAAATGTCATGACACATTGCGATCACAGAGAACACAGCCACAGTAATTGGGAGTGTTTCTTCAAGAGCAGAGCGTGTCGGAGAAGATACATGGCTCGCAGCGTAATTTCCCGCAACAATGGTGGGGTGGGGGCGCGCGTGTTCGGGAAAGCTGCCTTTGGAATAAATCCTGGCGGGACCTCGAGAAGCTGGGGCTTTTCCTGGGTGATGCAACTGCTTTGGGAGGCAGTGCTGGTCCTGGCTAGCTACAAATTAGTTGTGTGGCTATGGCCATGCCTATAAATTGCTCTGTGACTCAGTTTCTCCACCTTTCAAATGAGAATAATATCACATGCATTCTGTTGCTCATAGTATTGCATCATATGCAATCCAATACCAGTAGACTAAAAATCATCAAGACTTATTGAACATACAGTACTTGCCAGGTGCCTTCTAAGCACTATTTATGTATTAACTAACTAAAAACATACAGGAACCCCAGGAGATGGATACCATTATTATCACTATTTAGAAGAGGGAGAATTGAGGCATAGCGAGGCTAAATATTTTTCTCAAGGTCATAAAGCTAGAATGTGGTCATGCCAAGATTTGAACTCAGTCCGGATCTGACGTCTGAATTCACGACCACTGTATGATTCACCTCTCACAATGGACACCACAGTGTTGTGAAAAGTTTAAGCGATAATAAATAGACCATGTGTTAATATCAGCAATGTTGGGACTTTTTTAAAAGGGAGAGTGAACAAAACTGGAGTGGATTTGCTTCTACTTGTGACGATTTTGAATGAGCTGTGATAACAACAACAAAAATAACTACAATAGTTCCACATTATTGAGTACCAGTGGGTTTATCCTTCCAGTAATTGAGCAAGTAAGGGGACATGTTCCCATTTTACAGATGAGAGACTTAAGGCCCAGTACTTAACATTCTTAAGATTATCCAGCAAAATAAATGCCATGATGGAATTAAAATTCAGATGAACAGATTACAGAGACCATGCTCTTTGCTCTATAAAATCTTGTGGTAGACCAGTTTCCCTCAAAGGAGCATCTGTTTAAAATATTTGAACCTTCGGCTCCTATCTCAGACAGAGAAAAAAGCACAAAGATGTTGACAAGATAATGTAAATATTAACATTCATGTTAAGAGGTTAAATTACCTGGAAGCCCTCATTTCTAAAGGCCACCTTCTCTGGTCTGCATTCTCCTAAGCACTCCAACCTTTTCCATGAGGAAATTATGCAACTGATGCTTGCTTTGCACGGACCTCAGGATTTCTGGGCTGTCATCTGGGGAATAAGGAGAAAGGAGAAAACTGACCTCTCATCACAGGCCTTTGGACGTGTGGTTCTCTCAAGGCAGGACGCGGGATGCCTGTGGCCCGGCGTTTCTGTTCCCATTAGCAAGCCACTCACATGTGACAAAGGTATTCTGAAAAGACAAGGACTTGGAATTCCAACTCTTCAGTGGAAACAGAGATTTACCAAGAAGATAACATAATGGGTGACTGACTATGAGTCCTTTAGAAGTCCTACTTTAAATAATTACCAAGACTGATTTGTAATAAAAGGATCAGTGCTCGTTCAGAAATATTAAAAGTTGCAAGCATGCTCAGAAGCATGTGGGTTGGTTGTCTTTAGTATTTTTCTGTAATATTGACAACATTCCCCTCTCAAAGGCAGAGGGAAGCATTGTTAGACACAAGATGGATGATTGGAAAGAGTAGTGGCTCTGAAGACACATATATATATGACTGTGATACCCAATTACGGCATTTGCCGGTTATATGATAATTGAACAAGTCCCTTCACTTCTACTAGACTCAATTATCTCTCCTATTAAGTGGCCACAGTAATTCCTGCATTGAGATCCTTTAAGGCACCAACTATGTCTCATTTATCTCTGTAAATGCAGTGACTGGATATAGTAGGTGCTCAATTAATGAGTGGTAAATAATCAGAGTTGTTGTATTACATGAAATAACTTATTTTGTAAGCCTCTCTGAATTCCTGGTACGTATTAGGTGCTGTCTCTTTTCCCGTCTTTAGCCTCTCATTTGTGTCTTTAAAAGCACCACTCTAGATTCTGCCTTTCACACTCTATGAATTCACTGGACAGACTTTTGGAAGTTTAACCGATATCTCAAATGCAATATGTCCTCTGCTGCGCCCGTCATCCTCCCTCCAAAATTCTTTCTATCCACAGCTTTCCCCATCTCGAGTGATGGTAATGCCATCTTTCCATGTGCTAAAAACAAAAATGAAAACACAAAGCAAACAAATTTTTAAATCCTTTGATTATTTTAGTTATTGAACTGTTGTTTGGTAGATAATCATCGCCCTTATATTTTTATTTCAAATTGTACGTTTTAGCAATGTAAGATGATCCTTGCTGCATTTCACGGATTTGACTTTTATCTTACCTCATGTAAAAGCCGAATTTCCAGCTCTTTCTTTTGTTTCTTTTCTCAGGTAAAGCTTTGCTTGTCTTATTAATTTTAACCTTTTATGTCATTTTCCTTTACATTTAGTTGAATTTGAATTCTTTTTAATTTCTTTTATTTTTTTCTTAGTATGAGAATCTTTTTTTCTTTTAATAGGGCAGTTTAAATCATGGACACTTATTATCTTACCTGATATATTTACTCTTACATGTGTCATTTTATCTTATGCTTTCTGTCAGATTTTTGTTGTTGTTGTTGTTGTTGTTTTTAGTAATTTCTTGAAATTTCTTTTGTTTTTCTGACTTTTCCCTTATGGATTATATTTGGTTACCATGTGTGATACTGTGATTTACAATAAGAAATATGTATTTGATATTCATCCCCTTTCTGGCACAGAGCTCCTAAAACTCTTGGAATTTCCTAAAAGAGGAGAGTGATAAAGGTGCCACTTGTTATGTTAAGCAGGTGACTTTTGGACTGCACCTAAGGATGGGGGCTGGTTGCCAGGGAAACCAACCACGTGGTAAGAGGGAAGGGGGGAGTACCTGGGGGTTGGAATCAATCACCAATTGTCAATGATTTAATCAATCATTCCTGTGTAATGAAGCCTCCATAAAAACCCAAAAAGATGGGGTTTGGAGAGCTTTCGGGTTGGTGAACACGTGGAGATTTGGAAAGAGTGTCCCGTTTGGAGAGAGCGTGGAAGCCCTGTGCCCTTTCTCCATCCCTGGCCCTGTGCATCTCTTCCATCTGGCTGTTCCTGAGTTATATCATTTTATTATAAATCTGTGATCTAGTGAGTAAAATGTTTCTCTGAGTTCTATGAGCTGTTGTAGCAAATTAATCAAACCCAAGGAGGAGGTCTTGGGAAGCTCTGATTTACAGACAGTCAGAAGTACAGCTAACAACCCCCCCTTCCAACCTTGAAGGTTGGAACCTTCAACCACTGGCCAGTTATTCAGAAGCACAGATGACAACCTGCACTTGTGACTGGCGTCTGAAAAGGGGGGCATTGTAGGATTGAACTTTTAACCTGTGGAATCTGATGCCATTTCTGGGTAGATAGGGTCAGAATTGAGTTGAACTGTAGAACACCCAGCTGGCGTCCCAGAATTGCTTACTGGTGTTGGAAACCTCCCCCCACAATGGAATTGGTACCAGAAACTATTGATCATGTAACTTTGCCAATGATGTGAAAAGCATGCATCTCAGTTTTTACTCTATTATTGGCTAATATTTTCTCAAGAACATCATTTAAATTATATTATGTGTGACTTATCTCCACACTATATATATTTTAATTTCTTTATGGTCTATCTTGCCCTATGGGGATATGAGTCTCATGAGACCAGGTACTTTGACTCGTCCCTACTGTAACTCTGGCACCAAGCAAAGACCATGGCACACGATACACGCTCAATAACTTTTTTGAGTAAAAGAAATTTCATCCCTTCTTCCTTTCTTCTCAGGCTTTGTAAATATGATCTGAGAGTCAAACTCAGATGGTTTCTATGTTATTATTTTCATATGATAGAGCTTTTCTTTTAAGAGTTATTTTTGGTCTTTATGTACAGTTTTGTGACCATACTTACAACTATCCTCCTCCCACTTACCAAACGCCACACAAAATTTCACTACCACTAGTTCTACTTTTAGACAAGAACAGGTGTTCTCCTTGCTACAGAAAAAAAAGCCTAGTCTTAGAAAGCAGAACCATCTCAGCCTCCTAAGATCCAGCAGAAAAGAGGTATGAAGTGAAATGTTATTGAGGTGATTCTGTGCTGTAAGGGGTTGTTATCCACCCATCCCCTGAATGGTTCAATGCAATAGATATTAACGTCACACCTACTCTGTGCTGGGCATCACACTGCGTGCAGGTTTAATAGGGATGAATAAAACATTCACGTAGCAAATGTGAATCAGGTTCCTACTATATGACAGGCACTGTGCTCAGGGCCGGGGACACAACAGAGAACTACACACGCACTTCATGCCATAAGACGCCCGTAGATCCAATTGTGTCTCACATCCATCTGCCACATAAAATCTGTGTTTTTATGAAAGACATCATGGTTTTCTTTTCTTTTTTTTAAAAAAAAGTAGATTTGGGGCAGATGAAACAGAAAATCATTGCCCAAAACAAAAAAAGTTCCAGAAATTCCAGAAAGTACCAAATGCCTTTCACTGAAAAAATGGAAAAGGATATTCTGAGCCAAGTGCTCAGGTACATCATTTTGAAAGACAAATTACCAGTAATCCAGTTAAATTTTAACTAGCATTATCTAAATGAAAAATATCAAAGTGTGAGATATCCCAGCAAGAATAGCTCCAATTTCCTGCCTGGATGTTAAGTAAGGAACAGATTGTTTAATATCATCTTGATAACATTTTCATAGGTTCATGTTGGCCCATCAGATTGCAATTTGTCACCTGCTATCTAACAATTTTCTAATTCCTCATCACTTTACAGTGTAAAATAGTAGGCACCTAATTGCAAGGGTTTTTCTTTTTTTTTTTTAATAATAGAAAGGTAGAGTGGGAATGAGGGGCTTTATTTCTACCAAAATGATGTTTTTTCCTGGTTAGAATAAGAAGGGTTGTCAATAATTCAAACACAATATGGTATTGAGCTCATTTCACTTCTCCCATTGAATTAATTTGTGAAAGATAACACAGAATGAAGAAGAAAATCCTCAAAGCTCTCTTTCCCTCATCTGCCACCCTTCCCAAAAGTTGAGGGGGGTGGTGATGAGAATACACGTGAATGGATGTGTAGTACAAGGAATTTGGACATAGAAGTTAGAGGGTCTTGGGTTTGAATTTCACACTCGGGCGCTTAGAGCAGTGTGACCTTGCGCAGTACCCAGTCTCCCTGAGCTCTTCCTCAGTAAAATTGGGACCATGATTCCTACTTACAAGGTTCTTGGGGTAATTGGGTTTAAGCTGTGGAGTCTCCTGTAGAATGGGAAACATCGTAGGTACCCACTAAATTATAGATTTTAACGTTGTAGTACAGCATCTGGCATAGTTCACTCCCTCCTCCCGGATACTCTTTCTGCCTTCCAGAACATCTTACTTCTGGTTTTCCTACCACCTCCCTTACATTCCTGCTCAGTCACCTCCACGGCCTCCTCTCTTCTCCCCTCTCTTTTCCTCTTAGTATTTGAGTGTCCCAGGACTCAGTCCTCCACACTCCTCTCTTCTCCATCTACACTCACTCTCTTGAAGATCTCCTCTGGTCTCATGCAACACCCTACATACGCTGATCACTCAAATTTAGATCTCCAGCCGGAACGTCTCCACCCCAGATGTCAAACTCATAGATATACCTCCCTTCTCAACATCTCTACCTGTAAGGCTAATTGATACGTCCAACTCAACATAGCCGAAACCAAAATCTGTATCCTTCCCACAAATTCTGCTCCATCCGCAGCCTTCCACATCTCAGCTGAGGAAGCCTGATCCTTTTAACTGCTCAGATCAAAAACCTTAAATGCACCCTTAAATCCTTTCTTATTCAAGCACCCCGCATCCAGCCCACCAGGAAATGCTGTGGGCTCCACCATCTTTCAACCTACAACTTGATGGAATAAGGGTCATGCAGCTCTGTAAAGAAACAAGGAATTGAAAAGAAACTTGATACAATTTGTTTTGTTGTTCGGTTAACTCTGTTGACAGTTGTCTTTTGCTCACTGGTTTCAGCGGTGATGAGCACTGCGTTAGCCAGTTGGAGTCTTTACCATCTTGTGCCTGTTTTGATAGAGGAAAGGAATGGTGTGATTGTTTCCCCTCCAGTCACCAGAGAGCTGAGAAAGGAGAAGTCAGCTACTGGTGGGATGCAGAGAGGCTGTAATTAGCTTACTGGCCATTGTAGCCCTAGTGGTGTCACCAATGGATGGAGAACAAGAGAGGCACCAGCCAAGGCACAGGGGTCATATGTCTATTCTTTTCTTCTTCTGAAATGTCATCTCCTAATTGCTATTGGATAAGAAACAAGGATATCCCCCTAGTAACAGGTGATGTTTTACTAGGAGCAACAGCAGGGGAGAAGTGTCCTTTGGAGTATTCCAGAAGCTAAATATTTGCATGCATGTGTGTGTGTGTGTCTGTGTGTGAAGCTGTTGAAAATAACCCTCCAATTATTATATCTACTGACTTTTACAAAATAACTTACAAAACTCTTTTACCTATGTGATTTCATTTGCTTCTCAGAGCAATCTTGAGATAAAGGCAGAGCGGTTACTACTATCTCCACCTTGTGACTGATTTCCTTTACTCTGCTTTGCATTTTCTTTTTTTCCTATAGCATCTGTCACTTCTAACGTAACACTTAATATGCTTGTTTATTACATGGTTTGCATATTTTCTCTCTTCTGCTAAAATAACAGTAGAAATCTTTATTTACTTCACTCATGTATCTCAAATATCTAGAACAGTCCCTAGCACATAGTCAACACTTAAGAAGTGTTTGTTGAATGAATGAATGTGAGTATGTCTATCAAGCATGAATCAACACCTATGTCATCATCACCAGCCCCAGACTGTAACGTCCTCTGGATCTCTGTTCTGCTCTTTCTTCTGGGTGGTTTTCTTTTCCAGGACATGCCTGGGCCCATCTTTTTTTTTTTTGTGAGGCAGATCAGCCCTGAGCTAACATCCATGCTAATCCTCCTCTTTTTGCTGAGGAAGACTGGCTCTGAGCTAAAATCTATTGCCAATCCTCCTCTTTTTTTTTTCCCTAAAGCCCCAGTAGATAGTTGTATGTCATAGTTGCACATCCTTCTAGTTGCTGTATGTGGGATGCGGCCTCAGCATGGCGGGAGAAGTGGTGTGTCGGCACACCCAGGATCCGAACCCGGGCTGCCAGTAGCGGAGCGCCCACACTTAACCGCTAAGCCATGGGGCCGGCCCCGGCCCATCTTAATATCCAGACTTCAGTTAAAGGGTTTGATGTTCCTCAAGACCTGGTAAAATCAATTATTAATCAGACAGTGAAAGCTTTGAATGCATCGTTTCTCTATGTCTTTTGGCTACCAGGAAGCTCAGAGCTAGAAGTATTACTCAATCTGATCACCAGGTCATCCCTTTCTTGTCTCTTTTATGGTGGTTTTCTTTTCCAGGAAAAGAAATCTATATCTGTGTGTTTTTATAATAAACTCATTTCCTTTTTTTAAAGTAGATATGGATATTGAGATAAATTAAATTTAGATTAAATACAACATAATCGATTTCCAAAGCAGTCCTCTTTATACCAAATTGTGATGTCCAAATCACAATCCTAAAAAACAAACAAAAAAACCTTAGAATTTACTAAATGCTTAATATGTATCAGTCTTACCACCCCTCTCCCATACCTGACCCACTTCTCCAATTTAGGGGATCTCCCTGATTCTTGAAGGTATTGGAGTTTTAAGCTCTTGGCCTAGATGTCACGTAACATTTAAGACTTGATTGCACGGGCTGGAAGGATTGCGGTGAATGCATCTTTTTAGATTTAAAGGGACATGAACGGGAGAGAGAGCTTACACTATGGCAAATATCGAATTCTCTAAGACCTTAAATAAAGTCTAATGCACTCCTCTCCATGCCCCACCCTCCACACAAGCATGCTCACTACTAGGACGTTTACGTCTTATGTGCATCACTTCTTCTGGTTGCTCAAAGCAGACACTTACCTTCAAATGATGGAGCTTACTGTACTGCATTCATTCTGCAAGACTCGGCGCTTGTTCAAAAGCCAAGATCTGGCCACAGCTCATGCCGTGCCTGCTTTCTCCCAGCCTTTGTTATGTAAATGAGTTTCCATTTGAGTTTTGGTATATCAGTTGAATTCTGAGGATTTTAATAGTTGTGAAGCTTCACCGAACTCAAGAAGAGCTTAAGATTCAAGATGTTATATCTAGCAGAAAATGAGGATCTCATTCTTAGTTCTTCTTTTCCTCCTTAATAATGAAGAGCTGATTTTTACTATTAATGTGACTCTTACATGAGGAACTCTGCAGTGGTCCAGGGTAATTCATCCTTAATTAATGTGCCCTCTTTTCAACCTGTCCTCATTTAATTATAAAAGCTGGCGAATATTGGACCTAAGGAGTGGCTGGTGGTTGGAATAATAGAAGGAAAGTATTAACTCTTGGCATTTTTCAGAGTGGGTATTATTTTTCTCTTGGAAAATCATAAGGATAAAAAACTTGTTTGCAAGTATTGTGAGTCCTATGGGATACCTGCTACCTGTACTCTGCTGCTCTGATCTGTGGCTTCTGAGAGACTTTCTGTCAAGCATCTTTAAGCTTTTTATTTTTATTTCTTTTCCATGGGACCCTATGTAAATCACTTTTGAATCTTATATGCCAATCTTTCTCATTTTAGAGGATTTTTTTAATTGTAGTAAAATATACGTAATGTAAAATTTACCATTTCAGCCATTTTTAAGTGTACAGTTCAGCGGCATTCAGTGCCTTCACATTGTTGTACAACCATAACCACTATCCCTCTCCAGAATGTTCTCACCATTCCAAAATGAAACTCTATATTTATTAAACAATAGGTCCCCATTCCTCCTTGCCCCTGTCCCTGGTAACTACTATTCTATTTTCTGTCTCTGAAAATTTGGCTAAGTATCTCATAAAAGTGGAATTATATAATATTTGTCCTTTTATAGCTGGTCTATTTCACATAGCATAATGTCTTCAAGGTTCATCCATGTTGTAGCTGTGTCAGAATGTCATTCCTTTTCCTTTGTTTGTATGGAATATGTGTGTGCTTGTGTCTAATATGTATCTCACATTTGTTTATCCATTCGTATATCAATGGACATTTGGGTTATTTCCACTTTTTTCATTATTATAAATCATACTACTATGGATTTGACGTACGTGTATCTCTTTGAGTCCTTGCTTTCAATTCTTCTGTGTATATTCCCAGAAGTGGAGTTGCTGAATCATGTGGTAAGTTTATGTTCAATATATTGAGAAATCGCCATATTGTTTTCCACGGTGGTTACACAATTTTACGTTCCCACCAGCAATACACAGGGGTTCTGATTTCTCCACATTCTCATCAACACTTGTTTTGTATTTTTTTTGATGGTAGCCATCCTAATGGGGGTGAAGTGCTATCTGATTGTGGTTTTGGTTTACATAATAATTAGTGATGTTAAACATCTATTCATGTGTTTATTAGTCAGTTGAGTATCTTCTTGGAGAAATATCTATTCAAATCCTTTACCCATTTTTTAATTTGTTTTTTTTTTTTTTTGATGTTGTTTTTGAGTTATAGGAGTTCTTTATATATTCTGGATATTACTCTCTTATCAGATAGATGATTTGTAAGTGTTTTCTCATTCTGTGTGTTGCCATTTCACAGCTGATAGTGTCCCTTGAAGCACAAAAGTTTTTAATTTTGATGAAGTGCAATTTATCTATTTTTCTTTTGTTGCCTGTGCTTTTAGTGTCAGACTTGAGAAATCATTGTCAAATCCAATGTCATGAAACTTTTCCTCTATCTTTTCTTTTAAAACTTACTTACTTATGTTTATGCCTTTAATCTATTTTGAGTTTATTTTCGTATATGATGTAAGGTAAGGATCCAACTTCATTCTTTTGCATGTGGATGTTCAGTTTTCCCAACATTGTTTGTTGAAAAGACTGCTCTTTCCCCATTAAATGGTCTTGGCACCCCTGTTGAAAATCATTTGACCAGATGTATGAGGGTCATTTTAGAGTTTTAGTATACTTTTGGTAGCATATTGCCTTGGTAAAATGCATGGGCTTTGTGTTCAGAAAAGCCTGGGGTTAAATACTTACTCTGCTACTTATTGGCTAGGTAAGCTTGGGTAAGTTATTCACCCTATCTAAGATTAATTGTTCTCATCTGTAAAATGGGTATGGTAATGCCTGTTTCTTAGGGCTGCTGTAAAATTAGTATATGAATTAAAGTGTCCAGCATGTGGTAAGTGTTCATTGAATTATTGCTATACTTAAAGCCTCTCTAGGCTCTTGTTTCCTGTCTGCATAATGAGGAAATAAACACTTACCATGTAAAACCTAGTTCACTGGTTAGTAAGGATGAGAAAAGAGAGAAAAGAAAAACATCTGTTAAAATGCCAACTTTAAGAATATTTGCCACATTGCTATGGCTACTTTTAATTGGAATATTTTTAGACAGCTTCAAAGGCAACTTTTAAGATGATCTGCTCTTTCATTTTGTTAACAACCATCATGCATAGCTGACAATTGCATTTCATCCCTGAGATTTACCCCATCCTTTGTCTAACTTGACACTTTCCATGCACAACTAGCAAAGATTAAAACGTAGGGGTGTTTTTTGTTCATATTACATGATAACAAAATATTTTTCCATCTTGATGTGGCTACATAAAAAAATGTTTTCTTTGATTAGTGTAACCAAAATCCTCTTGTTAATTGAAAAAGAAATGGCGATACCATGTGCTAATGATGATACAGAGCAACCGACACTCATACATTGCTGATGGGAACCAAAATGGTACAGCTACTTTGGAAATCAGTTTGACACTTTCATATAAAATTAGATGCATATTTACCATATGACCTTGCAGCCCCACTCCTAGGTATCTACCCTACAAAAATGAAAATTTATATTCACACAAAATCTGTAACTAAATATTATTAGCAGACTTAGTCACAATTACCAAAAACTGAAAAGCAACCCAAATGTCCTTCAACTGGTAGATGAATAAACAAACTATGGTATGTCCACACACTGGAATACTACTCAGGAATGAAAAGGAATGAACTACCAATACATGCAACAAGATGGATAAATTTTAAATGCATTATGCTGAAAGAAGCCAGACTCAAAAGGCTCCAAAATCATAATTCCATTTTTAACGATTTACTTGAAAAGGCAAATGTGTAGGCATGGAGAACAGATCATTGGTTTCAGGAGCTGGAGTGGGGAAAGGGACTGACCACACGGGTCATGGGACAAATTAGAGGGTACTTAATCATTTTTGTAATGGTTATCTGACTGTGGGCATTTTTTCACAACTCCTGGAACTGTACACTAAGGATGAATTTTACTGTATGTAAATGACACCTCAACAACAACAAAAGGGGGTGAAAAAAATCTTGTTGATTTTCAAAAAATAAGTGCTCAAAATATGGAACTCATCTTAGATATGCTGCCCTGGCTATCCTATGTATATAGTTCACGTGGGCAATGACCTTTTGCAGCAAATGCATGGTCCTCTGGTGAACGTTTGCTCCACGCCCCATGAAATCTGAAAATTTTAGGAAGACTCCACGCTTCAGTGTTACCACTCATGGAGAAAAATTCATAAAGAGTCCACATTATTTATAAGATACCAAGACCTGGTTTTTCATGAGGCACAGTCTATTAAACGGTTGCCCATCTTTTATGTCTGTGAACTGCTAAGTATGACTGGTGACTCCGACAGTTACAATTTGTCAACAACTGTTTCCAGTGTCTTTACTTTAATTTTAAGCGTTGCATGTTTCATTATGAATGGCGGGCTAAACGTATCTATAACTTTGATAACTCAATTCACATTGTTAGTAATGGCTTCCCAAGCAGTTATAACATAACAATAACCATGCTGAGGATAAATATTTCATAAGGAATCCATTGTTATTTATTTATCATTTATAGCATGTGTTCCAAAAGCATTACAGAATATTTATTAAATATTTATAGATAATTTTATGCTACTACTAGCATGTGATATAAATACATTATTAATTCCCTTGAATTGTTGATGGATTGAGCTCAAAATAAACCCATGCCAACTGGGGTTCTTGCCAATAAAGCGAAAGAAAAAGGAAGCAGTCTGCTGTGTTTGAAACTTTCAGAGGCACAATATCGTTCCCTTGGAAGCTTTGTTTGTTAATTGTGGTTGTGGGTTCCAGAAATCTCTTAGCCATCCAGAACAAATACATGTTGATGAGGAGTAGATTAAAGAAATCTAAGTTCTTGAGGCAGCCACTTCTTGGCAGCTCCTGCTTTGAAAACTGCTGACAATTGCACATTAAGCCCATCAGTTCAAATTCACATCAGGTGTTCTAGCCGTGCAGGGAGCAGATTTCCTCAAAGCAGGAGTTAGAGATCAGGGCTGTTCTTCTGCATTTCTTCTCTTTGACCTTGATTGCACCTCTACTGCAGCTTCTGGAAACCCTGCATGGTTTCCTTTATTAAGTAGAGCTGATTGAAATGCCCAAGTTCAAGTCTCCCTCTCCATGAGTGGCCATTTCCTGAAATGAGAATGTTCTTTCTTTATTTTTCAGCTTTATTGAGATAAAATTGGCATATAACGTTGTGTAAGTTTAAGGTGTACAATATGATGCTTTGATACACGTGTGTACTGCAAAATGATTACCACAATAAGGGTCATTAACACATCCATCATCTCACATAGTTACCATTTTTGTGTGTGTGGCGAGAACTTTTAAAATCTACTCTCTTAGCAAATTTCCAGTATTCAATGCAGTTTTGTTAACTATAGTCACCAAGCCATACATAACACCCCCAGAGCTTATTCACCTTATGATTGGAAGTTTGTACCCCTTGAACACCTTTACCTACTTTTCCTCCCTGCCCTCTGGCCCTGGCTACCACCAATCTACTCTCGGTTTCTATGACTTTAGTTTTTTAAATTCCACATATAAGTGAGATCATAGAGTATCTGTCTTTCTCTGTCTGGCTTACCCCATTTAGCCTAACGCTCTCAAGGTTCATCCATGTTGTTGCAAATGGCAGGGTTTCTTTTTTATGGCTGAATAATATTCCATATTTGTGTGTGTGTGTCTGTGTGTCTGTGTGTGTATACATATATATATCAGATTTTCTTTATCCATTCATCAGTGGGCAGACACTTAGGCTGTTTCTACATCTTGGCTATTGTGAATAATGCTGTGATGAACGTGAGGGTGCAAATATCTCTTCCAGATAGCAATTTCATTTTTTTTAGATATATACCCAGAAGTGGGATTGCTGAATCCTATAGTACTTCTATTTTTTATTGTTTGAGAAACTCGCATACTGTTTTCCATAGTGGCTGAACCATTTTACATTGCCACCAACAGTGTACAAGGGTTCCATTCTCTCCACATCCTCGCCAACACTTCTCTCTTGTCTTCTTGAGGATAGCCATTCTAACAGGTGTGAGGTGATCTCTCATCGTGGTTTGGATTTGCATTTGCCTGATGATTATTGGTACTCAGCATATTTCATGTACCTGTTGGCCATTTGTATGTTCTTTTAAATTGATCTTGCATTTCTGCCGCCCCCTATTGGGTTGGAAGAATTGCGCCTGAGTTTGGCGCTGTATATCCTGGAAATAAAACTTTTTTTCTGATGTTTCTTTATCTGCTGTTGTGTGGGGGGGTTTCTTCTTCTTCTTTTTCTTCTCTCCCTTTTTTTGCATCTGCTCTTTTTTTAAAACTGGGAAGATTTATGTCTATAAAAAAGAGAAAGTAGCCTTGGTAGGTTTCCAAGGTCTTAGGCTAGCAAAAAATAACCATATTTACAACAAACACAAATGAACACAGAGGAAAGAAGTACCGTTCTTCACCAACTGGACGTATAATGCCTCAACGTTTGCTCTGTGACGCATAAATGTGCTGACTAGACCTGCTGTACAGGTTTGTTCTGGCTAATTTCTGACACTGGCTGATGTTGACATTAGCTAGGCAATTTTGAAAAATAAAAATCAGTATGCCCAGCATATTCTTAACTGGACGGACACACTTTGATAATGTTCACAGCCAAAGAGCTGGCAGTGGTCATATGCATGCCAGATGGGAATGCTACTATTTGTGGTCAAGATGACTGTGCCACTTTAAGGACTTTAAATGCTATGGAGGAAAGAATAATGTCAATGCGATTTTTCAGAGTAACATCTGAAGATCAAATCAAATATAGAGAGAGTTTCTAAGAATTCTAAAAAAATAGCATTTTCTAGGTGCCGCTATCCCCAGACCAACAAGTCCCTCAGCTTCATGTGCACCAGATGGATTGGACGTCATATAATAAGCAGACCAATGTCAAGATTCACCAGGCAGTGGGGAACATTGGTGCTGATGCCAAGAGTGCAGAAATCTGAGTAATTGTGTTCAGCTTAACCAGAACTTGGTGAAGTTCTACCTACTACGTGCTAGATGTCAAAAATACAAAGACAAATTAAGAAAACCCTTTTCCCCAAGGAACTGCTATCTAGTACATTTGTTTAGTCTCAGATATTTTATGGTAGATTCTGTGAACTCACAACTGAGATTTCGGACTTGAACAGCAACGTTATGTGCTGGGAAGCCGAGACGAAGAAGAGAGATTTGTCACTAAGCGACCATCATTGATCTCTCCAAAGCTAATCCTTGTATTATTGTCCCCTTTATGGTTTAGTGATTTTTTATATGTATTGCTTCTATGGCATTTTATTTCAGGGCCTTGGTCACAGAAGCTTGAATTAATTAAGATTTGGTCCAGGAGCTGCTTAATTGCTTGTACTTAGAATGTGAGAATTCGAAGAAGAGATGGAAATGACAATGCAAGTCATGCATAATACATCCCCCATACCCCTCACCGAATGACCATTACACTGATGGGTGTTATTTAGCTTTTTTCAAAAAATCAGCACACAGTGCCAAGAACCTGGCATTTTCAAATACTCATTAGTGCTATCCTCTGGGGCTTAAGATAGCAGTTATTAAGGAATGAAGTCTCGGGAGACAGAGTGAAACCACAGTGGCTAACAATGACAGAAGTTCAGGTATATCAACCCTCATCACTTACGGAGGAATCGCATGGCTAAATTAGCTTTCAAAGTCTTAAACTGAACATGCAAGGCCCACAAATGTCATGTGGTATATTCTCTGGAGGTTAAATTTAGGTTTTCCCCAGCTCCCGCTGCCAATTTGAAAGAAGGGAAAATGTCAGCGGGTGTGGCGTTAAAGTCGAGGGTAGGAGCTGCCAGTGTGGAATCCACTGACACTGACATTCAGCTGTCCCTGGAGCAGTGTCAGCTGTCCCCAGACTTACCTGGACTGCTCGTTAGGTCTCCAGTTTGCTCCAGTTGACTTGCCAGCCAGGGGGTTCCAGCCACCCGTTTGCCCTGAGGATGATGGAGTGTATTTAGGTGCAGGCGACAATCTGCTGGGCTGGCATTAAAAGAGCAAGGTAAGAAAGAGACACTACTCATCAGACCGCAGGTATGGCCATAGAGGAAATGTGCACGGTGATTCCATGTCCTAAGGATATTGGAAGGGAAGACCACAGATTGAGAAGGTGCTTGCCTTCCAACCCTGCCATCCTGTGAAATTATCTCTAATGCAGACTTACGTCATGTTGGGATCTGAATTTAAGTGACCGGTGAGAGAGAATCCCATCTCCTCCGTATCTAGGAGTCAGGGAGTCTTGCCTGTGGACTCTGCATAAAGACATGTTAAGTTATTTTCTTGGATCAGTTATTGGCCGCATTTAACAGAAAAGCCAAGAGGATGGGGGCTTAAATGAGGTAGATTTTTTTTTCTTCTTTCACATTAAAAATAAAGTCTAGCTCATAGAAGCAGAGAGTAGAATGGTGGTTGCCATGGGTTGGGGGTGGGGCAAATGGGGAGATGTTGGTCAAAGGGTACAAAGTTTCAGTTAAGCAAGATTAATAAGTTCTGGAGATCTAATGTACAAGTGGTGTGACTATAGATAACAATACTATATTGTACGGTTGAAATTTGCTAAGAGGATAGATCTTATGTATTCTCAGCACAAAAAAAAGAAAGAAAGAGAGAAGTAAGAAAGAAAAGAAAAATGATAATTTCGTGAGGTGATGGATATGTTAATTAGCTTGATTGTGGTAATTATTTCACAATGTATATGTATATCAAAACATCAAGTTATATACCTTAAATATATAAAATTTATATTTGTCGATTATACTTCAATAAAGCTGAGAACAAATTTTAGAGGTAGGCAGTTCAGGGCAGATAGAGTGGCTTAGGAATTCAGGCTTTCATCCTCAAGGTCACTTCATGGTCCAAGATGGCTGCTGAAACTCCAGCCATCATGTCCCCATTCCAGACAGCAGGAAGAAGGAAGGGCAAAAGGGATCCCCTTCTCAATGAAGTCAGTTCCTTCTGAAAAATTTCTCGTAATCCCATACATTTACACTTATACATAATTGAAGAGAACTTAGACACAGAGCCACACCTTGCCATAAGGAAGGCTGGGATATGCGTTGTGGTAGCTGAGCACTTTGCCACACCAAATGTAATCAGAGTTCTGCTACTAAGTAACGAGGGGAGAACAGATGTTAGGGAGGCAATAGCAGACTCTGTAACTGTCATAAACATAGTACCTGTTATCTAAAACCTAGAGAACCAGATCCTCCAGTGACTTGAAGAGAATATGTAGTAGAGAGGGAAGCCTCTTGGATCTGGAGTCAGACCCTCTCTGATTCTTACTAGCCAGGCAACCTTGGGAAATCCATTGGAGTGCTCTATGTCTCTGTTTCCTCATCTACAAATGATGATCTCAGACTCACCGTCTCCGTGGGGAAGTGTCTGCTCAGATAATACACGTGGAAGCAGTGTGTCAACAGCAAAGTGCCAAATAAATGCCAGGGATTAGTTAATGCTGTTATGGTTGATCAGGCATTTATAGTCTTTAAGAAAACTGTTTCAAAAGCCCTTCATTTTTCTTAGAATTATTATTATATTATTATATGTTATAATGGTAGGATCCTCTGCATATACAACACTTTACAACACATACGTCACTTTTATACACAGATTTTATTTCATCCCCACGAACTCCCCCTGTGAGTGACATAGGGCAGGAATCGCCACTACCCAAATATACTGGTGCTAAAATCCAAGTTCAGAGAACAGAGTGGCCTGGCCAAGCCCACACAAAGGTGCCGATGAGGGAGAGCAGCTTTGTGTGTCTGAGTATGAGAACTCATGAGACCCCAGCTGTTTAAAAGCAATGAATGCCTGAATTTAAGGATGGGGTTGGGGCCGGCCCCGTGGCATAGCGGTTAAGTGCGTGTGCTCTGCTACTCGCGGCCGGGGTTCGGATCCCAGGCGCACACCAATGCACCGCTTCTCTGGCCATGCTGTGGTGGCATCCCACATAAAGTGGAGGAAGATCGGCATGGAGGTTAGCTCAGGGCTGATCTTCCTCACCAAAAAAAAAAAAAAAAAGATGGGGCTGTTGGCCATGGCCTTGCAGAATGGCCCCAGCACCTGGAGGCCCAGAGGCACCTGATTCTCAACCTGCCCAAACTGAATATCGTTTTACTTCTTCCTCCTCCCACACTCCTCCTCCTGGGCTCTCTGTCTCAGCAGAAGTTACCACCTTCCCCTCTCAGCCCAACCCAGGACACAGGAGCCACCCTGGTCAGTTCACTGCCCTTCACACTCACCTCCACCCACACCCCTAGGGTCACACATCATTAGTTTCTATCTACTTGCTGGCTCTGTGTCCTCACAGCCTGGAAAGACAGGCTAGTCTCCCAACGGATCTTTCTACATCTTTTTCTGCCCATCCCTAAAATATTCTCCGCCCCATGGCCGTAGGGAGCTTTATAAAATGCAAGTCTAATTCTACCTTTCCTGGCTTAAAACTCCTCAGTGGCTCCCTATCACCCCCAAGACAAAACCTGGGTATTTAAAAAACCACTGTGTAATGTTCTTTGCAGTTTGACGCCTGCTTGCTGCCCTAGCCCCGCACCTCACTCCTATCTCAGCTCCCATACTCTCTTCCGGAAGGCGCCATGCTCTCTCTCTCAAATGGGAGCCTTGGATGTGAGACTCTCTCTGGAATTTCTAAACTCTTCTTTGCCTGCTTGATTCCTTCTTGTCCCTTACATTCATCCATGGTACCATCTCCTTCAGGAGGACTTCCGTGCTGCCCCAGGCTGTGTCAGGGGGCCTGCCCCACCACTCCAGAGATACTGGTGCTTCTCCGCATCACGGCATTTGACATGCTGTCTTGTCGTCTTCTGGTTATTTGTGTGCCCACTCTCTGTCTAGACTATAACTCCTCCAGGGCAACAACAGCAATTTATTGAGCTCTTGCCACATACCGAGGACTGTCTTAGGCACTTCCCATGTATAAACTCATACAGTCCTCCCAGGAATCCTACAATTTAGAGACCCTCTTATCCCTGATGTGGATTAGGACACTAGTGCTCTTAAAAGTTTATGATGCACAAGTGTCAGAGCTGAGATCCTAACAGAGGGCCTTCCCTGGCTCCAGAGAGGTATGGGTTATCCTCTAATAAATTTCCTTTTTTTTTTGTTTTGAGATATAATTCATATACCATAGAATTCACCCTTTTAAAGTGTAGAATTCAATGATTTTTAGTATAGTCACAAGGGTGTATAACCGTCACCACTATCTCTAATTCCAGAATATTTTCAACACCCCCCAAAAAACTCCATACCAATTATCAGTCATTCCCCATCCTTCACTACCCCCAATCCTTGGCAACAGTTTATCTACTTTCTGCCTCCATTGATGTGCTTTTTCTGGACATATCAAGTAGAATCATAGGAGATGTGGATTTTTGTATCCGACTTCTTTTGCTTAGCATGTTTTCAAGGTTCATCATGTTGTAGCAAGTATTAACATTCCATTCGTTTTTATGGCTGAATAATATTCTATTACATGGATCTACTATATTTTCTTTATCCATTCATCATTTGATAGATAATTGGATTGTTTCCAATAGAAAATGTGAGTCTGCCAGCTTTGTTCTTTTTCAAGATGGTTTTAGCTCCTCTGGGTCCCACATTTCCATATTAATTTTAGGATCAGCTTGCCAATTTCTGCAAAAAAGAGCACCTGGAATTTTGATAGGAATTACACAGAATATGTAAATCTATTTAGGAAGTATTGCTATCTAAACACTATTATGTCTTCCAATCCATGAACCCGGCATGTCTTTCTATTTATTTGTCATCTTTAATCTCTTTCAACAATGATGTTCAGTTCTAGGTTGTGCAAGTCTTGCACTTCTTTTGTTGATTTATTTCTACATATTTTATTATTTTGATGCTATTTTAAATGAAATTTTATTAATTTCATTTTCAGATCGTGTATTGCTAGTGTATGGAAATACAACTGATTTTATTATGTATATATTGTATCCTCCAAACTTGCTGAACCCACTGATTGGCTCTGCTAATTGTGTGTGTGTGTGTACACCTTAGCATTTTCTCTAGCCAAGATCATGTCGTCTGAAAGTAGAGATAGTTTTACGTCTTTCTTTCCAAACTGAATGCCTTTTATTTCTTTTTCTTGACTAATTGCCTTCACTATATTTTCTTAGTAATAATTGTCAGCACTTTTAGTGCTTGCTATGTGCCAGGTATTTTTTTTTAATCAATTTATGTCCTTAGTGAAACTCTGCAGCATTTTATGTGTATTAAATATTCACAGAAGTTCTAAAAGGATGGGATTGCTTTCACAGATGAAAAGCACTAAAAGTAAAATATAGGAAGAGTGATTTTACTTGGGGAGGCTCCGGAAAGGGACAGAATGTGATCTCTGCAAGCTAACAGTTTATGCCAAATCCCTGGGGCCTACAGAGACTATTGGGAGAAGCAAGGAAACTTCTGAAGACCAGGGTTTAAATAAATCCACAATGCAAGTTATTTTGTCATTTTCCCCTTGTCTTTAAAAAGTTTTAAGACAAAAACTTTTATGATTTTCCTGATGTTATGGTTTATTCTCCATGTGCTTTAGCAAAAGATATTTCAACTCTCTGGGCCTCAGTGTGTGCATCTGTACAACGGGAAGACTGGGGCTTCCTGTGAGAATTACATTGGATGATGTGTGTTAAGTATCTCTCAAGTGTTTAGAACATGGTACATCCTCAATGGATAATACTAGTGCTGATGTGGTCCAGCACTTATTGAGTGACTGTCATTGCTTGGACATCATAGGAAGGGCTTTACAGGCCTCCTTTTATTCAATTTTCACATTACCCTATAGGGGAGGTGCTAAGGAGCAGAGTATCAATGTAATTTATTCAAGGTCTTATAACTAGTGAACACTACTACTTGGAGTCAGCCAGAGGTATTGTGACACCAGCACCCATGGGTTTAAACATTACTGACATTTCTTTTCATCTCTCTTAATGGATACCTCACCCATTTCACTCCAGGTTTGGAAGTACAAGCAAGTATAAGTCACAAAGTAAAATATATGGTTTAGTTATCCTTTAATCAACCAACGCAGAGTAATGAGCTCCTGTTACGTAACACACTCTAGAGAAGCCGCTGAGAATAAAGTTATGAAGAAGCCACATTCCCTGCTCTACAAAATCTTAAGATTGACAAAGGAGAGAGAAAAGCACCATGCAGAAATGACAACACACCATGCAGCATCCTTTTAGAGCTTGGTCTTTACCCACAGCACTGCCCATCTCTCCTTGGTAGGATTTCTCACAACTGCTGTTTTACACATGCCCTTGTTATTGGCTACATTTGGTCTCCCCCTCCAGACTATAAACCCTACAAAGATAGTGAGGGGCTATTTTGGCCACTACCATGATCTAAAGCCTACTAAGTGCTTGCACATAGTAGGTGCTTCATAAATTGTTTCTGAATGGGATCATTGAAAGGGAAAAAGAATGACGGGTTGTAATACAGAAAGAAGCATGGCTAGATTTACACTTTGGAAAGGTTATCATTCTGACCAGAGGCAAGGATACCTGTGAGGAGGCTGTTATGAAAATTATACATCCTCGCCCTGTTCAGCTCAGGCTTGGTCATGCGGCTCGATCTGGACAATTAAATGTAAATGGACGGACGTATGTCAATTCCAGACAGAAGCTTTTTTAGTTCCTGTGTGGCTCACCAGAAGCATTTTCCCTCAGCCACAATGACCAGTGATGCTCCAGGTAGAGACTGCTCCAGCAGTCTGGTTTCCAGAGCAAAGATGTCATGCAGCAGAGACATTCAACCCACAAGGAGCACATAGTATGACCAAGAGATAAGCCTCCGTTATCAGAAGCCATGGAGATTTTGGGAGTCCCTTGTTATAACAGTAATGCTTAGTCTATCCTGACTGATGGATGACGTTAAGGGTTTGGGATGAGGAGTCAGTGAAATGAAACAATGTATATAGAACTATTTAGCACATAGTAGGTTTCCATAAAGATTAATTGCCCCCTTTAAGTCAATGTTCTGGGTGTTTCTGTTATAATGTGAAAAAAAAATGATACATATTGTCTTAGTCTATTCAGGCTGCTAAAAGAATACCATAGACTGAGTGGCTTATAAACAATGGAAATTTATTTCTCATAGTTCTGGAGGCTGGGAAGTCCAACATTAAGGCGCCAGCAGACTCAGTGTCTGGTGAGAGCCTGCTTTTTGGTTCATAGATGACCGTCTTCTCACTGTGTCCTCACATGTTGGAAGGGGCTAGGAATCTCTCTTTTATAAGGGTGCTGATCCCATTCATGAGGGCTCCATCCTCATGATCTAATCACCTCCCAAAGGTCCCATCTCCAGTTACCATCACAGTGGGGTTTAGGTTTCAACATATGAATTTGGGGGGAGACACAAACGTTCAGTCTATAGCATACGTGCACACACACATATATATCCTAACATATTCTCTGACACATAGTAGGTGCACATCACACATTAGATGCTTTCTTTTCCTGCATTTCTGCTGCCTCACTGAACACTTCTTATATAAAGAATGTCTTCCAAGAAAGCTTATCCATCTCCTCATTCATATGGCTTCCTTGTTACTTATTCCTCTTTTCAGCTGTGAATCATAGCATGTTTCTAGGCATGATTTATCTCCTATTCTTTGCATAAATAATCGTCCCAGATCCAAGGGACAATGTATATGCATTGGTTCCAGGGCTGGCACAGCCCTGAGCTTGGCTCTTAATATGCAGTGTGGCAAAAAACGATGTCAGGTTGGGAGAGAAACCTCATCTAACATAGTTCAGGCCACTTACATTCATCTGAGGAGAGAGAAGGGGTGCATTTGGACTGCAATTCTGCACCTTATAAATAGACATATATAGCTCTGCATACATTATTAATATGGGCTTTATTGCGAGCTTTATTGAATCCATGATGGTGCTTCTCTTGGGAAGCCGTAGAACACAGGAAGATTGCACAGACGTCTGAATTAACCAGGACCACGGTATACCAAGCAAATAAGGCTGTGCAAACAGCAGTATTCATGCTAGCTGCATCCTACAATTCAAATAACATAATAACAAATAATGTGCTCAAGTAAGCCCCACAGCTGCTATTGGAAGTATTTTATGCATTTCTCATCTATGTTGCTCATGCTTACCCAAGAGTAGGCAGGGCAAATGTATTTTAAAGAAGTTCCTTAGCATGTCCTACAAAGCCCCTGCCTTCCTCCATAGCCTCATCTTGTCCCTGGACTCTCTCCCTTGCTCGCTCCTATTAGTCACCATGGACATGCCTTGGAAATGCCAAATTATTTCCTACCTCTAGTCTTAAACCCTTGCAGTGCCCTCTGCTCAGAGTGCATGCACACACACACACACACTCATGCACACACACACACATCTTCATGTAACTGGGTCTTCTCCCATTCACTTTCCATCCCTTACCCTGTTTATTAGTAGCATCTATTTCTTGACGTCCTTTCCTTGTTTATATCTTTCCATCTTTATCATCTGCCTCCCCAACTAGAACATAATGTTCATGGATCAGGGATCCTGTCTTGTTCATTGCTGGATCTCCAACAGGGATAAGAGTAGTTGTCACATAGTAGGTTTCCAACAAATATTTGATGAATGAGTAAATGAATGAAGGAATGAATCATAGAACATAAACCTGGATGTCTAGTAAGTCCCTTCATCTTCTTTGCCCACTGTGGATCTCCCCTTGATGTAAGCTTCATGATGGGCAGCCCTCTGTCATGTTCGCAGCTCCAACCCCATTGTCTACAATTGGGAATTGTGCTCAGTCAGTTCTCAATAATTGGTTATTGAACTAAAGAGAACTAAAATCTGTTCTAAAAGTATCAGGCTGTCTCAGTGTGGTCAGCATTTTGTTCCATTACATTCTCTTACACTCCATGTAGCGTGGTGGGAGAACATGGAGTTTTGAATAGTGGAGCTTTTCCCATCTCCCTTTGACTAGGAAATTACCCCCTTGTGACTAGGGGGTAATTTGACATTTGGGGTTAAGGTGGTTGGTATTTGAAGATGCCCAATAAGAGCATCCCTCGTCCCTTGCCTCTGCCAATAAACTACCACCCTTATAAGCCAATCGCCATCAAAAAGTTCCCCTTTTCCAGGGATGAGTTTAGCAGAGGGCATGTAACCTTATTCTGGCCAATAAGACACAAGGAAAAATCACCTGGAAGTGTCTCCCAGGATTCATCCCCCCAGCAATGTAAGAAAAACCACACATGTAGAAAGCCTTTTCAGCACCCCTCCCCCCCAACCCTCTTTGAAAGTCTCCATGTGAGGATGTGATCCCCAGAGCTGAGACATCCACCTTGTGGCCATGAAGGGAGACCTACTCGATATAGAAGCTGGCAAAATGAAAGGATTGAAGAAGGCTGCATCTCGGATGACATTGTTTAGAGCCTGAACCAACCCTGGGACCATCTAGCGATGGACTTCCATTTAAATAAACATAAGATGTTGTTTGGTCTCAGCTACCATTGGTCAGAGTTGTTACTTGTAGCCAAATGCACCTGAAGTGTTATGCACACCCTGTGCCAGATGTTGCACTAATCTGGGGGAATAGGAAATGAATGAATAAGACACAATACCCACCCTCAAAGAGTTCCCAGTCTAGTGGGAGTATGGAGAAGTAAATCCACAGTTGAAGAAGGTGTAACCAGTGCCCGAGTAAGGGCAGGTAACGTTGCTGGAGCCTGGGATAGAGACCTACAAATCCAGTCGAAGGAGCTGTGGAAGACCCCACCCCACGAAAACCCACAAATCCTGCATTGAGCTTTCAAGAATGAGTAAGAGTTAGTCAGTTAGAGAAAGAGAGGGGTGAATTTCATAAAAAAGGAGCACTATGTAGAGAACCACAAGTCTTAGGGCAGCTGAATGAGTTCTGTGTGTCGAGCACGGAGATGAAGGAGGCAAGGCTCCTACACTTGAGAATGAGTTTGGAGTTATTATGGGGCTTGTCATCCAGGAGCACAGAACAACCAAATCCTGTCATTGATCCCTTCTCACGTCTGAGTTTCCCAACAGAGCAAACTCCACACACAGTAGCCACATTTCCTTTTTCAGTGGCTTAGCTAGTATGCTCAAGTCTACCTTTGCATAGCGCTGGTGAGAACGGAAGTGAAGACATAAGCCAATGCCTTCCTCTTTGAATCTGCAATAGTTGGAGGCAGAAGCAAACCTGTCATGATTTACCCACCCAGTGAAGAGGAGGGGAAAAAGAACAGGAAGAAGATGAGGTGAGGTGAGTGTTCCCACCACCTGGGAGCAGTGATCTCAAGAGTTAAAGCACACAGGGTTCTGCTCTTCAGACACGGAGGGGCCCTACTTATCAACACACACGAGCCTGGGCTCTGACTAGTTGTGTCAGCAACTCACTCTTTAAAGAAGAGAGACATATTTTTCAAGGATGCTCAGACACATGGAAACGGTGCACAGATATAGAAATCCTGTCCTGAAAAGCGTCAAGCACTGGGGCTAGGGAGATGTGAATGGACCTGCTCGTGAAAAACCTTCTGACGCCACATCAAGGAATGTGGATGTGATCTCGAGGCAACTAGAGGCAAGGAAGGCATTCCAGCAAGTGAGAGGAGTCAGATGTGAAATGTTCAAAAAGTCACTCGAGCCAACAGTGTGGATAACAGGTAATCTGGGCAGAGTCTTGTAGGTCTCCCATTTGGAAGCAAAGCAGTTGTGGACCCAGCTCTCCCATCAGAGCCTTCCCTCTTCTGGACCAAACGTTGCCCTCAGCTCTCACGTGGTTCTGCTTTCTGTGGGACTTCAGGGTCAGGTTCACACAAATATAGAAGCTTGAGTGTTAAAAATCAGGGTGGTGATGAATAGTGAGAGCCCTAGATGGGGGTTCAGCCAACTTTTCCTGTAAGAGGTCACAAGAGTAAATATTTTATACTTTGTACACCATACGGTCTCTGCCGCAACAGCTCAACTCTGCCCTTATAGCATGAAAGCAGCCACAGACAGTAAGTGAGTGAGTGGGTGTGGCTGTGTTCCAATAAAACTTTATTTACAAAACCAAGTGGTGGGCCAGATTTGGTCCACAGGATGTCATTTGTAGTCTGCAGCCCTCTGCTTCAGAACAACACTTCAACCCTGCTTCCACCTCCAGCTAGCTCTGTGCCCTCAGAAGAATGACTGACCCCCCCAAGCTTCAGCTTCTTGGTCCACGAATGGTGTATATTACCACCAGGTAACTCTCTTATGAGGAAGAACGAGTAAGGCCTGTTAACACTTAGCACGATGCTTCCCTTAGAACACGTGGAGTTGTAGTGGCTTTTGTCTTGCTGTGGCTGCTCTTGTGAGTGTGTTTGGGTTTTGTTTGTCGCTATCCCTACCAGGTGTGATGGAAAATGAAGCCCAACCTAGGAGCCAGAAGCTCTGGAGAAAAACGCAGTGTTCCCGGAGCTGAGTCAGGAACAGAGATGCTCTGTTTGCAACTGTGCTTTTCCTTAGCTGTGGCTGAGGCTGCCTCCAATTCCTAAAGGACTGGAGCCATTTAAGCAGATTTGATTGTCATTAATTATTGAGAACAATTATTTATTAATAACTAAGAACTCTAAGAATGCCTTGCATTTGTTCAGAGCTTTCTAGTTTTCTTTTATTTTTGCTTTATTCTTTTCAAAGGGCTTTTTAAAACTGGGGCACACAGTGTGCCAGGAGGCGTATAAAGAGACAGGGGAAAGTCATCTTTCTGGAGTAGTGACTGTACTCCATTTGGGGGGAAAACAACATTATTTTTTATTAAAACAAACTTGGATATATTATGGAGCAGAATGGAGATTTGTGTGATTTTTTTTTAAAGATAAAGTATGAAACTTCAAAGATATTTCCAGGTTGAGATCCACCACTTTGAGCTGTGCCTCAGATGGCTGAGATATAAGGAGCTCGGTTATGTCTTGTTGTACGGTCCCCCTGCAAAGTGTGTAGGTCTGGAATTTTTACAAATTCCGCAGAGGAAGAAACTGCAGAGAAGCGATTGTCTTGCTAGAGCTGACCCAGAACTCTGCTGCAGAACGAGTCCTTGCATCTGGGACTTCTAGCTCCCTCTGTGCTTGTGTGAATGATGCTCCCAGTGAGGCAGAGGCAGGGAGGAAGCTCCAGCGATATTGTGTGCTGGGTGCTGTGCTAAGTGCTGGGGGGATCAATGGTGATTAAGACAGGGTCCAGAAAGATATAAAACCCCTCAACTTCAACATCTTGTGAGCCTGGAAAAATCCCTGGCCTTGAGTCAACTCAGTCTTCAGGTAGCCTTGAGTCACAACTTTCATTAACACTCCCTTCCCCAATCCCATAACGATCCAGTCCATTCACCTTAGTTTCTGCCTCAGTTTCCCCACACAGCAACAGAATTTCCCACTAGACTTTAAGCTCTGCCATTCGCTTGCTTGCTCGGGCACAATTCCTTGCCTAAAAGAATAGGTTCTACTGCCATAACCAGATATGCAGTAATCTTTCCTTCCCCTGTATCCCCAGCAACTCATCTGCTACCCAGATCTCCATTTGCAATGCACAGTGTGACTATTTGTATCTGCCTTTCTCCCCACCCCATCAGGAGGACTCTGACTCCTGTTGGAATCCCAGCTTTGCCTTTTTATCCTATCGGGGGCTGTAGCATCCTTCCTTTTTTTTTCACAAGGACTGTATTTGCAGCCCACTTAAGTCTCATCATTCACACCCTGTGTCCTAATAAATCAGTTGCTACAAGTACAGGGAAGTCCTGAACCCAAACCCTCTTCACCACTTAGTATTGGTGTGAACTTTGGAACACTTCTCAGCCTCTCCAAGGCACCAGTTACACCACCACCTATAAAATAGAAACAGGGTGTCATCTCCACAGTCTCAATGGGAGGATGAAACAGGCTATTGTGAACCGCCAAGGGGGTGGTACATAACAGGTGCTGAAGATACCTCAGTTCCCCCACCAAGCCCACCTACTCCCAATGAGCTAAGGTCCCAACAGATCTTCACGTCTGATGGATTTGAATCCTTGAAAGACCTGGCAGTGGGTGGACCAGGGGAGGCTGGGGATCTGGAGGGCTGTGGAGCTCCCATCCTACCATCTGCTTTGGTAGCTCCATGCATGACTGTCTTTAAATTTTGCCTCCAAATAAAACACTATTGTGAGGACCCTTAACCCAATTTCTGGCTCAGAGCTCTCTATTTCCTGCTCTCAGCAGAGTACGGTGGTATTCCTCCCCAGACTTTGGAATGACTCTATTTATAGCAGTCATCATTAACTCTCTGTTGCTGGTTCCCAGAGCCTCACCTGGTCCCCCCCTCTCCTCCTGCACAAGTTGACTTCAGAGGGTTTTCTGAGAGTTCTTTGTAATATTAGTTAACATGTACACGAAAGCCCCAAGGTCATGTTCCACTCTTGGCACCCTTCTCTTCAGATTTGAGAAATCCCCTAAAACTCTCATTAGCGGAGGCTGCCTCACACCTATGAAACTTTAAAAATATCTGGCTAATCAGCCACTTTGCACACCTCCACGCGGGTGGAGAGAGAGCCTTTGCTTGCCTCCTCGTCCCTTCTCCTGGCATCGCATCCGTGCAGACAAGAGCTGTCAAAATCTGACTTCCTATGGTATTTAAAATAAAATGAAGGGAACTTCTCCTCTGAAACCAGTATTAGCACTTAGAGAGAAACTAGGAGAGAGAAGCAGGGAGTAGAGCAGGGAAATGGCATTCAGGAAGACCCTCCTCGTTCCAATTCATTTTTGACTAGGATTCCATTATTGGAATTTAAGGGGATATTAATCATAATAATATGAAAATAAAATCACCACTTATTGAGTGCCTACCACATACTAGGCACTGTGGAAACTAATGGATTCCATTATCTCTGAGTCTGTCGAAAACTCTTAAAAGTAAACCCCAGTTTGCATATCAGGAAATTGATGCTAAGAAGGGTTAAGTGGTGTTCTTGAACTAACATAGTCCGTATGTGGTCCAGCCAGGATTCTCACCAATGTCTGCCCATCTCTAAAGTCTATGCTCATGCCAATATGTCATGCCACAGCTCATGTGAAATGTAAATTTCCAAGATGGACCGTTATGCAGTCCACTTTGATGGAACTACTCTGGGGACCTTGTTCTGTTGCCCATCCTTTGCCCAGAGATAGAGTCTATCACTATTCTACAGTGACATTTGTGGACTTGTGAGCAACACAGTTCTGTCATCAGAATTATCTGGGGGTGTTTATCAAACACACAGATTCCCGAGCCACGCCTAGGAAGTACTGAATTTGAATCTCTGAGGAGGACCATGGGAATGTGGTCTCGCTGAGCATCTCCAGGGGATCTTTGCTCACGCTGATGTTTGAGAACCACTGGTCCATGTCCAAGCTGGTTTGCAGGGATGTCAGAGTTAGGATGCTTAGGAACCCTGCATGTCCTTTGCAGGAAATGGACTGCTCCCTTCTCAACAGACTCTCCAGAAAAGGGCAGCACTGGGGTGAAGAGAGAGAAGCTTCCCAGTCAGTGAGATGAATCAGACTGTTACTCCAAAAGGTTTCCAGTACTGACTTAGGGAAACAAAGATAAGTGGCCCTGGAAGGTGTCAATTTCCTGGAAGGTGAGTCTCACAAGAATCAGTCTCTTGAAGTAAAAATGGCAGCAGATGCCACTGGTAATGTGAAAAACTCAGATCCTAGATATTGAGCTGGTAGAAAAGAGAAAGGGAGGCAATGGAATTAGGAAGAAGCTTGCTCACTTGGGCAAAGGAAGGGACTTGAGAAAAAACTCAGTTATGGAAATGACGCGGGAGAAAGAAGTTTGTCCAGTCAACCCAGGCAGGTAAGTCACCAGCAGAGGCAGGCAAACAGGGAGAGAGTGTGGCCCAGGAAGGTCGTGTAAGGAGGGAAGCAAGCATGACTGACATTGTAGTGTGGAAAAGACTAAGGGTTAGGACTTGGTGAGAAGCCTTCATCCATGAATTCCATAATCACTACGAAGCCGCTACTATGTGCCAGGCATTGTGCTATGTGCTAGGGTTTCAGAGAAAATAAGACACAATCTCTGTCCTGACAAAACCCACAGTGTGGTTGAGGGACAGGTGGATAAACAGAGAAGCATGACACAGTATAATAAGCACTGTGTTACAAACAGATGCAAGAGGGAGATGAGAGTGCAGAGGAAGGATATCTAATCTGGCGAGGGTAAGTCAAGGAAAGCTTCCTGGAGGAAGTGATGTCTGAGCTGTTTCTTTTTTGATTGGAGTTGGGCTGGGAGAACAAAGCAGGACAGATTCAAAGCCCTCATAACATGGTGTAAATGAGGCTTTTATAAATTTCTAGCCTCATCCAAAATTAGCTCAAGTGCTGGGATATGCCTAACATGTGTTTTGAGGGTAGAAGACAGGAAAAGGAATACCTCAGTGGACCCACAGGAGAGGAAATTGGGAAAACAAAGTAATTCAAATATCAAAATTGTAATAATTACTGAATGACATGGCAGCACATTCTACGGGACTCAGAACAGAGTCATGACAGGTAAAAATGGTCAGCGAAGGTGACCAGGTAGAACTTGGGTAAGGGGCTAGTTTTTATATTGATCATATTGTGTGCAGACCACAAGACAATATGGTCTATGAAATGCTGGTCAGTCTTTCGGATCCCACGGTCTTCATGGATGTTGAGCCCCGTGGGAGGGGCAGGCTTGATGATGGGTTAGTATCATTAAGCACAAAGAACCAGCTTGTCCCAAATTGTCCTTCCTTGAGCAATGATTTCCTAAGGGGTCAAAGGTTTCTTTGAGCACAAAAGACACTATAGATCTGTTCATACTGAATCATTGTGTTTGATCAAAATAATCTTTCTGTTCCAATTTGGCTGTTTAACACTTTCAATTTATCTGTCTATCCCTGACTTTTAGAGGAGGCATCTTCCATTAATAATATTTACTCTAAATTCCTGAAACGTGATTAATGAAATCCAGTCTACCACATTGAGTGAGAATAGAAGATGGGTATTTAGATGATTATCATCTTTAACTTTAATAGACTTTCAATGTAATTGGAGCAATATGTAGAAGATATAGAGCAGATTCTTAATCCATAGACATTTAGAAAGTCCTTGAGCCCCCTAAAAATGTTTACAGTATTTTAAATACACGAACCAACATACATTTTCCCCCCGGGGAATGAATCCATTGCTGTAAACACAATCTCAAAGACATTAGTCTTGCTCACACGTGCACACACATTCACATTCACACACACACACACACACAAGGTTAAAAGCCATGGATGTAGGGGGACAGGATTAAGTAAGGTGTTTGATATTGGCAGCCTGACAATGCCTGTATTTTGGTTTCTGTCCAAAATGAATTATTTTCTCCAGAATCATGTCTTGAAGGCATCTTATCTAAACCAGGGTTATTTTTCCAGTTCCTTTTGGGTAAGCAGGATTTGGTGAGTTATGAGGAGGTGAGTAAGGGTCACTGTCGTGCCACATCCAAGCATTACATAGACAGATAAGTTTGATAATTGCCCCATAGGGAAGAGGTCCACAGAGACACCTCTGTCACCACGGTTTGGCAGGGTGACCTAATGGCACTGCTTCTGCGTAGGAAATAGAATTAAGTAGACATGAATTGAAATGCAAAATGTTTGATTTGCATTGGATTGAATAGAAAGGGTCTTTATGTGTGTTTGGTACCCATGTACACGTCGGTGTTGATGGCAAGTACATTTGTCGTTTGCCCACTTGGTGTTTGCAAAAACGGAGGCATTCCCATTTTGCAAACAGCCCACAGATACATTAAATAACCCATTTCATGATGGACATCTGGACTCCTCCAATCTGCCAAAAGTGGATAGGCTCACTGCTGCCTTCCAGCTTTATGGTGGGGAACGGCTCCCTCCAAACGTAAAAAGCATCGCTTTGCAGCAGCATGGCAGGTTGGGGACTCATCTGTCCAAATGCAGCACACACATTCATTTTGATTTTAGCTGTGTCCGAGCCACTGACTGCATATGCAATATCTCACACACCTGGGCAGAAATGATCCCTGTTAATTATAGCAGCATTTTGTAAGGTGGCCTGACACCTCATTCTCCCACTGTGGTCACCTGAATGGTGGCTAAACTCATGAGGTGAGATGCACAGGTAGGTAGGAATCTGGAGGGAGTCTTTAATTTAGTGTTTTATGAAAAAAAGGAAGAAGGCTTGGCTGAACATACCATAACCCACAGTGGGGTGGACGGAAAGCAGAAATAATTTATTATGGAGTTAGCTTAAGCATCATTTCCAACCCTCCCCACTAAGGAAATGATAAAGTCCTTGGTCAGGTGTGCTCAGGATAATTCACTCCAACTTGCTCCAGCCATATTTCACTTCTGGTCGATCATCTTTTGTGTGTGCTGAACTGATCCTGGCCAGTGTTTGAACAGGGGCTCACACTAAAAGCTGTGAGAGCTTGAGTTCGCCACCTAGTGGCCAGTGAGTCGGCTATTACTGCTCCCATTTTGTTGTCCCAAACTGGGGTCTGAAGGGCCCGCTATTCATGAGTCATTACAATGCCAGAGTTCAAATATCAGTGTTTGCTTCCAAAGTTTCAGTTCAAATAGAAATGTTTATAAAGAAAAAAGAAAAGTTGGGATATCTATAAGTGATGATCACCTGACCTCATCCCACTTAATGCATGCTGTGCAAATAAAAAGCAAACCCCATGGCAGAAAAGGCAACAAAGGGGTTATTTTCAGAGGCCCACAGTGCAAAGAGAGTGTAAGTATGCATGTGTGTGTGTGTGTGTGTGTTTTTGCAAGCATGCATCAAAAGTCAGAGGCAAATACTTTGCAATTGCAAGTTTCCAACTTTCCTCCTATGTAAATATATTTTAATTTTCGTGCACAAATAAGTGGCCTCCCAATGTATGCATTATAATAATCATGAAATTAGGATAAGAGAGATGTGCTGAGTACCTATTGTTTTCCTGAAACTGTGCTAGGCAATTTGCATATTTGTTATTTATTAGCCTGCATATGACTCAGGCTCACTAGAGACTCTAATGTCTGTACAGCCCAGTCTGTTCCCAATACCTGAAAACCCTCTACACTGACGCTTCTCAAACTCTCTATGGAGAAGGATTTGCTTTTAAAATTTTTTAATGCATCCACAGACCAAGGCTTTTGTTTTTTAAAAAATTGCTATAAAAATATAATACAATATACAAGCCCAAATTTATATATTTTTATTATTAGATTCAATAGATTTAAAATTACTATGTCAAATTCCAATAAATTTTCTAAATACTTACTCTCAATTTCTATATTTACTTCACTGCAGACCAGTCACAATGCATAGCTGGAATCAGTCCTTAGACCACATGCTGAGTAGAGCATATCTACACGATCCTTGCCAAGCACCATTCAGTCTCTGAACATCTTCCATGACAGAGACTCCCTTCCTTGCAAGGCAGCCCATTCCATTGTTAGACTGGTCTGATGACCAGAAACCAAAATCTGCTTCTCTGTGTTCATTGGCCAGAGTTCTACCTCTGACCCATATTCAGTAGGACTCATCTCTCTTTGCAATCACAGCTTTTCAGATATATGAGGATAAGTGCTTTATGACCAAGTTCTGACTTCTCCTCTCCTGGTCCCACATACTTGAGCTTACAATTGCCTACTTTGAGTGCAGGTTTCAGGACTGACTGCAGCAGAGGGCAATATCGGAAGCTTCCACCCCACTGGCTTGCTTCCCTGTAAGTCTAATCTCTAAAAGAGGAGGGAACCATCTGATGGTTCAAGATGCAGATATTGCTTGGACAGGTCCAGCATGGGCAAGAGCATTTTGGAGTTCAAATGCCTGTGATCAGGAGTCACGCTCTCATTTGCTTTATTCTCATCATGCTGATAGAAGGTGAAAGGGTCAGGGGCTGCCTGATTTCAAGGGGTGTTCAGAATGGTGCTCTGCTTTCTCACATCAACTTGAAGGTCACTGCTCTAAGTTCCTGTACCACGTGGCTGGCCAGATATGGGAAGATCCACGGATTCATATTCATGTTTGAAGGAGGAGGTAGAAACCTGCCCAGGATTCAAGCTGAAGCCAGAAGCTCCAAGACAGCTTGACTACATCTTCCTCATGGAGGTTCCTCGGCCTGGACCCAACCAGTGGCAAAATCAGTCTTGGATTTTCATTTGCTCTGCCTCTTGCCCTATGATGTTACACCAATTACTCAACATCCCTGTGCCTTAATTTCCTCCTCTGGAAAAAAAAATGGAGCTAAAAGAAGTTACTTCACAGAGTGGCTATGAAAATTAAATGAGATTTAATAAGGTAATACATACAATGCACTTTGAACCTCTCTTAACCTTGTCAGTAAATGCTTTTGATGATTTTGATTTAGATATATTTCCATTGGCTTGTAACTTCCCAGGGAACTTTGAGAAGAGGTATTTGACGGGGAAGGATATGGATACTCCTGGAACTTCTAATCAAAACCATAAAATATGATCGTAATGACACTTACATCCCTAAAAAATTAGAATACAAGGAATATGGTATGATCAGCAAGAAATAGAAAGTGAAATTCACCTTTCTGCTTCCAGAGATGTCATTTCAGTTAATTCACCCCTAATGCACATTAGTTTGGTGGTGTTGGTCATTGTTGTGGCTGACGGTCATGGTGGTGGTGTTGGTGGTGGTGGCTGAGAGTTGTTTGGGGTTATTGTCTTGTAAAATCACAATCTTAATTCCTACTGAGGTTTCCACCAGCCAAAGCACCCAAGTAGCTTTCGTTTGTGTTTTCCTAAGCACATCCCCTCATTCTGTAGTTGGATGCTGTTCTTCCGGGGATTCAGTATGGAATCTTACGTGTATTCTTATTCAATTTTATCTCAGATTTGGCCCACTGCTTCCAAATATCATAATTAGAATTGAATAGAGATATCATCTAGTCCAGTGTTTTACACACCTTATTTTTTTTAGCCATAAAACTCTTTCTTATGTGAAATCCAAGAAGTTATAGAGATGACGATGGAGCTTTCTGGAAGAAGGGGAAGGAGGCAGAGTCTTGCCCACTGGACTTCTCCAGCAGCCACTGGAAGTACTTTATGAATCCACTACAATCTGCGAAGAAGAGTTGTGACTATGCTTCTTTAGCTTGACTCTGTTATTTTACCAAGGGAGAAACGGAGGCCAAGAGAGCACGTGAGAGTTGTCCAAAGGATACAGCTAATTAATAGCATGCCTGGGTCTATTTCATCTCTATTAGGAAAATAGAAAAAAAAATATCACCTTTCCTTGGGCCAAACCCTTAAATGCCAGGATCCATCAGCTTTGGAGATTTATCTATGAACATGAGGTCAGAGCCAGACTCTGAAAGGGTCAGCCTTTAATCAAATCACGAAGTAGATCCCTTGCAGGTCAAGTGGATTCCTACAAAATGTGCTCATGCATCATTAACCACCTATCCAATTTTGTATATGTGCAATGCTGGCCATTTAAATGGGATTTGGTGAAAAATGCCACAGAGAGGAATGGATTGAGTTGGGACCTCAATGCAGCAGTGGTGTTTTCTTAGGTATCTACTTCTTATTCATACAGGTCTTCTGACTCTAGAGGCTCTGCTCTTAACCAGTATGTCTACTGCTTCCCAACATGCTTACTGTCTTATAAATAAGACAGTTAGCAAAGTGAGCAGATGAGGAGCTAACATTCAGCAAAGACATTATATTCCACGCAACTGCCTTAAGAGTTTTATATTAATCAATTTATACAACCTGTTCTACAATCACCCTCTGAGACTTTGGGATAGGTAGTTAAGGTAGTACTATCTTAACCATTTTTATATATATATATATATATATATATATATATTCTTTTTACATTTCATATATATATATATATGAAAGAAATTAAGTAGCTTGTCCAAACTCATTTAGCTTGTAAGCAACAGGGGCAGGCAGGATTCGAACTCAGAAATTCCAGTTCTTAGACTACAAATTTAAAGACTTTGTTCTGCTGTTGCTAACAAGTATGTCGGGTACTTCTGTCCATGGTATTTCATTTCAAACACACACACAGGGTCAACTTTTCCATGAGGCACAGTAGAAATGGTGCCTAGGGCCCACAATGATTTTCAGGGTCCATGAAAATGTTTTAATCTCTTTTAAAAACATAAGAAAAGAATGAACTTTTAGGTTAAAGAAAAAGTCTTAATTTATCATATTAATATCTTTGTCTTTATACGAACACAGTCACAAAATATATTGTTTAATGTTGTTTATGGAGAGGGACCCTACGAGAGTCGCAGTATGGCCTGGCACACACAGACTAGGCAGAAGTGTGATCATGCTGCACAATAGGAAGCTGAGGTTCCGAGAGCTGGGTTCCCATGTCCCACTTTCCTCCTACATGGCAGACAAAGCCCGCACTCGCACTGAGGGCTGTGAGCTCCAATGTCAATGGCCCTTGCTGCTGATGTTTCCTTGAACACCGCAGAAAGGTTCTATTTCAGAGGTCCCTTTCAGGAGGCACGAATAAATGTGCCAACTGCAGCTCAAAACCAAAGAATTCCAGGTGCCACCAGGTCATGAGCTTTGGGGGTAGGGAAGCAAGCATCCATGGCCACCACTTCCCTCCTAAAATCTGGAAAAGCAGGAAGAAATGAGTGACCTAGAGGGACTGTCGTTAGCAAGAAGCTTGGAGCTGAGCAAGCATTACCCATCTTCAGGGTCTTTGTTTTTCTCAAGGAAAAAAAAAGTATTCTCTGCCCACACTCCAGCCCAGCTGTCTACAATGATAAATGATGGGCCTTTCTTTAAATTTCCTTTCTGCTCAGCATGAGGACTGGCCAGTGTGGATATGCATTCGACTCGGATAAATGGCTTTGGCAAGCCCACCAGATTGTCCACGTAGCAACAGATGGTCCAGCTCAAAGCTTTTGTTGTGCTAATGTTGGAACTTGCTGCTACCTGAAGCAGTTATCATTTCATAAACAATGATACTGCCACTGCTCTGTGGATAAATGGTCCTTTATACTTTGCAGGGCCCATCCTGGGTGTTGACAGTTTCATGATGGCGAGAAGACCCCCAGTCACTCAGCTGCAGTGGCAGCCAGAGAGGAAAACTTAGTGAGATGGAGAGAGTGAGCATGGAAACTATATTTGGCTTCTATTCATGTGCTATGTGGATGTCTAAATGTCTACCCTGATCTACGGCCGAGGAGAAGGAAAGAAGTTCCCACTTTGTGGAAGGGTCAAAAGTGACCCTTAGATGCAGGGATGGTTTAACATTCGCAAATCAATCAACGTAATACACCACATTAATAAAATGAAGAATAAAAATCACATGATCATCTCAATAGATGCAGAGAAAGCATTTGACAAGATACAGCATCCATTTATGATAAAAACTCTGAATAAAATGGGTATAGAAGGAAAGTACCTCAACATAATAAAGACCATATATGACAAACCCACAGCTAATATCATCCTCAATGGTGAAAAACTGAAAGCCATCCCTCTAAGAACAGAAACCAAACAAGGATGCCCACTGTCACCACTCCTATTTAACATAGTACTGGAAGTCCTAGCCAGAACAATCAGGCAAGAGAAAGAAATAAAAGGGATCCAGATTGGAAAGGAAGAAGTGAAACTGTCACTATTTGCAGATGACATGATTTTATATATAGAAAACCCTAAAGAATCCACCAGAAAACTTTTAGAAGTAATAAACGAATATGGTAAAGTTGCAGGATACAAAATCAACATACAAAAATCAGTTGCATTTCTGTACACTAACAACGAAGTAGCAGAAAGAGAAATTAAGAATACCATCCCATTTACAATTACAACAAAAAGAATAAAATACCTAGGAATAAACTTAACCAAAGAGGTGAAAGATCTGTACACCGAAAACTATAAAACATTTCTGAAAGAAATTGAAGAAGACACAAAGAAATGGAAAGATATTCCGTGCTCTTGGATTGGAAGAATTAACATAGTTAAGATGTCCATACTTCCTAAAGCCATCTATAGATTCAATGCAATCCCTATCAAAGTTCCAACAACATTTTTCACAGAAATAGAACAAAGAATCCTAAAATTTATATGGAACAACAAAAGACCCCGAATAGCTAAAGGAATCCTGAGAAAAAAGAACAAAGCTGGAGGTATCACACTTCCTGATTTCAAAATATACTACAAAGCTGTAGTAACCAAAACAGCATGGTACTGGCACAAAAACAGACACACAGATCAATGGAATAGAATCGAAAGCCCAGAAATAAACCCACACATCTATGGACAGCTAATCTTTGACAAAGGAGCCAAGAACATACAATGGGGAAAAGAAAGTCTCTTCAACAAATGGTGTTGGGAAAACTGGATAGCCATATGCAAAAAAATGAAAGTAGACCCTTACCTTACACCGTACACAAAAATTAACTCCAAATGGATTAAAGACTTGAATGTAAGACCTGAAACTGTGAAACTTCTAGAAGAAAACATAGGCAGTACGCTCTTCGACATCAGTCTTAGCAACATCTTCTCAAACACCACGTCTGACCGGGAAAGAGAAACAATAGAAAAAATAAACAAATGGGACTACAGCAAACTAAAAAGCTTCTGCACAGCAAAGGAAACCATCAACAAAACGAAAAGACAACCTAACAATTGGGAGAAGATATTTGCAAACCATACTTCTGATAAGGGTTTAATCTCCAAAATATATAAAGAACTCATGCATCTTACCAACAAAAAAACTACCAACCCAATTAAAAAATGGGCAAAAGACCTGAACAGACATTTCTCCAAAGAAGATATACAGATGGCCAACAGACACATGAAAAGATGTTCAAAATCATTAACTATCAGGGAAATGCAAATCAAAACTACAATGAGATATCATCTGACGCCCGTCAGAATGGCTATAATTAACAAGACAGGAAACAACATGTGTTGGAGAGGATGTGGAGAGAAGGGAACTCTCACACACTGCTGGTGGGAGTGCAAACTGGTGTAGCCACTATGGAAAACAGTATGGAGATTCCTCAAAAAATCAAGGATAGAACTACCATATGATCCAGCCATCCCACTGCTGGGTATTTATCCAAAGAACTTGAAAACACCAATTTGTAAAGGTACATGCACCCATGTGTTCATTGCAGCGTTATTCACAATAGCCAAGACTTGGAAGCAACCTAAGTGCCCATCAAGGGACGAATGGATAAAGAAGCTGTGGTATATATACACAATGGAATACTACTCAGCCATAAGAAACGATGAAGTCCAGCCTTTTGTGACATCATGGATGGACATTGAGGGTATAATGCAAAGTGAAATAAGTCAGAGGGAGAAGGTCAAATACTGCATGATTTCCTTCATTAAGTAGTAGATAATAACAACAATAAACAAACACATAGGGACAGAGATTGGATTGGTGGTTACCAGAGGGGAAGGGGGGAGGCAGGAGGGTGAAAGGGATAATTAGGTACATGTGTGTGGTGATGGGTTGTAATTAGTATTTTGGTGGTGAACATGATGTAATCTATGCAGAAATAGAATTACAATGATGTACACCTGAAATTTTTACAATGTTATAAACCAATGTTACTGCAATAAACAAAAAATTAAAAAAAAAAAGAAAATTAAAAAAAAAAAGTGACCCTTAAAGGCAAATTGTTTCCTTGAAATTTTTACTTTTGCAAAAGTTCACTTTATATTCCCTTTGTAGAAACTGTAATAATGAACAGCTAGGGAAGAGATTAAGATTTTTCAAGTACCTACTGTGTCCGAAGCATTATAATAACATTATTATTATTCAATTATTGTTGGTAGTAGTAGCAGTCATCGTAGTTGTAGTAAATAATTTTTAATGAGGAGCTTCTTAAATTCCAGGCACTGTGCTGAGCCTTTTACATAAATTCTTACGATTATTGTTTCAAGAAATTTACGAAGCACCTGAGCAGAGGTGCGCTGGTAAACCAGTTCTCAGAAGAGGGGAGCGAGGGGTGGAGTCCTGCTTTGTAGTGTTTGCTGATGTCTATGGTGTAAATACTCCCATCATGGCCAATTTTAAGCTACCAACAATTTAACAACATGTGCACCAAATTCCTGAATGTTTAATAATCAGCCCGTGTGAGCCAGTGTGAGCCAGGTCCAGCAAGTCACTGGAACTGTGATACGGAGGGGTTGTTTGCCCAAGGTGATCCAGCTATCAAGGGACAAAGCCGAGATGTCCACCCGAGAACATGGATTCCCACCCTCTCTTACATGTCTCTCTATCCTGCTCTAAGTCCATAAGTCCATTAGCTACTTCTACGGGAAGTAGAGGACAACTCCATGAACCAGGCATTACGGGGGACCTGTGACTTTCGGTAGTTAAAGAACCTACGCAGCATCACCTACCTACTAAATGATGGGACTAGAATTCAGACCTGGCCTGTCTGAGTCCACAGCAAATGCTCTGGTCTAGTTTACTTTGCTTCCAATACCAGGTAATAACAAATTTTTAGAGCTGGAATGAATTTTTCTTTTCTTTTTTTTTTTTTTTGGTGAGAAAGATTAGCCCTGAGCTAACATCTGTTGCTAATCTCCCTCTTTTTGCTGAGGAAGATTGGCCCTGGGCTAACATCCGTGCCCATCTTCCTCTACTTTATATGGGACGCCTCCATAGCATGGCTTGACAAATGGTACGTCAGTCTGCACCTGGGATCCAAACCCGCAAACCCTGGGCCGCCAGACTGGAGTGTGCAAACTTAATCGCTATGCCACTGGGGCAGCCCCTTGGAATGAATATTTTTCACATCTTAGTTTTTCTTTGTCTGGAACCTTGGAAACAAAGACAATAAATATCCCAAAGAAATCCTTATCTATTGGTGGAATTTCAGGCATATGTCGTCATGAGTGATATTTTGAAGGACAACAAGCTTTCTGGGTTCCTCAAATCCTACCACAGAAGTAATTGTGGAGGGACTCCACCAGTGCATTAGGTTAGAGAATATTCCATTTTAGGCTACAGAAGTTATTGAGAATCTTCAGTGTTTCAGGTGAAGGCAAAGAGCATTTCTAACAGACATTCTCAGTAAAACACCTTTTCTTCTCCCTAAAAAATCCCCAGAAACCCCACTAGTACATGTAATCGTCACTGTTGCCAGAAGGCTGAGATTCTAGGATCTACCCACAACCCACTCCGAACTGCGACCTCCTCTGTGACAAGGGAGAAGAGGAATAGCGAAATCCAGGTAGGCGAGCCCAGCACATACTAAAACTTGTTCCCAGTGGATGTCTGCCTCTCTCACTAAATCATAAACTCCTGTAGCCTAGTTAATACATGGTAGATACTGAATGAATGAATGACTACAGAGGATGTTATTAAGAGGAGTCAAAAAAACAGATCAGAAATGGAACTACCATATTTGCTGGTATACAAGCAGAGGTATAGAAAAAAAATCTTATTTTATAAGGACTTTTGGGGGAGAAGGAAGAAAGGTAGCAGAATACATTTCATCATCCATGAGTTCAGAGTGACTTTCATTGGAGTTTGTAATGAAAACATCATTTTGCTTATGCTGCTACAATTATGTTTACAGTGAAACAATACAAAATTTCTTTCCACCACTGAAAACCAAAACCTTATTTTCTATACGTTTGATTCTCTGTAACCCATTCCTACTATGGGCATCTTGGATGAGGAATAATTTTTAGATACTTGTTAAATGCATCAAAAATGCCTGCAAACATAGTGCCAAATCTTCAAGGCTTACTCCAGCCCAAAACCTCTCTGATTATTTGAGCCTTTCTTCTTTCTCAGAGGAGAGTGAACTATTTCCCCAAACGTAAGGCTCACATTTGGGTTGGTTTTGTTCGTTTTGCTTTGTCTCCCACCCAATCACTACCGTGAAAGAGGATGCAATTTTCTAACCATCAAATCTGGAACTGAAACACTTGTTCTCCCCAATTCCCAGCGTGCTGAACTCCTGTTACAGACAAACAGAGTCTAGAGTGAAGAGGAGAGGGGGTGTTAGACACGAGGCCCCGCCCTCGTGGACAGTTCCAGAGCACACGGGGCGCACACGTTGCAGGTACTCTCAGCAAGCGGCGGGCTGCATGGCTGGCTTGTGAGTTATTGCCGTGGTCGCTAGATCTCCCCTCTGTAGCATCCTGCGTGTGTGAGTGATAAATCGTAGGGACTCCAGGGAACGCAGTCAGGCTTCTCTCCTTTGGCTCATTATTTTTCTCCTACGTCATTTAGAAAAGCGCAGGCCTGGACCTTTTTGTTTGTCTGTTTGTTGTTGTTCGTGGATGTTTTCTTCAGCGCCATGCCACACTTTTCTGCATGTTCAGTTTTTACAACTGACCACGTTTTTAAAGCCTGCCTCGAAAGAAAATGAAGAGAATTACTCAGATTCATGCATTTGTTCTCTGTACAGATGGCAGTGTGGAAGTCCAATGGAGTCACGTGCGGTTCCTGCTTGTAAAGGAAGCCGAAGGAAAAGGAACCAACATCTGTTAAGAACCTACTACATGCCAGAATCTACGCTTTGTTCTACAAAAGCTAATGCATGTTATGGTGGTTGAGTGTATCTATACTGCAAGTCAGGGTGCCTGGGTTCAGATCCAAGCTCCTCCCCTTGCACTTGGTGCCTTGGGCAAATGATTTGATTTATTCACCTCTCAAATGGGCATAATACGAATCCCTACTTCATAGGCTTTTTCTAGTGAGATGAAATTCACCCAACATGCAATTAACCATTTTTAAAAGTTTAGTTAAGTGGTATTTAGTACATTCAGAATGTTATGCAACCATCACCTGTCTCTGGTTCCAAAACATTGCATCACCCCAAAAGGACATCCTATACCCATTTACAGTCAATCCCCATTTCCCTCTGCCACAGCCCCCGACAGACACTAATCTGCTTTCTGCCTCTATGTATTTGCCTATTCTGGATATTTCATATAAACAGAATCATGTAATATGTGACCTTTTGTGTCCAGCCTCTTTCACTTAGCTATATAACGTTTTTGAGGTTCGTGCACATTGTAGCATGTATCAGCACTTCATTCCTTTTTACGGCTGAGTAATATTCCATTATATGGGTAAACCATAGTTTGTTTATTTATTCATCCATTAATGGATATTCGAGTTTTTACATCTTTCAGCTTTTGAGAACATTCGTGTATAAGTATTTGAATACTTCTTTTCAGTTCTTTTTGGTATATACAGTCAATTCTCATTATTTGCTAAAGTTATGTTCTATAAAGTCATGGCAAATGCTGAATTAGCAAATACTAAGTCCTTGCTCCTAAGAGAAATATATAGATATATATCACACAGATTATAATCTCAGATCTAAAAACAACTTATCCTGGTAGACTCTATCTTCTTTATTTTAGGAAAGAACAAAATGAGTTCAAATATGCTAAGTGACTTGCCTGAGGCCACCCCACCAACCCCATCCGACTGGGCCCAGAAGTGGATCTTCTTCCTCTAGAGGGCAGCACTTCATACCATCTCCATCCTCCGGTCATCTCTGCAAGAGAGCTGAAGCAAGAAGACGGAGCATCACCTTGTTGACCTCAGCTGGGAATATCCCAGGTGGGCAACTCAAATTCTTTCCCACTGTGTGCATGTCTGTGCACATAGCATCCCAAATTGCCATGAGTATTGATTTGGGGGTTACAAATACGTTTTAGTAAATAGGCGAATTTGCCATTACAGAGTCTGTGCATAATAAGGACCAACTGTACCTAGGAGTGGAATTGCTGGGTCATATGGTAATTCTATGTGTAGATTCTTTCCCATTCATGGGAGCGAAATCCAAAGATAACAGAAGTAAGGTAGGGACACCCACAGGTCTGATATGAAAGAGGAAATGGCCAATCCTCTTCCAAAGCCACAACTGCCCTCAACCAGAGAGAGGCGCTTGATTTGTTTTTACATTGACACATATATGCCTGGTGCCCACCCCCTCAACATAGACTCAAGAATCGAACCTATCATCTGTTGAACAATTAGTCATTTTCTTTATAATGCACTAATACAGTTCATTACAGAAATCTGGGGAAACACAGATAAGTGTAACAAAGATAATGGGATTCACCTGTAATTCCACACTGCTGCCATCTCTTTCCTTTCTCTGCTTTATGCAATTAAAGTCATAATATGTGTGCAGTTTTGTGGCCTGTATTTTCCACTTAACATTATATTAGCATATAATTCCATGTCACTTAAAGTCTTCAAACTCCTGATTGGTACATACAGCCTGGAATTTCATTGTGTGTTTATACCACAATTGAAGTATTCTCCCATTGCTGAATATTTTTTCCAAATTTCTGTTATTATAAACAACACCCTAGTGAACATCTTTGTGCATAAAGATTTCTATAAATCAATGTTTATTTCCAAAAATTTCATTGAAATGGAATTGCTGAACCAAAGGTACATTTTTTAAACTCTATTATGTAGCACTATTTTCTCAGGAAAGTTGCATCTTTTTAATGTTTCTAATTTTTTTTAAATGTTACCTAGTCTAGACTAGGTTTCTTATATTCACATTTGATACATACTTTTTTTCTTTTTTTGTGTGTGTCATTTTGCATTCACTAGTGAAATTATTTGATTAATGCATCTCTTCTCCACTGATATATAAATTCCACAAGGATAAGACCTAGATCCATTCAATTTTTATGGATTTCAGCATCCAGTGGAGTCTGACAGAAAGAGCTCAGGAAATGCTAGAGGCACGAATGGATAAACCTCCCCTTCAAGTTTTCTTAAATTTTCCCTCCCACTATCGGTGTATGAAAATACATGTTTATCAGTCACAGCGTCCTCACCTTGCCCCTCAATACAGTGGGAATTATGATTGGAAAAATAAAGTTGTCATTTTAATCGATGAAAAGTGAGATCCTGTTATTTTATTTTGCATTTCTTTCGTTACTAGGAACATTAAAAATTTTCCTATTCTTGTTTATTATTTACTTCTTCTTCAGTAAATGCTCACTCATGTTCCTTGCCCAATTTATTTTGGTTCCTTGCCTAGTTTATTTAACACAAATTCAGTCCACATTTATATTTATCTCTATTGAGCCCCAAAGTCTTCCTCATGCTTTTATCTGCTTTTAATAAAATTCTCTTTTTAGGCTCCCATGCATAAGATGCAAACATAATTTCTTATGCTATTGGCCTAGGGGAATTATATGGATTCTCTTTTCATGTCTCAAATGTTTGCTTCTTGGTGCTAGAGCATCTCAAGGAGCACAATCGGGCAGTATTCTATAATCCCGTGAGTGTCAACCTCCTGGGATGAACATGGAAAGAGGCAGTTGGGAGAAGCAGGCAACTGACTGTATCCCGTTGTGTCTCAGACTCCACTTTGACTTGGGTTCAAATCCCAGCTACCCCATCACAAGCTGTATGACCCCAAAAGGAACTTAGTCCTTTATTTTCCTCTTTTATAAAGTGCAGAATAATAATAGGCAACTCATAGGTCGTCATGAGGATTAAATGAGATAAGATAAGAAAAGGAAGGAAGGAAGAGAGAGAGAGAAAGAGGGCGCATTTTCCTTTTTGGTGGTGTGGCTTGTACTTGAACGCTTTCCATTTGTTCAGTGCGCGTGCTGCCTCACTGCCAGGGCAGTCTATAATCCATCACTGTTGTCTTCCTTCGGAAGCTGTTATGAGGGGTTTTAACAGTCTCTGTTCTCTGTTTGCTGGAAGCTGATGGGAGAAGTCTGCTTATCTCCAATATTAGAACTTGTAGAAAATCGATAGGAGGTATAACATCCTTCACCATCATACTTGGTAATAAAGCCTAACTAGAAAATGTGCAGAAACTTCTTGTGTCTGGTGCATTTTGCCGGTGTGAAAATCAAACCAGTATATCCAGGAGTGATTCCCCTCATTGATCGAGGCATAAGGAAGAAGGCACTGTGTTATCAGCCCTCATTAAAAATGGAAACCTTGTCTGCAACTTCTAACTAGAAAAACTGACCATATAGGGGGAGAAAGTACAGGATGTGCCTGAATTTTGTTTTTGCTTTTTTCTTTCCTCTTGCGTCTTTAAGAAACATGCTATGAAGACAGTCCTCTTAATGCCAGCAGAAGGCCTTGCTGTTCTGAGCCTTTTATAAATGACATTTGTCCAATAGTCTGATTTACTAAGCATGATTGAAAACAACAATCAGGCCACAAGTGATACCCAGGAAAAAAAAAACACACACAAACACAACAACAAAAGCATTAAGAAACGAGACAGCTTTCCAAGGCTATGAAAACTTATCCAAAAGGAAATATATCACTCAAATATTTACAAAATTGCCAGTGCAATTCAGCCTTCTCAGTAGCAACGATTTTTATGTCCTAAAGAGAGTTTGTATCTAGAGGTAATTGTGTTCTGCAGTAGTTCGTAAGCCTGGGCATTTACGCTGGCAATTCCAGATTTATAGGAATAGAAAAAATTTCCGTGCATGATATACTGTACAAATTGTATGTAATAACCACAATAAAAAATTTCATTAGGCCTGCTACCACCACCACCGATTCCCTGGGGAGAATTTATGTGCAAACTTCAGTTCCGTTTACCATCTGGGATAGTCTTTGGAGGATGGGTAGCCCCGGGTTCTTCAGAAAAGATAGGGGGCATATATATCCTCGCCTTCGCTTGCCTTGGGGACAAGCATTTTAGAAAAAGGAGGCCTTTGTGTCCGGGGGAGCAGAAACCTGTGGATGCCCCTCCACGGATTTGCTCGCATCCCCCACCTATGCCAAGATCGCTTTAGCAGCTGTCCTTAAATTTTGCAGCTCTCAGATCTGAGCACTAAGTCCTGTTGCATATTTTATGCAGCCCATCGCTGAGATGCCGATGCAGATTTCCATAGTTATAGGAGAGGAGGCAGAAATGGAAAAGACAAATTGGGTCATCTTATAGTTTGCAGCTGTGAAATCCATTTCAAAATTGCAGCCTTGCAGGCCTGAGAGTCTTCTCTGGACTCGATGGAGATATAATCGTGGTGTCGCCAAGGAATAGCATTCAGGCCTGGCAGTGCTTCTGGGCGTGTAGCATATGTCCACATAAAACGTCCTCTTTACGACTGGAGCTTCTGTGCATATGCTGCAAACTGTGACAACCTGGATCTTGCCGTTGGTAAGGCACTAGGAAATTGAACATCTCTCCACCACTTTGCAGAATGGGAGTCGGCACTTAATAAGAAGGGCCTCCTCCCCTCTGCATTCCTCCTCAGCCCTCTCTCTGGGGTCTGCCTGTGCCCTCTTGATAGGCACATGCCTGTCTGGCAGTGCCCTGTTCTGTGACCACATGATGGAGCAGCACAGCTCCGAATGCATCCTGGAGATCTCCTTGATGGCTCCAAGAGCACAGAGAAAACACGAAGGAGGGTGGAGAGCACTGGGATTTTTAGCAAGTATTTGGGGAACCTTCTTTAGCGGGTTCTGCTTTAATAGTCGCCTCAATCCAGTTTGTTTAAATTTACTTCCTAGGTGCCATTCCCTATGCTTACGACTTTGCACATAGGAACTTATTTCATCCTAACAACCCCACATGATAGGCCCCACTTTAAAAAGCAGGAAAACAAAGTTTAGGAGGCTAAAAGACTTTCCTAAGGATTGCAGAACATCTACTTTATGCCAGATACCGTGCTAGGCAATAAAGACATAGCTAGAGACAAGATAGAGTTCCAAAGTCTAATAGTTATGATGATATGGGACATACGCATTGCTAAAATTAGAACTCTATGCATGATTATTTATAGTTTCTATTTTCACAGCATCAATTTGTGCCAGATACTATAATACAAAAATTTCATCATTTTTCACTCTTAATCCTCACAAATCCACTCAGTGGTTCTTACCACCACATTGCAAATAACTACACTAAGACTCTGTGGCTTGTCAAAGGTCACAGAGCTAGGAAGGGGCAAAGCCATGATCTGAGGATGCACTCCCCAGCCCAGGCTTTCCTTCCTGTGCTCCACTGCACCATCCTCTTCTTTAGGGAGTGTCAACTTCCAGTTTTGATTTGGATGGATCAAGGAGATTTCAAAAGGGGGTAAAAATTGTCTCTTTGTAAGAAGAGCTAAGATGGGTGACCATTAATTCCTCAATGTTGAATTAGGAATGCACACAAAGAAAAGATAGCAAAGGTTCTGGCATCAAATGGTCTAGGTTAGCCCATCTGAGCTCTGCTGTGTCACATCATGCAAGTTACTTAACTTATCTGGATTTTATTCTCTGTCTGTAAAATGGAGTTAATGCAAGTATCCACCTAGGATTGTTGTGTGCATTAAATGTACATTTTACATTATTTTTAATGATGTACATTTTACATTATTACAAAAAAAAACATTATTTTTTCTTCAAAATGCTACTAGTTTTAATTAATCAAGAGCCTCTTGACTTCTAGAAAGGAGACTAGTATTTAAAGATGTAGCCTAAACAAAAATTGGGTTTCCACTGGAGCCCTGAGATATGATGCCTAGGTGAATAAAAACAGAGGCAAATGTGGCTTTCTCAGAAGCTCAACCACATATGGGATTTATTTGCTGGGGGTCTGAGCATGTTCTGTGTGTGATGAGAAGATTCTTGGAGCACAGAATGTGGTTCAGTTCTCCAATTATTTATTTAGCACCTACCACTGTGCAAGAATCAGTGTTTGACACCATGAGAAAAATAAAAGTGAAATGAGATACCACTCCCCTCCCCATTTAATGAAGCTGACATTCAAGTGGGGAGAACAGACACATGCATTTTCACCATAGCCCAAGGCAGCATGAGTGTGGCCGCGGGAAGGTCCAGATTGTACTTGGAGAATAGCGAGGGTGCAATCCAGGGTACCAGTGGGAATAGAGGAGGGGACATGGGGTGGAGAATGTGACTCAGATATAAAGTTGGAAATGTATGTTGGGCCTAAAATCTGAGAGGCATTGAAGGCCGTGCTGAGAGATTTGAGCTTTACTCTGTAGATGGATATGGTTGAAAAGCCAAGTTGCTTTATCTGGTGTGTTTAGGAAGAATATTAGCTAAGATTTTTCTATTGCAAATGACCAAATAATTAGCAAAAATGAAAAAAGGTAGTAAGAAAGTTATTGGTTAGTATCGCCAGAAAGCAAGAATGTTCTGAATCTGGACGTTTAATTAATATCACCGTGAATCTGTTTCTCTCCATATTTCAGCTCTTATTTCTTACTTATTCTCAAAAGGCTTTTCTCAGCTGGTGGTAAAAATGGCCATTGGTCCCTCTAGGCTTATGTTCTACCTGCTTAATTAATCCCCCTGTGTAAAGAGAGAGCTTCTTTCTTGACTGGGGATTGACTCTCATTTCCCTGGCTTGGATTATTTGCCTGTTTTTGAACCAGTAATTGAGGACAGGAGGATGGAATGTTGTGTTTGCCCAGGATGGGGCTAAGTAATCACCCGAAGAGGGAGAGGTAGTCACTCCATCACTGTTCCCCCAACCACATAGAAAAGAGGTAGAGGGGGGCTTGGTTCTATAAAAGGGGAATAAATGAAAGGAAGTGTATTAGTCAGATAGGACAGGTTATGCTGCAGTAACAAATAATCCCAAAGCCTCAGTAGCTTAAAACAACACCTCTTTATTTCTCATCACACACGTCCATTCTGGTTGGGGGTGGGAGACTCTGCTTTACGTCATCTTCATTTAAGCTGAAAGAGAGTGCATCTCCAAAGTCCCAAGATTGTTGAGCAAGGAAAAAATAGGTGTGATGAATTGCACACTGGCTGTTAAAAGCTTCTGTTTGGGAGCCACACGTATCACTTCCACTTTATTTTTTTTTCCAAAGCAAGTCACATGGCCACACCTAACTTCATGGGGCAGGAAAGTGCAGCCCTACCATGAGCCTGGAGTGGAAGAATACTGGAAATATTTTGACAAAAACCACCAAAAACTAACACAGGCAAATAAAGACAAGACGTCCACAGCAAGAAGACAACTGGCTACAGTGATATACCAACGTAAGTATCACGCTTCTAAAAAGAATTGTGGTACGTTCGTGTGTGAGAGAGATAGACGCATCATGATGCGCCCATATATTCAAGATCATGCTGATGTGAATCATTGCTCATGGAGATAATCCTGCCTTTGACAGCATGAGTTTGTTGACAACATAGAAATCCATCAGGTTATTAGAACTTTTTGACAACCTTTATTTCAGAGACACAAGAATGTTGTGGCAATGATTCATTATGAAGAAGCAATTAACTAGGAAAAGTTTTCCTCTCTAAAATAACAGTAATAACAGCAACAACAACGATACCTTCTTTCTCTTTCTCTGACAACAAAAAAACAAAAAAAACTTTGACATTTGGTCTGTTTTGAAAATTTTCTACTCTTCCCTGCATTCAAAACTACTTGAAGTCAAGCCGTTTCTACCATTCTTTTTCCAGCCAACCCTAGTCAAAGGGGGAGTGGAAAACTCACTTTGAAGATTATGAAATTCAATCACATAACAATGTTTAATAGTAAATAAAACTACTTTGCCCTTAATCTGCTTATGACCCTATAACTATGTAAGATTTAAATATTGGTATTAATTTGGAAATAATATTCATCTCTGCTCCATCCATTGGTGGCACGTAGTTAAGCAATAAGGTGGGATTGTATACAAGTCAAATTTTCCTTTTGTCAATTCAAATGTCCTGTGAAGGTCCTCACTACTTCCTATCAGGGCCAGTTTTCCATGTGGTCAAGACTTTTACTGCTTTCTGTCAGGGCCCACATTGCTGTCCCTCAAGGCAGACACTGTTTCCTGCCAGAGTTCAGCTGCTTTCTCCAGGAGTCCACACCACAGCTCAGCAGGACCCTTAGGGAAATTACAAAATGGCGCCCCGTCATTAACACTCCTTATTGCCATCTCCTGGAAGTTGTTGTAATAACTATACAAGTCTATAAAGACCATGGAGTGAATGGGACCCTGGTGTTGAACTTAATTTGCCCAACCAGAAGTATGTGCTCTAACCTGCCTGATACCCTGCCCCAACCCCTGACATCTGATTCACCTTCCAGTACAGGCCTCTGACTTCAAATCCAGTCGACCTGTGATGTTCCTCCTGAGAGTCCAGTCCCTTGTCCAAAGTCCCTAAAAGGCAGTTACTCTGTCCTTGTCAGTGAATGAATGAATGATTTGGAGAATGAATGCCAGGATGTGTGAGGACGACTGAGCTACTGCATAGAAAGTGTGTGTCCATGTGGAAGGGTGAGCAGGTAGTGGCTCGGCCACACTGGCTTCAAAACTCCACCAACATTTCAGCTTCATTTCTGCTCTAGTTCTTCTGCTATTTTCATCTTAGCTTCCGTTTCACCTGTGATTCCTTAACTAGCTTCCTTGAGGCTGGACTCCTGAGCCCCACTAAAGAGAGCTCTGGGCATCAGTGGCTGGACCCCCTGTGCTGGTGGCTGTGTGCTGCCCCTCTCTGGCACCAGGTGGTACTGCAGGCTTTTTCCAAAATGTGGATCCTACTTTAACCCTCTAAATTATAACATTTCACCCTTTGTGGGGAGAAAAGAGCTCCCAAGTGAGTGTGGTGTCAGCCCCAACAAATTCAAATTGAGGACTTGAGGAATGGTAGAGGACCATCTATGATTGGGGGGACAGGCCAGCACCCTATGCCCGGTGGCCTGGACTGCACTGATGGGTAAAACTAATAAAAGCTAACATTAATTGGACACTCATTCTTGGTAATACCCTATGATACAAATTTAACATACTCGATCTCACATAGGCTTCCCACAAAGCCTGTGAGGTACAATTATTGTTCCCATTTTACAGATAAGACAATGGTAGTTTAAAGTGATTAAATGAGTTATCTGAGTTCATGCCTTTAAACGCCGGCAGCCCCCAGACTCAAACCTAGCTCTTTCTGTCCCAAATCCTAGTCTCTTAACCTATAGCTGTAGAAGACATGGGGACTAATTTAAACAGGATCTGAAATCTTGGGGCACCACCAGCACACTGATTTTTCCCCTTTTGTTGGAAACAAGATTAAGCTGTTGTAAAGCTCTATTGTTCTAACAGAGAGCAAGCTAAAGTGCCGTGTCCTTTCTGGAAAGATAAGCTGCACATTTGCACATAAAGATACCATACAAAATGTAAAGTAATGTTAAGAAAAAAACCTGTAAATCTTCTGATGAAGGATGCTGCGTTTAGAAATGGTACTTCTTTCTTTTTTAAGGCTGAATAAAATTCCACTGTATTTATGTACCACATTTGCTTTATCCATTTTTCTGTTGATGGACATTTAGGTTGTTTCCATATCCTGGCTATTGTGAATATTGCTGCAATGAACATGGGAGTACAGATATCTCTTTGAGATCCTGATTTTAATTCGTTTGGATAAATATCCAGAAAGGGATTAGTGGATCTGGAGGGCTTTATGTTAAGTAAAATAAGCCAGACATAGAAAGGCAAATCCTGTATGATCTCACTTACGTGAAGAATCTAAAGTAGTCAAACTCATAGAAGCAGAGAGTAGAATGGTGGTTATCAGGGGCTGGGTGGGGGAAATGGAAAGATGTTAGTCAAAGGGTACAAAGTTTCAGTTATGCAAGATGAATCAGTTCTAGAAATCTACCGTATAGTGTGGTGACTATAGTTAATGATACTATACTGTATACTTGAAATTTACTAAGAGGAAAGATCCTAAGTGTCCTTACCACACACACGTGTGTGCACACACACACACACAAATAGTAACTATATGAGGTGATGGATATGCTAATTAGCTGGAGTGTAGTGATTATTTCACAATGTATACCTATATCAAACAAACAAGTTGTACACTTAAAATATACACAGTAATAAAATAAATCCTTCTTGCTTGCTCTTTTATATCTAAATCTCTCCTTCTTTTATTCAGAGATGGAAGGGGGTCACTCTTTACTTCCCAAACAAGGTGAAGAAAAATTGTGATTGCAGGTCAGTGTGAGCTTGCAATTTCTATTCCAATAAAGATAATAAACAGGATAAAAACACCCAGACATTAACTTAACAGTTGCTAGGTTGTTCCAATAATGGCTTAACTCCGGACTGTGGGCAAAGCCCTTTTGGTTTACTCCCAGCATCAAGTAAGCCACGCCAGATCCAGGGGCTGGAATTGCTTAGACTGTCAAAGAATACTCCTGCCCACAGAGAGCAAAAGGGGTCCTGATAATTAATGCTCGAGTTGGGAATAAGGAGAGACTAGAGGCCCTTGAGTTATTCTCTCTCAGTGTTCTACAATTGCTGTCTCATAATATAAAAAAAATAAAAATATAGTCAACTCCCCAAATTAAGAAGCATCCCTAATGATAGAAGACCCTAAAATATCTATACTTGCTATACTAAAATCACTATTTGTGTTCAAGATATTTAGGAAATAACTTGTTCCATGAAACATTGAAAATTTGGCCAGTTTCCTCTGAGTGACTGCTAGTTGGCTATGGAGAGGAGAGGAACAGTGATGTAGAAAAATGCGCAAAAGTTAGAATCAGAAAACCTGAGTTTGAATCCTTTCTCTGGCATTTGTCAAATGAATATCCTTGGGACAATGACTTGACCAATACTTGTTGAGGATGTGGCATTTGAGGGCATCTTTATTGGGCATCTCAGTACACTAGAGGAGCCGGCCAATTTCTGGTGCTAGCATGAGACCGTCCAACTCCAGCCTTTCATATTCACAAACTTTGCTTCAACCTTTCCTGCCTCTGTCTTTTAATAGGAGATGCGTGCTATGAGGAATAGCTTATTTACAGCTGCTGGTTTATGCACCGGAGATATTTGGGAGGCTCTTGCATGGTCTCAAAACACCATAGCTTTTTTATAGGCTGCCCTGATCAATGGTCCATCGACCGTTGATACCCATCGACCTTGGTACCCTTCCTGGACCTTGTTTATCTTGAGTTTGTTTTTCATTGTAAATTCTAAAATAGAAATCAACTAGAAAACTAAAGAGAAAATCTTAGGGCTTTTTGGTCTTTATTTTCAGTTGCTTTCAAATATGGTACCAGATTTTCAGGCAAGAAAGAAGAGATAGGGATTCCAACGATGTCCTAACATTTCAAGAAGGTTGTCAAAAGAGGTGTCATCTGGCCTGCTAAGACTGATATTTATACTGGATTGTTTGTTTGCTTATTTTTTATTTGTTTGTTTATAGAAAGAGACTCCTAGAACTGTCTTATCTCTGGACTGCTTACACTGCATCCAGACCTTTCTCATCTCTGTCAGGAGAGGCAAATACATGAATCTCCTCTACAAAAAGTTGGGGGCTTCCTACATAGGCCAATCGTGCCATTTTCTTAAATAGATCTGCTCTAACCCTTGAAAAAATTCTTCCTTCTACTGTTCTACTGAGTGAAGAGAAGAAGAAGGAAACCAAAGAGGAGAAGAAGAAGGAGAGGGAGAAATCTTTTTCCCAGAGAGTTTACTTCTTGGTTCTAATCCAAGATATGATTGTTGCACAACCGCAAGACTCCACCATCTTGGTTTTGTACTATGGTATTGAGCTTCCTCATCGGAGGGAATTCCTGTCAGTGAGTTCCAGTTATTCTCTCACCACATGAAAATAAGGTAAACTCACTCTGTAATTCACACAGCCAGGATGTTCTTATGTGTATTTTCCATACTGTGTGGCATTCACAAATATCCTTGCCCCCATGAGTTTACAGTCTACTTGGGGAGTTTACAATTATTTCCAACAACTGAAATCACTGCAGAGCATTGAAACGGTAAACCAGCAGATCTCAAATCCAAGTGTAATAAAAGGCCAGAAAAAAGAGGGAGACTTCTGCAGCAAGAGATGGCCAAACCTTGGCAGATCTGTCCTTTAAAAGATGCCGTAAAGAATCTAAAGGATTAGGTAGGTGGAGAGAAGGGGGAAAAGGCATGTCAGGCAGCCAGTGGGATTTTCTTGACACTCAAAACAAGTCATTCTTCTGCCTAAAACTCATCAGTGGCTACCCACAGAATTCAAATAAAATATGAATCTCTTACCAAGACCTTTAAACCCAACTAAACTGGTCCCTCCCTGTCTCTCCAAATTCAAGTCACACCACTCTCTGCCTCTGCCATGACATTTCAGCCATGCTGCTTGTATCTGTCAGCTCAGGCTGCCCTAACAAAATACCATAGACTGGGTGACTTAAACGACAGACATTTACTTTCTCACAGTCTGGAGGCTGGAAGTCCAAGATCAGGGTTGGAGTATCGTTGGTTCTGGTGAAGGCTCTCTTCCTGGTTTGCAGACAGCTGCCTTCTTGTTATGTGCTCCCATGACCTTGTCTCTGGATGCCTGGAGAGAGAAGAGCCAGCTCTCTGGTGTCTTGTATTATGAGGGCACTAATCCCATCATGAGGGCCCCATCCCCATGACCTCATCTAAACCTAATTACTTCCCAAAAGCCCCACCTCCAAATACCATCACATTGGAAGTTAGGACTTCCACATATGAATTTGAGGGGGGACACAATTCAACCCATGGCACTACTCCTGTTTCAGTTCCTCAAACACACTAACTCTTTGTGGTCTCAGAGCTTTTGCATCTTCCATTCTCGAAATGTTCTTTCTGTCTAGCTCCACATCCTTCAGGTCCCAGCTACAATGTCACCTTCTCAGGGAGGCATTCCTTGGCCGTGCAGTCTAGTGAGATCCCATCTGTCACCTATTCTGTGAAGTAAATTGTAAGATTTCTTGAGCCACCTTTTATCAAACCAGCTCCATTTTTTGTCTGCTTCATATACTGATGTTCTACCTTAGATTTTGTTTGAAAAAAAGATTCTGTGGTTGAGTGGAGGGCAAGATGGTTGTTTGGATCATTAGGTTTAGATCAATGATTCTTGGTTTATCATCAGAATCACCTAGGGAGCCTCTTAAAAATATAAATGCCCAGGTTGCACCCCAAGCCTCTGAAACTAGAACCCCCAGAGCACTGCTCAGGGAATGCTTATTTTTAAAAATTCCTCCAGGCAATGTTGGTGCCACTTGCCCAAGTGTTTGAATTTGGGATGCACTCGACTAAGTTATCCTGAAGTCCCTTCTCAGTCAGAGATTCTAGGATTCAAACTTCCCCAAGATAAAAAACCTTTGGACACTTTAAAGAGAGCCTACCTATTGGAGGAAGGCCACATCTATTCTGTTGATCCGGAAAATGAGTTTATCTTGGGATGTTGGTCCTCTCTCTGAGATTCCTGTGTTCTTGGGCTCTTTAACTGTTAGCGTGCTTTCAGCTGCAAAGATGAGAAACTCAGACGAAACTGACTTAAACAACACAGAAATATGTTATCTCCCATGATGGAAGGTCCAGAGGTAGAACAGGTCGTGATCAGTAGCCCAGTGATGTCGTCATAGACCCAGGTCCTTCTCACATCTCTGCTTTACCATCCTCAGTGTTTAATCAGCACAGGCTGATGGGAAGATGGAAGGCTGATGGAAGAAAAGACATCTTTTCTTCCTGTGGTTCTCTCATAGGAGAGGGGAAGATTTATCTACCCAAAGGACCCCAGCATACTTCCTGGCAACCAATCAGTTAGAATAGACCACCTGGTTGTCCCTAAACTAATCGTTTATAAAGAGATAGGGATGCCCTTAGACCCCTCAGGCCCATCCAAGACTGACAGAGAGGTCAGCTCACCTGAGGCGCGTGCTGTATGGGGGAAGGTGAGATATCAGAACAAAATTGGGTTTCTGTTAAGAAAGAGGAAAGGGTCATGGGTGCTGTCCAGCACGGACTCTGACCTGAGAGAGAGAGCACAGTTATAACTATTATTGCAATCACCCAAGGAAAAAAGGATGTGAGGAGATAGTTATACTTAAAACAAAATAAAAGCTTGCAATAATTCCTCAGGCTCCAGATGCTCTTTATTACATAATGGTGATCATAAAAGGCCTTGATGGGTACGATTCTCACAGAATTTCCCCTCCCTCTCAGGAACAGGGCTGGGGAGGTCCTTGCATTCCAATGAGCAGGTAATTAGAGCCACAAAGAAAAAAGACGGTGCAGTGACTCCCTGGTTCAGCTCTTAGCAGGGAGAAAACCCAAAGAATGCTCTAGAAATGCCCAGGTCCCTGCTAGCTAAAAGTGCAGGTCCACAAAGAGTGAGGAGGGAAGGCTGTCACGGTTTTAGGCCCCTACGGCTCATTTCTTTATCTTCATCCACCATTTATTCATTCAATCTTTAATTCACCAAGCTTCGTGGAGCTCCACTTAGCTAGTGATTATTGAAGGTTCTGGCAACACGAAGATAAACAAGATAATGTTGATCTCTCTCTCTCTCTCTCTCCTTGCCCTCCTTTTCACACTTGAAAATGGAAAAGATAATGCCAACCCCACTGGGTTGCTGAGAGGATAAAATGAGATCACGCAAGAACAGCATGCATCTGAGTATTCCCTGGAAAACAGTAGGTGCTCAATACACGCTAGCTATTGTTATGATTATTATTGTTGTTATTATTATGATTATTATAATTATGATTATTAAGTCATGCCGCTAGCCCTCATGAAGCTCAAATCTCAGTCTAATTTTAAACGAAAATATTCATGACTAGACTATTTGAAACTGCAATCAACAGTACTTTCTTGTTTGGGGTGGGCTCTGCATGATTTAAAATTGAAGTAAAAGCTGCCATTTATTGAGCAACTACTATTTGCCAGTCTCTGTGAAAGGGGCTTTGCAGTAATATTTTATTTAATCCGCAGAGTGAACGGGTGCAGTAGGGTCTTATGATCCTCATTTACAGATGAGAAAGCTAAAATGCAAGGCAGTCAAGACACCAGCCTAAGTTTGTGTGGTCCTCCCTGCAACTTTGCAGCTCTTCATCTTTTATATTTGAGCTCCTGTCTGTGATAATGTGATTTATAATAAGAGATATATATTTGGTCTTCCTCCCGTTTCTGGCACAGAGCTCCAATAACTCTCGGAATTCCCTAAGTGATGAGAGCTACAAAAGTGTCTATTGTTATGTTAATAAGTTGACTTTTGGACCCCACCTAAGGATGGGGGCTGGTTGCCAGGGGAACCAACCCTACGATTAGAGGATTGGAACTTTCAGTCCCAACCTCCAACCTCCTGGGAAAGGAGAGGGGCTGGAGGTTGAATCAATTGCCAATGGCCAATGAATTTAATCAACATGCCTATATAATGAAGCCTCCACAAAAAACAAAAAGGACAAGGTTTGGGGAGAGAGGTGAACCTGGAGAGGGCACGGAAGCTCCACGCCTTTTCCCCATATCTTGCCCTATGCATGTCTTCCATCTGGCTGTTCCTGAATTAAATTGTTTTATAATAAACTGGTAATCTAGCAAGTAAAATGTTTCTCTGAGTTCTGTGAGCTGTTCTAGGAAATTAATCAAACCCAAGGAGGGGGTTGTTGAATCTATGTCCAGTCATCAGAAGCACTGGTGACAGCCTGGACTTTCAGCCTGTGTCTGAAGTGGACGGCAGTCTTGTGGGCTTGAGCCCTTGACCTGTGAGATCTGACACTGTCTCTGAGTAAATAGTGTCAGAAATGAGTTGAATTGTAAGACACCCAGCTAGCATGAGGGAATTGCTTGGTGGTGTGGAAAACCCCCCTCCACATATTGGAATTGATCAGAACCCTTTTCCCTTCCAAATATATCTCTGTTATCTATAGATATGCATATATGTCTACTTTCTTTATTGTTCTTTTTTTCTACGAACCAAAAAATGTTGTGAAAACACCATTATGTTGAATGGTAAAATTTTACAAATTCCTTGCTAAGTGTACACTCACATTGAGAAGGTTAAGATTTGTGAGCATTTCCTTAAAGGAGACATTTCTATCTTTAAAATAATAGCAACCTCCTACCACAAATGCAAAGAGTATTGATATTCCAGAAAATACTTTTAGACTGTTGCCACCTGAAGAAGATAAATTGTATCTCCAAAGGACTAAAATTTCCAACTTTCTGTGGGAATTGTGTTATTACAAATCTTCAAACCCTATGGGTTCCTAGCTACATTCACTCTAATAGAATATATACCAGGAGTCAGGTGGACGAACACCATGGCTTGTGAGGACCCCTTCCTTTTCCACTTTTGGAGCCTGTGGAGTATATGATATAATATGGGAGGTGTGAGTCCTGCCATTTCACCATCCTAAGTACAACTGGATTTTAATAGGTTAGTCTGGGTTTGAAACAGAGGTGAGTCATCTGAGATGACCACAAGGGAACTCAAAATGGGTAGATGTCTCCCTTTACTCCAGACTCATATGGTTAACTGCTTATTGGCTATTGCTAGCTGGACATTCCACAGATAATTCAAATTCATCATTTTATACTCAGTACTTACCACAGCACCCCATACATAGCGGACACTCAAGGAATACCTGTTGAATGAATAAATGAACGGATGAACGAATGAATGGATGAATGAATGAATTAATTAATAATCAATGACAGAAATGCGCTGTATGTAGTTGCTACTCTGAGCTAGATGCTCCCAATCAGGGCCACAGGGCTCTCGCTGCAGAGCCAGGCTCCACACATGGTTGAGCTGGCTCTCTCTGGAACTGGTAGAATTTGTTTAATCATATTATACAGTGTGCGTGTTTTACATGATCAATATATGTCACCCTAAGTGAACATGTCACCCAGCCTAATGGCTTCTGCAGGAACGGTTTATTGGGGTTGGCATTTCCTTTTTAGATGCCTGCTCCAGCGAGGGCAGCGACAATGGGCCCAGGACCCTCTGTGCCACTTGCCTCTCTTGTGCCATTTTGTGCTAAATGAAATATGACAAGAGAGTGGCTTCCAGTAATTGCGATAATTGACTGTAGAGAGTCCATGATTATGTCATTAGCTCCTCTCTGGGTAACATTTCATGACTGTGGCCATATCTCACCGCTTTGGAGAACATCAGAATTTCATGAAGGGATGCCAGGATGGTTTCTCCCTACCCTCACTCCCCACCATACCCAGGTTTTCTCACCCTAATGTCTAAAACGTAAATGCTGTAGTAAGAAGACTGGGTACTAGTTTCAGCCTGGCCATTGGTTACTGTGTGATTGTTGTAAATCTCTTTAACTCGGGCATCTCCAATCTTCAACTCTCAGGGTCAGGGGTGGTGGGAGAGCTGGGAATAATCCCTTCCCTGATGTGATGGTTAAGTTTATGTGTCAACTTGACCTGGTCCCGGGTTCCCAGATTAAACATTATTTCTGGATGTGTCTGTCAGGGTCTTTTCAGATGAGATGAGCACTCGAAGCAGTGCACTCAGTAAAGAAGATCACCCTCCTCAGTCTGGATGGACGTCATCTAACCCATCGAGAGCCTGAATGGCAAAAAGGTGGAGGAAGGAGGAATTCGCCTCTTTTTTCTGCCTCACCGTTTGAGCCGGGACATCTCATCTCATCTCAGACTGGGATTTATACCATCGGCTCCCCTCATTCCTAGGCCTTTAGACTCAGACTGAATTAACCACTGGCTTTTCTGGGTCTCCAGCTTGCAGATGACAGACCATGGGACTTCTCAGTTTCCATAATTGCATGAGCCAATTGCTCACAGTGAATAAATAAATATCCTATTGGTTCTATTTCTCTGGATTGCCCTGACTAAACACCTACCTACCATGTATGGTGGTTGTGGTTGAGAAGATCCAAGTATGCGATTGTGTGCATTACTAACAACTTCATAGCATGTACAGTATTTAAAATGCTATATTCCACCCATTCAGAGAAAGAGAAAGATAGCCCAATGTTTCTAATGAGCCTATCTGGGCATTACCCAGCTGCTAGTTTCTTGGACAATTAGAAGAAACTGAGATGAGGGAACATGGTCAGCAGATGATAAACTGGGCTTTAGTATGACTTTTATTTCAGAGACAGAGCCTATGCTGGCAACCTTTTCCCTGCCCCAGTAACTCTTCCTCCTGAAAATGCAGACACTCCAAGAGTGTCAGTGTGGGGAGGATGGCAGAAATCAACTAAGCAGAGATGGCAAATATGCATTAGTCACTCATTCTTCCATATCCTCTTCCCAAGTCTTTGGCAGGTATTGTAATAAATTGTTGTCCTCTTTCCCATGGAGCTTTGAAATCAGTAGGGCAATGGAAATGTTTAACAATCTGCTCTTGGCGTGGGGGTGGGGGGGAAGACCTGGTTTGTAACATTTGCCTATATCCATGGTGCAAACACTCTCAACATGACTGACGTCAATGGGACATCACTGAACGCAGAGTTGGTAAGAGATGTGCAAAATCAGCTCTCATGAGTCTGTGGGAACAGGTTCCAGCACATCATTGAAATGTCTCTCAATACAAAGCTCCAGAGATCCATGGCGAACCATTTAGATTAGCACAGAAAAAAATGAAACATTTTTGCCATCTTTTAACCCACCAAGTCCCAGAGAAGAGAAAAAACATGTACAAAATTGCACAGCAAATTAGAGAGTTAAAACATCAGTCTCCAGCATGTTGGTTCTTTCATCTGCTCAACACCTCTCCAGAGGCTACATGAGATGGGATGGATTCCAGATGATTCTATAGCTACTCAGCCAACAGTGGTTTGGAGAAGGAAGCCAACACTATTGTCAGGTATCTTTATTTCTCTTTATTAATATCTCTTTACTTATTTCATCCTAACAGCAATTGTATGTGGTAGGTACCATTGTTATACTTATTTCACAGGTAAGACAATAGACACTTAGAGAAGGTGCATAGCTTTCCCGACATTACAGAATTACTAAGTGGCAGAGCTGGGAAAACTATACTTCAAGGTGCAGGCTCTTAACCACTTGCAGTAGGCCGCTCCTGACATGGCCCCCAGTGTTCCTCACCTCCTGTATTCATGGTCTCGTGTAATCCCCTCCCCTTGAGTGCAGACTGATCTAGTGACTTGCTTCTAACAGAGAAAATACGGCGAAAATGATGAGATGTCATTTCCATAATTAGGTTACAAAAGATCGTGATTTCCATCTTGCTGGTATTCTCTCGTCTGTCCTCTCTCTTGCTCACTCTGATGAAGCCAGCCACCATGTGTTAAGATACTCTATGGAGTGACCCACATGGCAAGGAACTGAAGGGACCTCTGGCCAATAGCCCTTGAGTAACCGAGAGCTTGGTCTAACCACCTGTAAGGAACTGAGCTGCCAATAAGCACATTAATTAGTGATCTTGGAAGTAAATCCTCCCCAGGCAAACCTTCAGATAAGACTGTGGCCTCAGCTAGCACCTGGGTTACAGCCTCGTAAGAGACCCTAAGACAAGGACACCAACTAACCCATGCCTGGATTCCTGATCCACTGAAACTGTGAAATAATTAATGCTGCTCTTTTAAGTTGGTGCATATTAAGGTAATTTATTAGTGATAGACAACTAATACATCACTACTCTATCTAGCAAGAGCCATTCAAATAGGGTGAACTGGGTGATCAAATTACTTAATTACCCTAAAACTCAATCTTTTCTTCTTTAAAAGGAGGAGTCACAGTGGAATCTGCCATACAGGGTTCTTGGGAAATAGGATGAAGTAATACAAAGAATGTGCATAGCACAGGAAACAAAAGCATCAAAAATATGACTGGAAACCAATCCTGTCTGGATCTCAATCCTTGAATTTTCTACTACACTGTAGTACATAAACAGCATGGGGAATAAGGAGTAAGGCAGACGTGAGGTGAGAGGAATCAAGAGGGATGTCTTCTTTTTGTGAATAGGACAGTGACAAGGGAATCGTGTTTGGTAGGACTTAAGGCAGAGGGCCAGAGCCAACCCCGCATTGTGTGAAGACATTGGGAGGATGTTGGGATGTATAACATCTGTAACGCAGTCAAGGACAGATCTATTTATTCTGCATAAAAATCTCAGCAGGCTGTGTACTTTTCATTAGAAAAATAAAACTACCTGGTAAACAGATACAATTATACATACCATGTAACCACAGGATGTAATTATTGACCACGTTCATCACAGAGGAAATGGAAATTGTTCAGGCGCAACCTTCTCAGCCCACCAAGCTTGCAAGTGGACGCATTGTATCTCTTTTGATGCCACTGGCTGACTGTTTAACTTGTGTAGCTCCCAGAAATGTTGAGACCCCCTGGTCAGCATATCTCATACAGTCACAAATTTTCTAAAAAACAGAATTTATGGAATTTGCTGGTTAGCTAGAGGGTGTGACTACCTTTTAGTCCCCAGACTGTAATAGCGTGGGGGCTAAAAGGACAGAATCAAGAGTAGACTATCTGGGTTTGAACCTGGCCAGCTCATTTTACTGTTGGCATGACCTTAGACAAGTAAGTCAACCTTGCTGAGCCTCAGTTTCCTCATCTGAAAAATTGATCATATTCCCTACTTCACTGTGGTTTTAAGAATAAAATGAGTTCAGATATACAAAAAGTGCTTAGCACAATGATTGACACACAAGAGGGGCTGAATGAATAATCATTCTGCTTCTATTTTTTTTTTTTTTGTATTACTTTAACCATGAACACAAAATGGAACACGTTGGAAAAAAATTCTCAAAGTCAATATTTCACAAATTGTGATTTGCAGAATACTGTTAACTGGCATTGAAAAAGATAAGGAAGGAAGGAAGAAAAGGAGGGAGGGAGGGAGAGAGGAAAGGAGGGAGGAAGTTGGTTCCTTAGTAAAGTAAGTTTAGATAGAGAAGAAAATTTTTTAAGTGTTCTGTTTTTCTTTCCAGGACTTTTCAGAGCCTTTAATATGCAAATGTGCATGTGACTCTCCGAAAGAAGGATAAAGTATGCACTGTTTTCATATTTTATTTCTACATAGAACTCTTTTTTTCCTCCTTGGAATTCTTGTTAATATGCTACAGAAAACTGTTTTCAGGACCGTACTTCAGAAAACCGTTGCTGTAGGATGATCACAGACCAGTCAAACATTTTCCACTAGAAATTTCCAGTCATTTGAGACTGGTTTCACACAACCAGCTCAGTGAGTAGAATCTACTTTGTGATTTCTTTTATTCTCTTTCTCTGCTCATTTCAGTCCTCTGAAAGCCATCTAAATTTGAAGACAACCAGATAGTCTATTTTTGTTAGGCGTTCCCCCTGGCCCCACTACAGAAAGGCTGAATTTTCACTTTGATTTTTGCATTCTCGGAATCAGATCCTCCCCACCCCCGTACCAGGGCTCTCAGTGCTAAGTGGAGTGTTTGCTCAGGATTCTGAGTTGATGGAAGGAGGCATACAACCTCCTGGTCTCTGTCCCTTTGTAATGCAATAAAACTGCAAACAGCTGAGTCCCCAAGGCTTTGGTCCTCTGGGATATCAGTCCAGAGTAGGGACTCTCGCCAAGCATCTGGGGCAGCAAGATCCCAAGAATGCCAAGCTCTGGGTCCTACAGGACTGTGCTGAGCACCCCAGGAAGAAACACATGTCTGCATGAAGTTGGAAATCATTCCTCCATCTAGGTGTCTTTCCTCCAGAATAAATCTGGAGACTTCAACATGTCAACCAGTTGCTGTAACAATAGCTGGATACCAGAGCCACAATTGCCCCCCTTATAGAATGGAGCCATGGCTGAACCCAAGAAATGTTTCTGCCACAGTCTCAGAATCCCTTTCTTTTCTCTTGAAACTTTCATCTCCCCATATTCTGAGTTACTCTAAGCTGTTTTCCCATGTCTTCTCTTAGCCGCTTGTCAGCTAATCCCTTAAAGTGTTAAGTTGCTCACTTGAGTGTAAACTGATAAAAAGATGCTAGCTAAACAGACTAAACATTATCAGGGAATTGTGCATTTTAGAAAGGGTTCTCCAAAAAAATAAGCCCTAAACTTCCAATAAAACCGTGATTGTGGCATGGAAGGAGAGAGGAAAGAGTGGAGAGTTGAAAGCCCAGTTCTGCCAGTTCATTCATTCTTGTATCCATTTATTAACCAACTATGTACTGAGGGCATGCTGTGTACCAGCCACTGTGTAAGGTGCTAAGAATAGAATGGTGAATAAAAACGTCTGTGAGGACATTATTAAGCTAAAAAAATTATTGTATTATTATAAATTGTAATAAAGGCTATAATGGAAAAAAACAGGGTACTGTAATAGAGAACATGTTGAATGTCCTAATTCAGACAGAACAGGCAGGTAAGTTCTCTCTAAGGAGGTAACCTTCAAGCTGAGACTTGAAGGGTGGGAAATGAAGAATTGTGCAGAAACAGTGAGGAGGGGCACTTTATAGGCAAAGCAACACATTCGCAAAGGGACTGAGAAGAGAAAGAGCTTGGCTCGTTTGAGGGACTGAAGGAAAGCCGGCGTGGATGTAGTACAGTGAGCAAGGGCAAAGACGTCACCAGATGAGGTTAGTGTATCAGCTATCCTTGGCACAACAATGCCACGTAACAAATAACTGCAAACTTCAGTGATATGCATCAATATGTCTATTGCTCACTTATCAGGGATCAGCTCAAGATCAGCTTTAAGTTCTGCTCCACGTGTCCCTCATCTTCCAGCAGCCTAGCTCAGACAGTTCTCATGGCAATGACAAAGCACAAATATGCATGAAAACATGTGATGCCCCTTGAGGGGTGGGCTCAGAACTGTCATACCATCATTTTATCAGCCAAAGCAAGTCATATGGCTGAGCTCGGAGTCAGAGCGAGAGGGTACTATAAAATTACATGGTTATGGACCCAAATACCAGGTAAGGTGGAAAATTGGGGACCATTTTTTAACCTCTTACAATTAATCACATAAAAACCAGTTCAATTAGTTCCTTGAAGGTCGATATACATAGTTTAGATTTTATTCTAAGTACTATGGGAAGCTACTAAGCTGACCATTTATTGATCATGTGCCCTCTTGAATATTTGTTTCCTCATCTATAAAATGTGTGTGTAGTGGGGGTGGGGGAGGCGTTGATTCTTGACTAAATTACTCAAATCCTCTAAACATTGTGATATTTATGTATAAAATGAGCTAATGATACACACCTTATAGGGTTATTGTGAGAATTAAATGAGATAATGAATGTGAAAGTGCTTTGTAAACTGTGAAATGCTCTGCGTTTCATTCAACGTTTCATATGCTATTTATGGCAACGCTGCAAAGTCTACGATGGGGTTGTGATTTCATAGACAAGGAAGCTGAAACTTGGGAATGTTGAATACCTGGCATTTGTTACACAGCTAGGAAGGAGAAGAGGAACCAGGAGTGAGACTCTCATCCGTCTGATTCCGAAGCTTCGAGCCTTCAATTAAGTATAAATTAAATAAGTTGCTTCCCCCATATGAGGAATTGGCTGTGGTCATGCCTGTAACAAAGATTACTGGCCTTGCAGGAGGTGATGGGTGTGATTTAGACCTTTCCCAGCTGCTGCTGAGCTCAGCAATAGTTCTTTATCCCAGGCAGGCCAGTGGCCAACAGCTAATTCACCAGGGGCCATCCCGGCTGATTGGTTCATCAATAACCCATTATCTCTGCCATTGTAAATATCTCGGAAGGAATGTGACTTTCGGGAGGAATACCCAAGCACACCCAGGCTGCAGCCTGTCCGTAGGCCGGGTACCTGAGAAAGAAACAAACATTCTCTCTTCTGGCTTCACATGCCAAAATGATACAAAACCCCCCTGCAGTCTCTGACAAGGGGGTCTGGCTGGAACAGTCTGAAGCCAGGGTCCTTTCATAAGGAATATGTCACATTTGCCACTCACAAGACACTGGAGGGATGAAAACCATAGTGTATATAAAGCGATGGCTTCTGTACCCGAGACCACAGAGCAGTATAGGCTGGATGCGTAAGAAACAACCAGTGATTTTGTCTGAACAGCTGATTCTCAGGACTCGTGCCCTAGAAATTCTGATTTAGATCTGGAATGAAGCCCAGAGATGTGGGGCTTTGTTTTAACGCAGTGATTCTGCTGTTCTGATGCAGAGCCAGGTTTGGGACCACTGGTGAAACGCACTGTTTCATTTAACAAAAGCAGCTTCAGCACCTATTGTGAAGCAGACCCTCCTGTTGACCGCTAAGATAGAGGCGAATAAAATACAACCCCCGACCTCGAGGATCTCGCAGATCAGTCGTAAAGACAAACACATTGGCGTATTGCTATGGTGATATGTGAGAAGGAATAATCTCAGCTTACTCACCTTTCTTACACTGACAAGACATCCCCGGCTGTACCAAAAGACTGCTCATTGGTGCTCTGCTTCTCCCACTGAGTCCCCAAAACACTCAGCTTCCATTTTCATCATTTACTTTCCTCTTTATGGCTTTGCCTTACCCCTCACACCTGGTTCCATGGTTCTAACCATTGGGTCTCATCTTGATAGCAATTTGGAAATTTCCACTCTCAAATCTCACTCTGGCTACCTGGAGTAGACATTCTGCTCACTCACAATCAATACAGAAAAATGTTCCACGACTAGACTCCCTACTCCCTCTGTTATGGGTAGAGAAAATCCTAGATATTGTTGGCCTCTCAAACAGGTAGGAATATATGCTGTGGGAGCACAAAAGAGGAGTTGGTTCATTCTGCTCTACCTGGATGAAGGGAAAGCCATCATCCCTCATTCAACAAGAAGAGTACCATGGACCAGAACAGAATTATACCCAGAAGGCAGAAAGGGAAGGGTGAGAGTGATCCATTTATTAATTAAAAAGAGGCTTTGTTGTAGCCAAATTGGAGGAAAATTTGGGAGATGGGGTTGAAAATTTTCTTTGGAATAAGTGGATTTCTATCCTGGGCATTCAGAGTTCTCTGAAAGCAAGGCTCTTTGCAACCTTTGCACTCTTGTCTTATGCTCAGATGCCATGCAGAAGCAAGGCAAGCAAGGCATTGTCTGGTTGACAAGTCTCAAACCAAACCGGAGAGGTCATTGAAGTCATTCCTTTAACCCATCTGGGGTTTCCACCTGATGCAAAGCATAAGTACAAGGTTGCTTATTGCAATGACTTTGTAATAGTAAAAATTTGGAAGGAACCTGTCTAAAGCAGGTTGATTAAAATATGCTATACATATACAGAGTGAAAGAGTATGCAGCTATTAAAAAAGAATGAAATCTCTAAGATTTATTAAGTGGAAAAGAGATTCAAAACACTATATAGGATATTTCTATTTGTATATAAGAAGATACACACACATACATTATCATGTTGACAGTCATTACCTTACTGACTGGGACTATGGGAAGGAATTGAAGGGCTTCTTTACTTTTCACTTCAGATCTTCGATATTCATTTCTTACTTTCATTTAAAAATAATAGTAGTGGGCCTTACTTAAGTGGTGAGGTTATGGATTTTTGTTTTTAAATTTATAATTATATGCATATATTTCTGTATATTTTAATCATATATGCATTATTATATAAATATATACAAAAGGAAAATATCTGCCTTTATATACTCATACCTTACAAACCAAACTACATTGAAATTATCAGCCTATTTATCTTATTCATTGATGACTAGAGCATCTAGCACAGTCCCGGAACTTAGTAGATTACCCGGCAAATGTCTACTACTGTTGAATTGAGGAACAGCAGTTCCATTATTTTTTACAAGTCAACTCTTACTATCATTTTTAACAAGCAAAGTTATAATTTCTTTATACGCTTTGTCTACCATAAGACCCTTATTCAGTGATTCATTTATCCATCCAACAAACATTTATCATGCTCTTCAAGAACAAAGAGAAAAGACCAACAAAGGCAGTCTCATTAAGCCTGCTGCCTTGTCCTACACTTGGTCTTCTGAGATTGTGTCCCTTTTTGGAAGAAAGGCTTTTGTGGAAGAAGATTTTGTGTCACCACAAAAGTAATCCAACACCCAGAGAAGACCCCACACGGACCTAAGCCTGGCATTGCAAATGTCGATTCATGTTTCACTTGGGGACATCAAAGGGAAGTCTCCCAAGATGAAAGAGGAATACCTACAAGTTATTTGTGGAAAAATGGCCAATGTACCACACACACCTGTCCTTTCCACTCAAAAAACATGATAAAATGATAGTAAAAGATGACAAGGATTAACAAAATGGACAAAGAACATGGGATAGAAGACAATAGAAGATGGGAAATAAAAATGGAGGAAGTTACGATCTAAGTGTTTGGAGAGAGGATAAGGGTGATATGCGAACAGTTTATTCCTCCTATAGAACACCAAGGGTTTCCCACAGAGAAGAATCAGCTACCTAAGTGAAAGGAGTAAGGATCCAGGCTGGAAGGAGATGGATTTTATAGAGAACGGTTAGACCCTCCATTTCTCTCCATAGACCCTCACGCCACTACAAGAGCATGAAGGTTCATTTCATGAAGAAATTTTAACAGAGAGCCTTCATATTTAGGTACCTCAGGCACAGTTGAGGGCTCAGGTTCTCTGCTCCCAGAATACCAGCAACCAGGCACTTACTTCCCAGGAGGAAGAATGGAAGCCTTATTTCTGGAGAATCCCAGAGAAGCAAATTCTTGATCTTCATTACTAGCATTTTGGGTCCTTTGATGAAGAGGATGCAACACTAGATGATTACTTTAAAGTGAAATGTGCCAGATAACCCCCCTTCTTCTCCCCATTACTCACACAGAGAGTCTTAGTGCATTCCTAAATATATGAACTGTCCATCAAGGACCACCAGACATTAGAGGGGAAGCGTTCGTAATGAAGGGAGAGACCCTAAAATTGGACCCAGAAATAAAAAATAACAAATAATCCAGGGAGAAGGAGACAACTCAAAAACTCTAAAATAAATCATCTCCAAAAGATAAAAGAGAAGCCATTGCATCTGTAAAGCAAGAATAAAAGGAGGGAGTGTAGAAACAAATAACACAAATAGGCTGAAAATTTTTTGAATATTACAGCAAAATTTTTTCTAAATCAAAAGTGTTTAGAGAATAAATTCAAATAAATCTCCATAATGCAAAACAAAAGACAAAGAAATAGACAACTTGAGTTAAGTATATTTTTTAAAAATTATAAGGAAGTCTAATATTCAAATAATAGATGTTCCAGAAATAAAGAACAAAAAGTTGAATAGGGAGGGATTTTCCAAAAATAACAATAAACACGCTTTCTAGAACTGAAGGATGTGTGCTTTCATATCAAGCGTGTCCATGTTAAGCTAAGGAAGGAAGGAAAAGAAGGAGAGAGGAAGGGAGCAAAAGAAAGTGAAAGAAATAATTCCACATCAGGATGCATTATTGTGGAGTTTCAGATCATCTGAGACACAGGATAGTCAGTAAGAGATTTTAGGGATGGGACAGAAGTGGAGAAAGGAGTTTTACATGTCACATACAAAGGAGTAAGAATCAGAATGGCATTAGTCATCTCAACAGAAACATCAAATGCTAGAAGACCGTGGATCCATGTGATCAAAATTTTGAATTAAAATGATTTTCAACTTAACTTTCTATACCTAGCCAAACTATCAATCAAGTGAGAAGGTAAATAAAAATTTTCAGATATGCACGTATGGAAAAAAAAAAAAAAACACTTGTTCATGCACCCTTATTCAGCAAAGTACCAGAAAAAGAGCTTTAATAAAATGGGGTAGTAAATCAAGAAAGAGAAATAAATGGGACCCAGTAAACAAGAGACCCAAGACAGGGTTGAAGAAGAAAAAAGACAGGTGATGATAGCTGTGCCTCAGGAATAGAAACCAAAAAGAAGGAGAGGGGTGTTGATGGACTTTTTGTGTGTGTGTCTATGTTTGAGCATTTGGTAGAACTGTTTATAGTCGACATGTTGGTTGGAAGCATGTATCAGGAATTATGCTAATCACAGAAATTATACTATTATGTTATATTGTTAAATTATATTATTATTAATTATGCTAATATGAAATTGATACTATTTATATTATTATTATTCATTTATTGTTGCCTCACCAGATGAAAACATCTGAATGGATTTCCACCAAACTTTAAAGGTATTGAGCAAAAGTATAAACTATTGGGTCAACATGAGTTTTACCGTGAAGGCCGCGAAGAAAGCATCAGATGAAACTGATGTGCAATGAGAGCTGCATGTGATTGTCCGTCCAGAGACACTCACCATGAAGAAAAAGACAGAAAATAAACTTGGGCTTCAAATATGAGTCCCAGATCCAAAGTGCCAAGAGAGATGATTCAGATCGTGGGAACTGATTATGACCGCTGCTTCACACCAGGGCAACTCTAGCTGTCCCTGCGTGAGTAACAGCAGGGATTAATTTATGGAGTGCAGGCTGACAATTCTCCCTAGCAATGCCACAATTCCCAGTCCATAAGGAGCTTGTAGGGTCGGCACAGACCTATAAACAGAAAAATGAGACAAGTGCTGTAGAGAAGTAGAAGCATAGAGAATTGTAGTCCAGAAGAGGGGCCAACTCACTCTCCCTGAAGAACTTGAATCTTGCCTCTGAAGGAACCTCATGGGAAAAGCAGAAATTGGCCATATGAGGAGGGGCTGAAATGGCATTTTCGGCAGATGGAAGTACAAATTCAAATAAGTATGCTCATAGAATGATAGAGGCAGGAGACACAGATGATAATCAAGCTCTAGGCAGATTAAAAAGGATCTCGGTTTTCCACGTTTCACTATGGTAACTGCTAACGTTTATTCCAATCTTACTCCACGTCAGGGACTATGCTAAGCACCTACGTTACTATTTAATACTCACCTTTAAGTACTTACAAGTACTTTACAGATTGAGAAAATGTGATGCAGAGGCAACAAATATGTGTTCTGTACCGGGGAAGGGAACTGGAGCAATTCCTGAATGCCTGATGAGTTATTCTGGAGAGCAGGGATTTGAAAATAGGTTTCAGGAATGACAATTGTGCCCCTAATGCCACTTGCAGAAGCAGAGTCTAGGCATGTGTCGTCCTGCATGGCATTTCCCCTTCCTGATATTTGTTAATTAGTGTGCAAGTTAGTGTCACCTGATCCCCTGACGTAGGGAAAAGACAGGGGAAATGGACACAGCTCTCCGTTTTGCCAATATAGCCTGGTTTTGAGCTTCCCGACAGATCATGCACTGCAAGAAGCAAAGTGGATAGATTGACTTTCTGAGCTGTTGAAGCTGGAGAAAGTTCAATAAGTCAGCTGTCAGCGTAGGGTCCCTTGCAGGCTCAGGAATTTCAATTTCAAAGTACAAGAGATTGAAGTCTTGAAACACAAGATCATCAAACACTAACGATTCCTGAATTCTGCTAGGGGTGTGGAAGCAGGTGAGAAACAGTGGCTTTTGAAAGGATGCACATGGGCGGAGAGCACTTCTCGCACTGGATTAATTCTGTAGGCGTGGAGAGGAGAGGAGGGAGCATGGATGTGAGGGGTGGGCCACCTGAGAGAAGGGGGGAGAGATTTCAAAGGCATGAGAAGGGCCTCGTATTCACTCCCGCTCTCATCTCCATTACTCCCTGGCCAGAGAGGTGAATCTCCAAAGAGAAGGCAGAATGACTGAAAAGGCAGGTGACTCACAGCTGGAATAGAGCTGATGTTGTCTGTTGAAAGAACAAAGCCTTGTTTCATGACATGGGTTTCCCAGACACTACCCCTGTGCTATACCAAACACAGGCTTGAGGTCTCAATTGTCTGAAGATCAGCTGAGTATTCACCCTGGTTCCCCAGAACAGCCCCCTTTTATACCTACTCTCCCCACATATGTTCATACTGAGCCTTTCACTCTCAAACGGACTCTAGTTTATTTCCCTCAATATACTCTTTCTGAGGTTCATCCTTGTTGTTGCAAGTCATTCATTCTTTGCAATTGTTGAGTAGACGGGAAAGAATACATACGACCTGATTTCATTTAGATCAAGTTCATGAGCAGGCAAAATTAAGTTACGGTGACAGAAATCAGAAAAGCAGTGACCCTTGTGGGGGATACACATGGTGGCTGGTGACTGAAAAGGGCCATGACAGAGCATTCTGGGGTGAGGAAAATTTTTTGTATATTCATCTGTGTGGTGGTTACATGGGCTAATACCTATGTAAAATTTATCAGGATGTACTGTTAAGATTTGTACATTTACTCTATAGAAATTTTACCATACAAAAAGTGTCCTGCAAGGACGGCCCGGTGGCGTACTGGTTCAGTTCACGCACTCGGCTTTGGCTGCCAGGGATTCGCAGGTTCGGATCCCAAGTGCGGACCTATGCATCACTTATCAAGCCATGCTGAGACGGCGTCCCACAAATAAAGTAGGGGAATATGGGCATGGATGTTAGCCCAGGGCCAGTATTCCTCACCAAAAAAAAAAAAAAAAGTGTCCTGGTTTAGACAACAAATTATATGGTCACTCCATTCAAAGAAGACTCTCTTAAACCAGAAACCTGAGCAGATGTCATGCTTCCTAGCTGTTTATTCAGCCCAGAGAGTGGAGTTTTTCCCTTTTTCTATTTTATGGGCTGTGCAGTGCTTACAGGGTCCTCAGTTCCAACTCGCAGCTGGTGGCACAGTCTCTGATTTTGCATTCAAGTTATTTAAACAAGCAGCTATAAACTACCGTGTGTGAGGCCTATTGCTTGACCAAAGACTTGTGGAAAGAATTTTTTCGTTTTTTCCTCTAGGACAAAGCATCTGGTGATATAACCCGTCCCATCGCACTATCCTCTCCATCTCCTTTTCCTAAATCCTCTTTTCCTAAACGCAGAGAAGCAGCTGCACAGAGCCAAGTGCACCTGAGGCTCAATCTCTGGGAGTGGAGCTCTGTCAGGGCCCTATATTTGGACTGAACATCTATCAAATGTCATCTAAGATTCACTCATAGGATGAGCTGACATCTCCCCCCATCAGAATCAGAGCTGGCTGTTGAAATGAGCATCACCATAAGGCTCCGTGGAAGTTCACATTTCTTGAGGGTTAAGATATATGCCAGCCCTTCCATTTCTACATCTCACCCCACTCTCTCACCTGTGTGGAAGGCAGGTGCCATCCTCTCTGAAAGTTCAGGGAAATCCAGGTATTGGGATGAAACAGAGACTCGCCCTATCAGTAAGAGAAAACTAACTGCTAGCTTCCCAGACTTTGAAACCTCTGCACCTAAGCTTCCACAAGAGGAAAAAGATTGGGGACTTTACAATTCAAGAAGGAGAGATGAACACAGAAGAAGGCAGGATGGGCAAACCTCCAGGCAGCAGAGGAGGAGAGGGTAGAAGAAGGCGAGACCCATCAAAGCAGTTGAAAGCAGGACCAGATTAGCAGATTCAAAGCAGACCAGAATGTCTGCCTCCATCTCAGGCTGGGAGTCTGCGAAGTTAGTTAAAGAAAGTCATCCTTAGGCGTCAGAAAAATTCAATTTTCATCACAGGTCCTGATGACACTTCCTTTAAACGCCAGATTCAATAGCGAGATACACCTTCAGGGGGAAAATATTCTCTACAGTAAGAAGGCGAGATAAGGAAATGAGTTAAAGCTCTTTTTCCTGCTATGCAAATATTCTCCAGTAACACTAACAAGATAAATATATTTCTGTGAGATACCAAGTTTTCTCAGTCACGGGTTTATTTGTGAAGGTTTCTATTCACTCTTTGCCTCTAAATTGAACACTTTGTGGCTGAAATTTTAAAGCCCTTTTCCTTCAGTGGAAAAGCCTATGTTCGATGTTCAAAATCCAAGGGAGGGATAGAGGTGGTGACTCAGTTCCCTGTTTGTGTCCACAAATCTGGAGGAACTGGAAATATTCTGCCAAAGCCTCATAGAGATTAACGAACAAGGAAATGTCACTTTTTCCACACTCTTCTACCCAGGTAGATAAAGAGACTGCAGCCAAGAAAAAGAGGACCAATGAGAGAAAGGTCACCCAGTTGAGGACTGTACCTGATTATGCATCATCCATTCCTGCAGTCTTTCCACCATGCCATGAGTCAATAGCAAAGGAAATATCTGAGAGACCACCTCTCGGGAAATGTTAGGTTTTGAGTAAAATGACTGAGATTTCCTATCTTGGTGCAGCCTGATGACAGGGACACAAGCTTTGGAGTGAGACAGGCTTGCAGACTGAATTGTGGCTCTGTAACTTCCCTCTCAGAGTCCCAGCCTTCTCATCCTACAGTGGAAATAATAATTCCTTACTTGAGCGATGGTGAAGGTAAATCAGATGCCACACCTAACACAGTGCCAGGAACACAGGAAATGCCTGTTGTCACCTGTGGTTAGTTTCCTGTGGCTGCTGTGACAAATTACCACAAAGTTAAAATGGCTTAAAACAGCACAAATTTATCATCTGACAGTTCTGGAGTGCAGAAGTCAGCAATGGGTTTCACTAGGCTAAAACTGAGGTGTTGGCAGGGCTGTGTTCCTTCTGGAGGCTATGGGGGAAAATCCATTTCTTTGTCTTTTCCAGCTTCTAGAGGCCTCTTGCACTCCTTGGCTAGTGGTCTCTTCCATATTCAAAGCCAGTAGTATAATAGCTTCAGATCTCTCTCTCTCTCTCTTTTTCTCTCTCTCCTCTCTGGTTCTCTCACCTCCAGTTTCACACTTTCTTCCCTCAAACTTTGACCCTCCTGCCTCCCTCTCACAAGGAACTTTGTGATTTCATTGAGTCCACCTGAATAATCCAGGATCATCTCCCCATCTCAAGAGCCTTAATTCAATCACAGCTGCAAAGTCTCTTTTGCCATGTGAGGTAACATTTACAGATTCTAGGGATTAGGAGGTGGAGATATTTAAGGGAAGGCACTATTCAGCCTACAGCTGTTATTACATTTATTGGGTTGTTGACTTTATCCAAATTCAAGAAATTCAAGGTCCAAATTCAGGTTCCAATCCACTTGGATTATTTTTCAAATTTCTGTTATTTTTAAATTTTGTTTCTATTTTTATTTATTTATATTATTTATTACTTTTTTAGTCTATTGGTGTGCTACCTAAAACAGACGTATGCTCTACTAATGGTCCACATGCAACATTTTGGGGAATAGCCATATTGACTGTGGTTATTCACAATGGAGGGAGACGTTCATAGTCCATAACCCTTGGCTCTCAGACTCTTCGAATTAGACGACAGGGGTTGGATGATACCTAAAAGCATGGGTATGAAGAGACAGAAATAAAGTGGACTGAGGCCAAAAAAAGCAGCAGAGAAAGTCAGTCAGGAATTTTAGATCTGAGAGAGGGAGTTCTTGTCAAAAACCAATAATCTGGTCACAAACAACTTGAAGTGCCACTTTTCACTTGATCACTTAGTTGGCCTAAAGGAGTTTCTAATAAAGCACGGTAATAACACTTCACGGCCATGCTCTCCACGTGGAGCTTGGGGAAGAGAAAATTAGCTCTACCAGAAAGTTCCCCTGAAATTCTCTCTCCCCATTCAGTTTTCAGCCTTGGTGCCAGTTACGTCTTCCAAAGATAATTTCCCAAGGACAACCTCAAACCGGAAGAAAGCGTTGGCATTTTGCTGGGCTCCATTTTTCCCTGAATGGATTTTTCACTCTCACCCATATTTTCATATTTCTGTTCAGGGCTGTAAGTGGGCCATCTAATCTTTTTCAAAGAAAAGGAAAATCTATACCGTGAATGGAAGACTCAGACCATAAAAGCAGCCCTAAGTTTTGGAATCCTGGGATCAAAGAGGCTTTGTGGTAATGGCCTCTTCTCTCAAACAAAGGTTTGGGCCATATTTTTTTCCATAAAGGGTCAGATAGTAAATACTTTAGACTTTACAGGTCATATGGTCTCCGTCACAAGCACTCAGTTCTGGGGTTATAGCCTGAATGCAGCCATAGACAAGATGTCAACGATTGGGGTAGCTATGTTCCAGTAAAATTTTATTTACAAAAGCAGGCAGCCTATGGATTTGTCCTGGAGGTTATTATTTGCCAACTCCAACTTTAAGCTTTTTCAATACTTGGGGTGAGAAGAAGAAAGGGAGGGAAGAGGAGACCCAGGCTGAAGAGGAACTGGGACATTCATTGTCCTAGAAGCAAGTGAAAAAGTGGGCACACTTCATTCTTTTCCTCCTAGCTCAGGGCTGGCCCCGGGCAAAGTTATGAAGCAGGAGCATTCACTTCTGCCTCACATTTTAGCTTTCCAAATCACACTGTGCTCCCTGATGCTCATGGAGTTTTATATTCAAAAGAGCCCAAGAGTTCATTTCCACCCTACATGAAGAATCTTCTCTCCCTCAGGTGGCCACTTAGCCACAGCATGGACACCTCTTGTGATGGGGGTCTCATTGTCCCAGGAGGTGGCTTATTCCAGTAAGTGGGATATACCATCGAAGAAAGAATTGGGACTAGGGGCGGGTGGGGTGGGGGGGACAGGGACAATCCTGGGTCTGTAGCTGCTCACCTTGTCACTTGATCCAGCTACTTAATCTGGAGACCTCAACTTTTTCACCAACTTAGGTCTGAAAAAATATCTTAACCATGACTACTTTCCCCCAAAAAACTAGTCTCTATGGTCAATGCAATTCCAATTTAAAAAAAAAAACAAACTATGAATTATTCTCAGAGTTTGACAAAGTGATTCTAATACTCATATGAAGTATTAAAAGACCAGTAATTGCCAGGATAAGGGAAACAGGAGGTTCATCCTACTAGGTATCAAGAATTAAGATAAACTTTGAATGTCTCTACCTTTCGTTGAATCTAAGATGCCACAAATTGTAACACACATACCGTTTTACAAATCGTAAAGAGAGGAAAAACTGCTACGATGTTACATTGACAGTAATATGCATTGCAATTTCAGAGATGGCGAAATGTGGGGGCGGAAAGTACATCTCAGAATCAATGACATATAGTAGAAACAGTGTGGAAGACAAATAAAATTTGATCCCTAATTCCCACCATATAAAAAGTTATATTCTGAATGGATTAAAGGCCTGTAAGCAAAAAAGAAAATCTTTAAAATATTTTGTATGACAAAAAAATAAAATACCAAAAGAAAAGTTAAAAGACAAGCCACAGCTGGGAGAAGATATTTGCAGCACATAAAACCAAGAGTAGATTCGCTTCCAGAATATAAAGAAGTCCTGCAGATCAATAAGAAAAGATGAACAACCCAACATGAGAAGAGGCAATTCACAGAGGAGGAATCCTGAGTGACCAGTAAGTTTGTGGAAAGGAGCTCATTCTGCTATGTAAGCAGAAAAATGCAGATTAAAACAAGATGCCCACCCATCAAAGTGGCGACATAGCTATCAGGGGTCAGAAACAATGTGTAGAAACACAGGATCTGCAGCTGGTGGGAATATAAACTACACACCACTTTGGAGACAAATTCCCCAATGCCTGGAATATTTGGAGATGTTCATTTCCTACATCCCAGCATCTAGTGCTTCTAGAAATATACTCTAGAGAAACTCTTATCATACACATTTGGAATCAGGTAAAAAGATGTCTGATTTTAGCATTGTTTGAAACAGTGAGAAGTTGGAATCAACCTAACCTAACTGTCCACTAATGGGAGAACAAATAAATATATTATGTGACACTCTAACCATGGTGTTCTATATGGCTGTCAAAAGGAATGAAATCTGTATAGTGGTGATGGGTACACAACAATGTGAATTACTTACTGGCACTGAACTGTACACTTAAAAATGGTCAAAATGGCAAATTTTATGTTACGTATGTTTGACGACAATAAAGAAAAATCTAAAAAAAAAAAAGATCTTTGGAGAAATGGCTAAAAAGGAAAATAAAAGATGAGATGGAGCATCTTGTAGTATCAGAAAGTGAGGAAGTGCTCAGAAAATAAAAGGATGGGAGTGTGTCAAAGGGACACAGGGGTCAACTTAAAAGAGCTCCTAGGGGCCAAAGCTGGAACAATTTAGGCAACAAAACAAATAACAAAGTATCGCATTATAACTCAAAGTATAAAATAAATATCCATGAGTCCACACCGATATAAATAAATAATTGAGTAAATAAATAAATGAGGGAGAAGAGACAAATTTGCCTTATAGAAAAATTCCGTTTATTAGGCATTGATATCCCTTCTCTAGGAGGTGGAGGTTAAAACCCCCACCCCTTGAGGGTGGGCTAGAATTAGTGACTCACTTCCAAAGAACTAGAATATGAAAAGGTAAAAGCAGTAGTTGTACAGTGGAGAAACCTGGTAGACACCACCTTAAGCAAATTAATCAAGTTAACATCAGCAGGGATGTCCTGTGGATATCACCATGAATGCCCTGAGAGGATGGGCTGAGAAGGACACTTCATCCCCGTGGTCTTCCCCTAAAGCACACAACCCTAGTGTAATCGTGATTAAACATCAGACAAACCCAGATTGGGGGACATTCTACAGGATGCCTGGGTAGTACTCCTCAAGATTGTGAAGGTCACGGAAAACAAAGGACTGAGAAACAGTCACAACCAAGAGTAGACTGAGGGGACATGACAACTAAGCGCAATGTGATGCCCTAGCTTTTGATACCCTAGATCCTCGAACAGAAAGTGGACATTAATAGAAAAACTAGGGAAATCCAAATAAAGTCTGGAGTTTAATTAATAATACTGTGTCTATGTTGTTTTTTTTTGTTTTGACCATGTACTCCTGGGATGTAAGATGTTAACAATGGGGAAACCCATTGGGAAACCAATGGAAAACCAATAAGGTGAAGGGTATATGGGAACTCTCTGTACTATCTTCTCAACTTTTCTGTAAATCTAAAATTATTCCAAAATAAAAAGCTTATTTAATTAAAAGAAATAATGTAAGTTGAAAAGGAATGAATACAGCATGATTCCTTTTATGTAAATATCTAAAAATTCAAAAATGCCATTTATTGTTATTGGGTACATAATCAAATAGTGAAAATATAAAAAAAAAAAACTTGGAAGGAAAGTAATATAAAACAAATTCAGGATACTATCTTTGAGGGAGAAGGAAGGAATTGGAATGGGGTGTAAAACTAACTTTTTAAAAATTATATTAATAGTTGTCAAAATTTGTTTGGTGGCCGTATGAGTATTTATTGTTTTATTCTCTGTACTTTTATGAATACACAAAATATTCTTGAATTTTTAAAAAGCATATTTAAAAAGCCAAAAGGAAAAAAAAAGTACTAACTCCAGAATCTAGAGGTTCGAATCTTGGACCTGCTACATATGTAATTTTTCTAAGTTTTCACTACATAACCTTTCTAAGCCTCAGTCTCCTCATCAGTTAAATAGGGGAAATAATAGTTGCCATATTGTAGTGTCACTACATGGATTCAATGAGATGATACAGGTAAAGTTCTTAACATAGTGACAGGCACTATATACTATATCTAATATATACACAATATATACTAGCCCGCATTCTTAGTTGGTTTTTGTTTTTGTTTTTTGGGGTTTTTTGGTGAGAAAGATTGGCCCTGAGCTAACATCTGTTGCCAGTCTTCCTCTTTTTGCTTGAGGAAGATTGTCCATGAGCTAACATCTACACCAATCTTCCTCTATTTTGTATGTGGGATGCCACCACAGGATGGCTTGATGAGTGGTGTGTAGGTCTGTGCCTGGGATCTGAACCCGCAAACCCCAGGCTGCCACAGCAGAGCATGCGAGCTTAACCGCTATGCCACCAGGCTGGCCCCCAGCATCCTTAGTTTTGATCCTCTTCAACCTTGAAGTATTTCAATTCCTGGAGTAAGATTTTTATCTCTTTTCCTTCCCAATGCCCTCCCATCTCTTGCCTATCCCTACACATTAGTCTCAATCACAATTTTTAGAGAACATTTATTTATGCCTTCATTTAACAAATATATATTGAGAAACTTTCTTGTGCAAGGCAATATCCTGGCTTTGGAGGATATGCAGACAACAGATCAAAGCAACAATTGATATGAACATGCCTATCATGAAACAGACAAGATGGAGGGTAACGGAATTGCAGAGGAAGAGAATGTCCCCAACCTTCAGGACAAAGGAATGCTTTCCTGGGGCAGGAGATAGTGGAGCCAAGCTTTAAGCAATGAACAGAAATGATCTAGGTGAAAAAAGGTTAGACATTTTGTGTGCCAATAAAAGACCAAGAACCTTGGGATCACTGAAATGTAGTATGTTGTTGGAGAAGGGTTCACAGGGAATAAACATGGATTATAAACCAGAGCCAGATCACAAAAGATCTTGAATGCCTGGCTAAAATATTTTTACCTTGATCCTAAGGGTAAGGGAGGTCTCTGAAGGATTCAAACAAAGGAGTGACCTGGTCACATTAGGAATGAGAGCGTGGAACACATTAAGGCTGCAGGCTGGGAGGTTGTTGGTTATTTTAATAGCTTTGTAGCCAGGGACAAGACTTTTTTCCTTACATAATACCCCTTCACCCCACCATTCTCACGAGGCTCCTGAGGGAGCAGGACACGTGAGGCACAGGGAATGAGACTCAGCTTTACCAACACTTTATCAACAGCTGCACGAATCTCAGTGGTGAAGACTGGCTTGGAGCATTAGGCATGACTCCAGGCATGAGTAGGTCCTCAGCTCTCCCTGGCCCTGTGGATTCAGAAAGATGAAAGTGTAATAAGATGGACAATCCATTCCAAGGGGCCAGACCCTGGTAGGATGCAAGTAAAAGAGGATGCAGCCTGGATGCTTGGACACTAACACCATCCGCTAGTGGAATGAGGCTCATCATCTGTCCTGGACTCTAACCAGGGATTCTTCCATTTTTAAAAGGCTTGGAGGTGGGGCAGAGGCAGTGGGATAAGCAGAGGCAGGCTTGGTGTGTAGAAAAGGGGGTCTTATTCTCTCCCTATGGACTGAAGCTAACTATAGAAGTGTCAGGTTTTTAAAAAGGTTGGGTTGCTCCTTACAGAAGCCACAGACTTACCCTGCCAGGCTCCCCCTTCAAGTTTCCTCTAGACCTCTCCCACATAACCCTGGGACACCGGGAATGAGAATCATCACAGCTTCCATGAGCAATGTAAAAATAATCTGTTGCTTTTCAATCAAAGGGGGATGAACCTCCAAAGAGAAAGCCCTGGGGTTGGGGAGATATTTCTGAATCAAAGAGCCCCCTACCTCCATCAAAGATACCTCTGCCATTTGCACTAACTAAACAGTGCTCACCTGCCTTGGAATCCTCACCACCTGCTCTTCTGTCTCCTATCAGCACTGGAGTCTTTCTCCAAAGCCCACTCTCACCTTTGTTTTTATATCTCTTTTTAAAAAGCTATTCTTTGATTATGGTTATTTTGTCTGGGGTCACTGCTCAGTCAACTGTTAAATAAATTGCAAATTCTACAAAACACAGCCAGCAGAGCCATTTCTAACTGTAATGCCACAACTTCGAGCAAAATTACATCTGGCTACAATACTATTCATATGCATAAATTATACCGCCTCTGATTATCTTAAAGAAAATTCAGCCATTAAACTTAGTTTATAGGCACAGAACCAGGGGGAGTGCCAGAAAGAATCTGTATATCCTAAAAGTCACAAGGAAAGCAGAAAGAAACAAAACATAATTGGCAAACCTTATCTGCCTGCAGTTCTGTCTAATGGGCTCTGTCTCTCCTGATTTTCCATCACCACCCACCACTGACATACACACCACAGCAGGGGAAAGAGGGGGCGCAGGGAGGGGGGTGGTGGCATCAGGCTGCATGTGGTTAGGACAGATTGAGGATGTTTCCTGGCTCCACACATGCCCCCAGAGGGGAAAGGCACTCTGGGTGTGCACCAACAGGAAACTCAGATTTAACACAGACATAAATCCAAACCTGCCCAGGAGGATGGACAAGACAGCTTCTGAAGCTAATGTAGAGTCTCTTTGCAATGAGTCCAAAATGTCGTGTTGTTGCTTATTCTGCGAAGTTGACTTTCCCAGCTACATTGTTTTCACTGTAACAAGAAAAATAAGAGTCATAGTTAAGTGCTTACTATTGAGTGTTTATTATGTGCTATATATATAGCACATAGTAACCCACTGGGGTCGGAATTTCTATCACATGCCTTTTATACATGAGGAAACTGAGGCACAGACAAATTAAGCTACTTTCTCAAGAATGTGCATTTAGGAAATGGTGGAGTCTGCCTCTGGGGCTTGTGTTCTTAACCACCATGCTGTTCCACTTCCATCAGGATTATTAGGATGTTAAAGATTCTGAACCACCACTAGAGCTCTGAGTGTAACCTTATCATTTAACCATAACCCTCGATCCTCCATATTTTTCCTAGAATTTGAGATTGGGTGGGGGTGGACAGCTGATCTCAGCTGAGCCAATCAGATTATTGCTCCTGGAAATTTAGGATGAGACACTTGCCTTAGTTAGTTGGCAGTGGTTGCCGTTTTGAGACCATCATGTGGGTCATTTAATGGTACAGAATGAGAAACAGCCTGTCTTCTAGGAAAGGAGAATAAAGCAGATGAAATAGATATGAAAACAATAGAGAGAGAGTGACTGCTTGGTCCCAGTGTAGTTTTTCAGTTGCGCGAGTCAGTAGTTCTTAGTAAAACATGGTGCACTTTCTGCCCCTGAATTGTGTCCATGGAAGCCCCCACATCTGAATTCTTTATGACAATGCTCTGTTTACTGAGCTCATTCATTGGGTTTTATACAACCAAGCCAATCTTGAATAAGTGCTTGATATATGCCAGGAACTGTGCTAAATACTTGATGGCATTAAATCATGTAATTTTCAGAAAACTCTGCAAAAGTGTATCCTGTCATTGGCCCCATATCCAATATGAGGAAATCCAGAGAGATGAAGTTACTCACCTGAATTCACACAGTGGCAGAGCCTGCATTTGAATCCACACAGCCAGACACCAAAGCCTGAGCTCTCAAACTCCATGCTTTCCTTCACCAGACATTCTTCTCTCTCTCTGGCCTCTGCTTTGCAGAAGGAACACAGTCCTTATTTTATACCTGTCAGTTGTCCTTACCTACTGTGCTCTTTTATCTTCTGCCACCCCACCTTTCTCTGTCTCTGTCTCTCCCACTCTTCAAGAATATTAAAGATGATAAATCTAAGTTGAAAACACACATTTTTTTGTGAGACAGTCGACTTTATCCCTTTTTGTAAAGACAGACACGACAATTTATAAACTCTGACACTACTCTGATGGAATGGAATCAGGCCTTTTCAACCCACCTCATGGTGGACAGCTTATCACCCCTTCTTCTGACCTCTAGTATGTGATTTAGGAGGAAATTGGGTCGGGAGGGGGAACCCTCTAGTGCGTGATTAGAAAAACTCTCTCTCAAATTCTGTAAGCAATGGATTAGATTTTATCAGCTCCCATCCACCTCCTCCCCAGGCTCCACTCCAGGGAGTGCGTCCTGGGTGAGGGAAGGCTAAGACTGTCAATTTGTTAGTTGAAACAGTTTTAAAATCCATTTGTCCCTGTGAAATGTGTCAGCCACAGAGAAGTTTCTCTCTGCTTTGACGTTGCTGTATGTATGTCATTTAAGATAACAATGAAAGATGCTCCAGGCGGGGGCCTTGGGTGTTCTTCCAAGGGGCTAATGGGAAGTGGGGAAGGTCTGTTCCTTGTTTCTCGCTATGTGATCAGTCTCCTGCCCTCCCTGACACCCATCCCAATTTTACGATGGAATTCACTTTGCAAAACGTGCACGTGGTGGTTAATTTTATGTGTCAACTTGCTTGGGTTAAAGGATGCCCAGATAGCTGGTAAAACATGATTTCTGGATGTGACTGTGAGGGTGTTACCAGAAGAGATTAAGATTTTAATCACAAGACTGAGGAAAGAAGTTCGCCCTCATGAATGCAGGTGGGCATTAGCCAATCCACTGAGGACCTGAACGGAAGTAAAAGGCAGAGAAAGAGCAAATTTGCTCTCTCTGCTTGAGCTGAGGCATCTGTCTTCTCCTGCCCTTGGACACTGAAACTCCTAGTTATTGGATCTTCGGACTCGGCCTAAATTACACCACTGACTTTCCTGATTCTCCAGCTTGCAGACAGCAAATCATGGGACTTCTTAGCCTCCATAATCATGTGAGCCAATACCTATAATAAATCTCCTCTTATATATCTCTCTATATATCCTATTGGTTCTGTTCCTCTGAAGAACCCTGAGAATACAGTGTGTTTCTGAGAGTACTTAGATCATGTCTATCTATTTTCCTACGAATAATCCTAATGGTATTCCTTAAGTAGGGCTTAGGTATCTAAAGTTGTCCCAAGGTGGGGGGTGTCTTTGAGGATCTTTGCATAAGTTTGCACTAAGGGGTCCTATTGAAATACTCACCAGAGCCTAATACAATAACAATAACTCTGTGTGGCCAAACCCTAGATATTTTACGTGGATAACCCCTCAATTAGTGACTTTTAAAACAGGAGGTGAGTATTATCTCTTTCCAGGAAGAAACAGTCAAACCAACAGCTGATCACAGAAGCTCACGAAATCCAGTAGCTAGATACAGCTTTTCTACTTGTGTCTTAAAGCCCCTTTGAGTCCATAGAGAATCAGTCTCCCATTTGCCTCATTCTGTTTCCCTCTTCTTCTATTATCCATGCACCACATACCAAAGCAACGGGCATCTTCACTCCTGGGAGAAGGTCCTTGCAAAGGATGAGCTTCTCACAATCCTCGATGACAATGTGGTTGGGTCTCTCACATCCTTCACCGTGGAGATTCTACTAGCAAATAAGGTTTCATGTCTTCAAATCTGACCACCTCTCATAGCATGACCTCATGCATTATAATGCTAAAATACCCTTCCTCCACTCCATCAATGTGTCAGAAATTGAGCTTTTGTGCATGGACATATGAGTAGGTACCATTCACATCTTCCTTTTTCATAAATGAAGAAATTGAGGCTCAGAGAGGTTAGAGGACTTGTTCAAGGTCCCAAAGGCAAAAAGTCCTGAATCCAGGACTCCCAAAGTACAGCACCTAGCAGCATAGTCATTTATCCAGCATTCATTAAGTACCTACTCTATGCTAGCCTTTGTGTCAGGAATACAATGATTAATTTAAAATAAAAGCGGTCCTGTCCCTTAAAGTGTTTGTAAGACTTACAGAAAAGTCAGGCAGCCACAGAATAATTGATCTTAAATGTCTATTAAATGAAGAATGAACGAATGAATGAATGCACGAATGAGCTCTACGATAGCAATGTGTTTAAGATGCAATGAGAGCACAGAGGTAGGAACAGAGCACCAGCCACATACCAGGGCTCAGTAAATGCTATATTCTTTCTCCCAGCATAGGAGAGATGAGACTGGACTGACTTGCTCAAGGTCACAGGTGCCCCGAGTGTCCCGCCTGCCACTCCGGGGCTCTTCCCTGTGTGTATCACTCTGTCTTCTCAGTATTAAAAAAGCTTTGGGGCCTTTTGCTTCCAAACTGATAATGAAGAAGAGCCAAAGCTAATCCCTGAAAACAATCTCTATTGACAGACAGTTTGCCTTAGAACTGGAAGGGTCAAGGAAATAAATTAAATAGCAAAGACACCACTTAAGGAAATAGTGAGATCAGCCATGCTGAGTGGAGTGGCAGCGAGACGATGAGCAGTGTCAACCCAGCACCGTGAGGGCAAGAGGGGCCATCGAATCTGCAGATAACAGCACAGAAGGAGGCCTTGCCGGTGGCAGGCAGGACATCACACCAGCCAAAGCCCAGTGCAGGAGTGGGAGAGAGAAGAGGGGCCTTGGGCTGTGCCGATTCCACTGCTGTAGGAAGAAATAGAGAGACCAGGAATTTGGAGTGCTAGCTCTGCTCCCATTCTCTAATCAGGGCTCCCTACTCCTCTCCCCACGGTCTTATAAACTTGGGAGTCAGCAAGTGAGCCCAAAAGCCTGGCTCTATTTCTTTTTGTCACTGAGTCCTCTTCTCTTTATGGCCATCCCTCCTGCTAATATCCATAGGCACTGTATCCTTCTCCTGGACCACATCAACAGCACCAAATTGGTCTTCCTGCTTCTACATCCTTCTTCCCCAAAGAATTTCACACACAGAAACTGGAGTGATCTTTTTAAAACCCTCCCTATTCAGAATCCATCCATGACTCCCACAAACCCCAGGATAAAGCCCTAGCTATTTAAAATGGTTTACCCTTCATCTTTCCTCCACCTGTCTCTCCAGATTCCTCTCTCCCCTCTGCCCCACCTAAACTTTAAACTCCAGGCCTAACGGAGCTACATTTAGTTCCCCTTACTTTTCCTTCTTTCTGGAACAACCAACCAAACTTTCCAATTTCCTCTCCACCACCCAGCTTTGCCCACGCACTTACACATGTCCTTTCCCTGTGCACACCTATGCATCCCATGGTATCGATAATTAGAGGTCATCTCCTTCAAGAAGTCCACCCTGAATTCCCATCCATCCCAAAACGGATTTAATTGCACTTCCTCAGAGCAAACAAAGCTCTCTGCATTTAGTTCAATTAAAGTACTCAGCAGAGTGCAGGGTCATTAGCAGTTGACTTATCTATTTCCACCAACTAAAGGCAAGAACTGACTAAGTGTTGCTCACTGTTTAATCTTATCACACTCACTCACAATCTTTCATTCACTCCATAATTATTTAGCACTTACTATGTATCAGATACTGTTCTAGGGACAAGGAATAGAGAGGTAAGTAAGACAGGCATGGTCTTAGTAGGCATTCAATACACATCTGTTGAATGAATACATCCCAATGAAGCTTTGAGAAAACATCCAATCTAACATTATTCATACGGAAAAGCAGAACACAAAGCATAGGGCCCATGAGTTCAGATCCATGAGACATGCTGCCTCTACAATCTAGCCCCTCATTCCAGGTCTATGACTTTTCCCATAGCACCAGACTCATCCTCAGCTAGGTCTGTGGGCAGACCAATGTGGTGCTCCCCTCCAGACAGTGGGAGGTGGGAGGGGAAGCCTGGCTGACTGCAGTGACCTGATGGGATTTCTCCACAGATTGTTCTAGGCATCCCTGGCTCTGTGTTTCCACATGAGTGACTGGAGGGGTGATCTTGGGCAAATCGCTTACCCCTGCTGTGTGCTGTTTTTACATCAACAGAGCAAAGACTCATGTGAAGATCAAAAGACATCATGACTGGAAAAACTGTTGAAAAGAGGGAAAAGTAATTCACGTTCTCTGAATCCTGTTTGGGCAACTCACATTGATTTAAAGTAGGATTACACAAGATTCAAATGACCCAAGCCCTGAATCCATTATGGCCTTCCACTGCCCGCCATCTTTGGAGAGAAGGAGTCGTGATAACGGTTAGGAGGTTGGGCTGGGAGTCAGATGACAAAAGTTCAAATCCTGACTCTGCTTCTTCCTAGATGCATGATTTCCTCTTGCTCCTTGACCTCCCTAAGCCCCAGTTTCTTCATTAGGAAATGGGGATGATAATAACAACGCCTAGGGTGTTAGGTTGCTGTGAGATTACGGATGTAAAGAACTTAGCACAGTGCCTGGTACTGTGAAGTAGCCAGTTCATCTTCATTGTCCATTCGTTCATTCATTCATTATTTTGTAGCACTTATTATGTGTCAGAAACTGTTCCAAAGATGAGGAATACAGAGGTGAGCAAGACAGGCATGCTCTCTGCTCTTAGGCAACTTCTCTACCAAGGGGATCAAACACTACACAATTAATTCCACAAGGTAGTCTAAATTAAAATTATTACAAGTGTGAAAGGAAAAGTACAAGGAGCCAGGAGTACATAGAGTTGGACATATTGTAGACTTTGGGGGATTTATAGGAGAAACAAAGGGCAGCTTCCTTAAAATAACACAGAATACAAATATACGAGAGGAGTCCATATGGGCAGGTGAGGAAGTAAAGGAAGAATAATAACTTTACTAAACACCTTCCACATGGCAGTCACCGAGCTAAGCACATTGAGTAATCATCTTATTTAACACTCATATCTATTCCAAGAAGTGATATTAGCATCATTTTCCACACAAGTAAACTGAATCTCACTAAAGACGCAATTTTTCATGGTCATATGGCCTGGATGTGGTCAAGTCACCATTACAGACTCAAGTCTGTTTCTTTTTAATACCTGCTAGATTCCAGGTTCTGTAATTCAGAAACTCATAAAACTTATTTGAACTATGATTAAGAGATCAGTCTGGAAGGAGTGGATGATACTTGCAGGGGAGCGTAATCAGAAAGATAATGCCGAAAGCAGTGTTTGGGGGCCAGACTGTGCAAGTCAGGCTAAGGGGTCTGAGTGTGTCCTCCATGTACCTGAGAACCATTGAAGGCTTTTTCAGGTGAGTATCCAGAGATGGCCTGATGACTAATCCCTGGAATTTAGCAGTACCCCCAAAACAGATGTGAAAACAGTTTAATAAGATACTTAACAGCATCTGGTAGATCATGAGGATTCTACAATACAAATCATTTTTCACCTTTCATGTAGAGTGCTGGATGCAGATAAGGTATCTCCTGCTGACAAGGTTTCTAGATAAGGGAGAGCAAGCTTTGCCAAGAATATCTGAAGACCTGTTGACTAGTCATTGAATTCTGGGCTTTGCAACCTCCCTGGCCAGTTATACATCACTACGGTAGACGCAAAGCTTGCCTAAGGCACTGGATACTGAAGCTGCATGTCAGCAATGCTTTGGTGAGATATAAATGACTTCTAATTTGCAAGAGGCAGAGTAGGTGCATGCGTGCATTTGTAATGTGTTGGGGATGGATTTACAGCTCAGAATCCCAGGCTGGGAAACAGGGTGAACTTCTGTACGTAAATCTACTCAGATGTTTCACAGGAACCATTTCCAGAAGGGCCAACAAGTGATTTTATTATGTTTTTGTTCTCACAGAAGCCCTAGTCATCAGCCAAAAATTCGTGCCCAAGAAAGGATGGAAGTGGAGGGAGAACATTTAAGGAGCATCAGCTACATAAGAGGCTCTGTCCTCGATACAGTGAATACATTCTTAAATTAAGCAAGTAACTGTATGATATGGGTGTTTGTTCACACACAAAGGCTCTTTCTGGGATTCTGGGGAAGAAAAATCAGCTTCCTTGCCTTTGAATTTGAACAAGGACAGATTGTCCCAGTTGCTGCTGAGAGCCATGAGTCAGCCTTAGGATGAGCTGAGGCTGCATAGAAAAAAGAAAAGGAGAGAATCAGGATTCTCCATGCCAGGGGTCAGCGTCTTAATCACCTACCCCTGTACCTGACTTTCCTCTTGACTTCCTGTTAGGGGAGATGATAAATGGAAGTAATGTTTAAGCCAGCTTGAGGCTGTTTCCTGTTACTTGCAACTCAAAACATCCTTCTAATGCAAGAAATACGTAGCATGAAATTTTCGGATTGTCTGACCTTTATCAAGACAAGGGCTTCTGAATCTCCACTCACTGGATGACAGTAGAATCCCTTCCTCTAGTTGTGATAACCAAATATGTCTCCCTATATTGCCAACATCCCTGGGGGGTAAAATCGTCCCCCATGGAGAACCACTGATCAAGACCAAACTTCTAGGCCTTCATCAGTTATGTCACTTTAGAGCAATAATACTCTTAATCAATTAGGCAGTAACAAGCATCTATGGGATACTCGGTGTGTGTTCAGAAAAGGGAAGTTCACAATTATCACTCTCATGCCCAGCATGATCCTTATAATCATCAAAGAAAGATGCAATTATGTCACCAGCGTCTGCTAAAACTAAATGTGGTTATGTGTTTGGAATCATTTTACAAATTACGAGGCATTTGGTAAGCTACAAAGTGCTTTGTAATGATAAGAGGGCTTTATAAAATGCCAAATACTTTTGAAATGATAAAGCGGCTTATACAAAGGAATGTGTAAACCACAAAAGGCTTTGTACACTGTAAAGTATCTTGGAAAGGGTACAGCACCTTGTAAACTATAAAGTCTATTGTAAACTATGCTTATAAACTAACAAGTGCTTTGTGAAATGTGTAGTACTCTGTAAACTACAAAAAAAATTTAGGGTGGAAACACTTTAAGTTGGTGTAAATCGGATAGAAAATTGATCCAGACATTTTAGAAAGATTTTCAACTTAAAAATAAAGGTGCACTTTTTTCTTAGCACCAATAAAGCCCAAAGAAAATTGAATTAGCTGGAACCTTCCTTTCCCAAAGCATTTATTTAGTTCTTTCATTTATTTATTTTTATAGCGGATGAGTCATAATCCAGCTATTGGGAGATTCAAATGTTATGTACTTACATTGTTTCATTTGGAAAAGAATCTACTCTAGAATTTACTGGAACGTGGGAATGAGAAACACTAATCAATCAACCTTTAGTAAGCACTAAAGCTTCCAAGTTTCAGAAGATAAATATTTGGATGATAATTCTCATTTGGATTTTTGAAAAAGCTCCCAAGACTCTGTTTATGTTTTTGTCTCAGCCTAGGAGGGTGGATGTACCCTGTGGTGAGCCACAACAATTATGCCTTGGGAACCTGGCGTTTGTCAAGAAGACCCCACATCACCACCATGGAAGAAAAGAACACCAGGCAAAGCTTTCTGAGCATTGTCACAGCCTAAGTTACTTGTTTCAGGAGCAGATCAGCTTCAGAACCATGGTGTATTCACACTGGAAGGATCCTTTGAAATTACCCAGGTTAGTGACTTTCAAAGTATATTCCCTGCAGCCCTAGAGTTCTAGAGAGGGACTTAGGGGTCCCCAGGAAGTGGGGAAAGGTGAGAAATGGAGAAGATCTCTGCTTTGACTAGAGCAATTCCTCTTTAATCTGTACTATACAATACAATTTTACATAAAAGTGTGTCTAAAACCAAGCATTTTGCAGAAATATCTGCAAGGAAAAAGTTTCTTGTTCAAATAAGCCATTTTACAGATGGAGAAAGCGAGGCCTAGAGTCGTTCTCTGTTTTGCCAAAGGTAACACAGGTTGCGAAAGATGTGAAGCTGGATTCTGGGTCCCTACCTTGATGGCAACGTTCTCTCCAATGCTGCTATCATTATCTGTTCAACAAGCCTTTGATGGAGGCAGTGAAGGTCATGCTTTCACTGTCCCTGCCAGATCCATTATAATTCACAGATAGATGGCTTTGTGGTTGCCAAAGCCTTTCTTTCTTTCTCCTGTTCCCCTTCCATGCTGGAAGGCAAAGTTGTCTAGGACATACACAAGAACCCACAGAAATGTTCAGAATCTATAAAAGACATGTCTCCATATTTGGGGGTTCTTCCTGAAGCATGGAATCCAGAGAGGGCAGAAAGTTTGTGTTCTGGGGAGCAAACAGCAGAGCAGTACACTGCCAGATTTGTGCAGCCTCCTGGGGTCTGCGCCTGCCCCCATTCACCGGAGGTTTTCATCTTGCCTCCGTGGCATACTGTCAGCAAGCCAGGAGACATTTTAAATGGGACTGCTGTCTTCCCACCAATCCGGTGACAGATATGAACGAATAATATAAATTCTCTAGCCATTCCTTGGCATTTATTTCAATGTAAGTGTATTTTTTCCCAAGTATAAAGCCCCATAGTAATTTATCAAGAGACAAATCATTTTTTCTTGGCAGTGAAGTCTGCAAAATTCCCATTTTTAAGACCTTAAATCTCCCTATTTTGACAGGAGTAAGAAAGCATTAGAAGCTTTGATTTAGCTGGATCATACAAAATAGTTTCTCATAATTATCCTTTTGGATGATATATGTGTGTCTTTTTCCCCTTCTTATTAAACCCGAGGTCTCCATTTTTCACCCAGCTGTATTACTAAATTAAATTGCCTTTTGTTGTATTCAAGTTAAACACTTTGCCGAAAGCTTTTCTTGTTTGGGAAAATAACATTTACCCAATATGTGCCCGTGTTTTACTGTTTGAATTTACTGTTCACAATTGTTTAGTTTGCGGGGTAATTTGAGGATATTGTTTGTTTTAATAGGAATAATGAATCACTGTAATTTAGTAGAGTATCTTGGAGTACAGTATCGAGGAGGTAGGAAGGGGGATATTGAAGACCCATCACATGGAGAAAATGATTTTCCTCACTGCAAAAGCAGATGGGAAAAGGTTAGAAAAAGTTACTGGAAGGCATAAACAGCTGTGAGGATGTTCTATAGTCTCGCCTGCTTTTTCTCAAGTGGAAAACAAGCTTCAAACAGGGTGAGTTAGGGTTGAACTTGCCTAATTTGCTCCTGATCAAGTTCTTGGAGACATTCTTAATGACATCTTCTTCCTTCCCTGCTCCTCTCAATTGTGTTCTGTTCCAAAGTCTCCAGAAATGTGGATTTAGAAGTCCTGAGTTCGAGGGCAGATACGGCGACTGGATCAGGACAGGAGCTAGTCATTTCTCAGGTTCTCAGCATCCCCATCACAAAGCAGAAGTAAAAATGTGTGCCCTGCTCACCTCACATGGTTCTTATGGGAACCAAAATGAAACAGCACGTATGCACCTAAGAGAGTCCATTTCAATTTAAGGGACCACTGTGATTATTATTAGCCTCCACTTAAATAGCCCCAGGGGAAGAAAGGAGGGTCTCTGTTTGAAGCCTCAGTTTCTTCACCTGTAAAAAGAAGAGGTTAAGCCAGATGGATTCACTTTTCTGTCGGATCTGATATGCTCTGACAGAATGACTGCACAAATGCCTTTAGGAATCTATTCAATGATCGACCATCCTTGTCATCTCTCCTGTCTCCATTCAATGCTGAGAATATGTGGTCAATGCCTTTAGAATCTTGTCAACTGATCACTGTGTCTCAAAGATGGATCACCAGTCTCCTGCATGAAGGTAAAAAGAGTTCCTTGGTATTCTTTGAACATTTGGTTTTCTTTCTTTCTTTTTTGTATTGAAGTCAGATCGACCTAGGTTCTAATCCCAGGTCTTCCACCTACTAGCTGGTGAAATTGGATAAGTTACTTAAGCCCCCTGATGTTGAACATATTCTATCTTAAAAGGGATATGGACTTTGTAAGACCCCCAGACGTAGGGTGTTAGGTTTAAATTAAGCTATTTGAATCTATGTAAAGTGGAAGCTCTCCTCCCTAGGAGATAGGAAATTCTGTCTCTTTCTGCCTGTCTGTAAAGGGGATGGATCACTCAATGAATTTACAAGGGCTTAACATCAAAAATGTCTGCTTGGTGTGTAGAATATAAAATCTTAGGTAGCGGTCAAGAGAATGGGATTTGAAATTTCAAAAAGAATATCTAATATTGAATCCTAGGTTTGTTACATTCAGTGTGGGCAAGACACTTCAACTCTTTGACTCCACTGTCTTATTTTTAAATGGTTGTAAATAGTACCCACCTCATAGACTGCTGTGAGGACTAAATGATGTAATGTCTGTAATTCACCTATCACAGTGTAGCACCTAGTAGAGTCTCAAGAAATGATTGCCATTAACATGGGAAGCAGAGGCATGTAGCAATTTTTGTTGGACTTTGGAGTCAGAAAGGCTGACTCTGAATCTCAGCAATGTCATGGGTCTTAGGCAAATAAATTAACATCACTGTTATTTTTTTAAACCTAAAAAATGAGGATAGTATGCTGGTTATGTGGATTTGTAAAGAGTGACTAGGGTAACACAAAACAATTGCTTACAGTGGGGCCATCTAGAGACTCTCTGACACCGCCTACCTGCCCAGGGGGCAAAGAAGGTCAAGGCTGCCAAGACGGGTCCAGAAGCACAGAGACCGACCCTCACCTACGTTAGCAGAGAATGAGGCCTGAGGGCACTGTCAGGTCAAACCATAGCAGGATTTCTTTCAGCATGTTAGAAGAAAGGCAGAAAATCAATGATGTATACTTCCACACAAAGAAGCTAGAAAGAGAAGAGGAAATTAAATGCTAAATAAGCCAAAGAAATGAAAAAAAGGAAAAAATAAACATAATCAATAAAATAGAAAACACTTAAAAATGAAGAAAATTAACAGAGCCCCAAAATTGATCTTTGGAAGAGATTAATAAAAATTGATAAGCCCCTAGCAAGACTGAGCAAGAATAAAGAAAGAAAATAAAAATGACCTACATCAGGAGTGAAAGAGATGACATGACTACAGATCCTGCAGATATTAAAAGCATAATAAGGGAATATTATAAGTATCTTTTTGTGTATAAGTTTGACACTTTAGATGATATGAACACATCTCTTGAAAGATACAAATCACCGAAACTGACTTAACAAGAAATTTTAAAACTTGACTAGTACTATATCTATTACAGACATTGAATTTGTAATTTAAATAATCTTCCCATAAATAAAGCTCTAGGTCCAGATGACTTCGCTGGTGGATTATATCAAACATTTGAGGAAGAAATAATACCAGTTCTGCAAAAACTCTTATCAGAATACAGAGGTGGAGCAGGACCGGCCCAGCGGTGTAGCAGTTAAGTTCACGCGCTCCACTCCGGTGGCCCAGGGTTGGCGGGTTCAGATCCCAGGCACGGACCTGCGCATCGCTTGTCAAGCCATTCTGTGGCGGCATCCCATATAAAGTGGAGGAAGATGGGCATTGATGTTAGCCCAGGGCCAATCTTCCTAAGCAAAATGAGGAGGATGGGCAACAGATGCTAGCTCAGGGCTAATCTTCCTCACACACAAAAAAAAAGAATATAGAGGTGGAGGGAATAACCCTTGTCTTCTTTTATGAGTTCAATGTAATTTTAATACCAAAATTTCATAAAGACATTCCCAAAACAGAAAAAAGTTACACACCAATATTCCTCATGAAGATAAAGATAGAAATTCCTAACTAAATAGTAACAAATTAAATCCAGCAATATTTAAAAAGTATGTCTTGATTAGATGAGGTTTATTCTAGGAATTCAAGGTTGATTTAACATGTGACAAACAATGTCACTTATTATGTTAACAAAATTATGGAGAAAAGTTATATGTACCTCTCAACAGACAGGGGAAGGCATTTAACAAAATTCATCATCCATTTATGATAAAAATTCTCAGCAAACTGGGAGGGAAGGGAATTTCTTCTGTCTCATAAAAGACATCTACAAAAACAAATAACAACCACCAAAAAAAAGTCCTTAACGTTAACATCTTTCTTAATGGTGAAATATTAACTCTTTCTTCCTATTTCCTTATACAGGAGGTCCCATCCAGTGCAATAACACCTGGAACAAATAAAAAAAATAAGATGGAAAAGAACAGAATGAAAGTATTTTTATTCCCATATGACATGATTATTTCCAAGGAAATCTTAAAGTATCTACCAAAAACAAAAAGAAATAATAAGTAACCTCTACAAGCCCACGGATTTCAAGGTCCATATGCAAAAAATTATATTTCACAGACTGCTGATAAAAATTTGGAAAATAGTTTTAAATTCTATTAATTAATAATATCAAAAATGAACCTCAACCCTTATCTTACTCCATACATAAAAATTAATTTGAGAGCCAGCTCTCATGACCTAGTGGTTAAAGTTTGGTGCTCTCACAGCTTCAGTGGCCCAGGTTCAGTTCCCAGTCACAGAACCACACCACTCGTCTGTCAGTAGCCATGCAGTGGCAGCGGCTCATACAGAAGACCTAGAAGGACTTACAACTAGGATATGCAACTATGTACTGGGGCTTTGGGGAAAAAAAAAAGAAGGAGATTGGCAACAGATGTTAACTCAGGGCAAATCTTTCCTAGCAAAAAATTAATTTGAAATGAATCATAAATTCAAACATATAAATTAACTATGAAACTTCTAGAAGAAAACAAAGGAGAATGTCTTTAGAACCTATGGAAGGATAGACTTCTTAGAGACAACATGAAAAGCACTAATCATAAAGTGCTTTCTTAGTCATAAAAGAAAAAAATAAACAGTAGGGCTTCATCAAAATTAAAAAATCAACAAAAGACACCACGAAAATTATAAAGCAGCAAGCCAACAACTGTGAGAAAATATTTGCAACACATACATGTGAAAAAGGGCTTGCATTCATAATATATAAAGAACTCCTATAACTTCATAATACAAAGACAACACAATTTTTTTTTTAATGGATAAAAGACTTGAATGGATACTTCATGAAACAAGATGTATGAGGTATGTGTAAAGCTTACACTTGAATCATCAGGGAAACGCAAATTAATCCCACAATGAGATACCATTTCATATCTACTATAATGGGAAGACTGACAATACTAATTGTTGGCAATGATGAGGATCCTTCATAGGGTTCTCATACATGACTGGTTGCAACGTAACATCTCATGACCACTTGGTGAAACTGTTTGGCAATTTTTTACAAAGCTAAACATAAATATTACTTAACAATTATACTCCTTGGTATTTATCCAAGAACAATGACTTTGGAAGTTTTTCATAGTAGCTTTATTCATAACGGTAAAAAACTGAAAATAAACCAAATGTCCATCAGTCAGTGAATGGATAAATATATTGTGATATATATTTTTTGAGTTTATATATATATAATATATACGTATATATGAATAAACTATTAATATATATAACAACAGATGAATCTCAAAAACATTATGTTGATTGAAGGAATACAGATACTGTATAATTTTATTATATGAATTCCAGAACAGGCAAAGTAAATTATGCTGATTGAAATCAGATCAGTGGTTTTTGGGAGAAGGAGGTAAAGACTGCAAAGAGTCATAAGGGAACTTTATTGAGTGAGGGATTGCTGGTGCCAGAGGTGTATACATTGATGAAAAATTATTGAAGGAGTATATGGGAAATCTCTGTACCTTTCTCTCAATTTTGTTGTAAACCTAAAACTACGACAACACAATAAAATCTGTAAAAAATACTATGAATAGGGCCCGCCCCGCGGCTTAGCGGTTAAGTGCATGCGCTCCGCTACTGGCTCCCCGGGTTCGGATCCTGGGCACGCACCGACGCACTGCTTCTCCGGCCATGCTGAGGCCACGTCCCACATACAGCAACTAGAAGGATGTGCAACTGTGACATACAACTATCTACTGGGGCTTTGGGGAGAAAAGGGGGGAAAAAAGGAGGAGGATTGGCAATAGATGTTAGCTCAGAGCTCGTCTTCCTCAGCAAAAAGAGGAGGATTAGCATGGATGTTAGCTCAGGGCTGATCTTCCTCACACACACAAGAAAAGAAAAAAATACTATGAATAAATATATATATAAACCAATTTGAAGTATAGATAAAAATATTTTGCTCTAAAACTGTAAGTGACCAAAATTTCCTCTAGAAGAGGTAGAAAACTAATAGCATAAAATTTAACTGGTAGTTAAAGACCCGCTCCTTTAAAAAATACAGCAGGCCCTGTCAATTTTCAGGTCACTACTCTTTTCCCCTTAAAAATGCATATAAATTTCATATTCTGCTCCATAATATAAACAGTTGATTGAACAATTTGACTAGCTATAAAATGATGTTTTCAATTGTTTAATTCCATCTATAATTACTCATGCTTTAAGATACATTGTACTTATTTTGGAATCTTGCATAATCTTAGGTAAACCAGCAACTATTCTCCATGGACACACAGCCCCAGCATGGTCACGATGAAGTATAAATGTTATTGGGAGATTTCAGCCAATCGAGCCTTGCTAAATCCCTGCCAAATTCCCCAGACAGGATTCTTGGTCTCCACACCACGAAATATGTGTGCTGAGCATGTGAATCTACCTGGGCAGGACACGGCGAACAGGGTGGAATCGTGCCCCTATTTGTCCTGAACGGTGGATCCAAGAAATGGATGTCAAAGCTAACTCTATACTAGCAAAACAATTTTTTAATAGAATGTCTCCCCAGAATCCCTGGGCAAGATGCGCCCATTGGCTGTCACCAGCATTAAACCCTGGCTAGGCATGTGCATCTTCCACATCTCCCCAGCAGGTTGGGCCAGGGGCTGGGAAAGGTGTTTGATCCTTGCTGCGGATGGTATTGTAAATGAATGTGGTGGTGTACAAATGTGTGATTTTGTTTGCCATGTGTTATGGAGGAATGCGTGTGTATGTGGTGTGCATTCATGTATATCAGTGTATGTGCATGTGGGTGTGCACGCACATTCCATGCATGTGTGTGAGCATGATGCATGCGTGTATGTTTGTGTGCACGTGTGTGTGTGTTTGTAATGGCTGCTCAGGGTTCACAGAAGCAGGTGCCCCCTTCTTCTAGAGCTATGCTGAGTGATTCCATCACTGACAGGGAGCTTGTCTTCTCTCTCATCACTATCTATCTCCCAAAGATCTCTGAGGGGCTCTGGCCCTCCCTTCACCCTGATGCTGACAGATAGGTCCTCCAAGAGCATTTTTTACAGCATCCGTAAAAGCAGTGGATGAATCTGCACCAAACTGTGGGAAAAATGGACTCCTCTCAACATGTCGGTGGTTTCCGCAAGCTGATAAGCTGACACTCAGGGGTGTTGACTTAAAAGTCAGCAGATTTTTATATTTCCCGATGTGTTTGGGCTTTATCAATGTCTCTTCGCCCCTTTGTTCTTGATGTTTCATTACGCTCACGATCAGTTCTGACAGGCTAAACAGAACTTGATCTGGACAGTTTATTCTTTAAATGAATGATCCTCACATCTTCTGACATCCCTTTCCATTCTGCCTGAAATGTGCTCTTCAACATCTGGCAGAGCCAGTTGTAGCTGCCAGAACTTTCCTAATTCAATAATCAAAACAGGTGCCAAAGAAGTAAATCTATGACTGTTAATTTTTCAAGTCCGGCTCTTCCTTTCCACCTACCTAAATTGTTTGGAAGTGAATGTCAGCTCTCTGCTCAGCCGATTAAAGGCTGTGGGCTCCCTGAGTCAGGAAAAAAAGGAAAAAAATCCACAACTTGATACTCAGAAGGAATATTTTAAAACCTCTTCTTGAAATAAAGCTTTGCTTTATTTTATCCTTTGTTTACAGTGAATGAAGATTAGGCAGGGCTCAGAAGAAGAGTCCTTTTTTGTTTTTTAAGACTGTGATTCTCAGAGCATGCTGAAAGAATCCTCTGCATCAGAATTACCTGAAATCTTTTAAATTATAGAATTCCAGACCCCAGCACAAATGTACTGATTCCAAATTTGAGGTGAGAGAACAAAAATGTGCATATTTAACCAGCTCCCTGGATGAGCCTGGGTCTAGTAAAATTTCAGGTCAACTGATGTAAAGATTTTTACCCCAAAGAAACAAACAAACAGAAAAATCAACCGAGGTCATTTACAAAAGGAAATTCAATTTAGTCTCCCCTTCCCTCCCCCTTTGAAGAATGTAAAACAGTCAAGCGAGTTGCTTTAAAATTAGAACTGAGGGCCATAAAACTTTATTCTTTAAAGACAATAAATTCTGAAAAATAAATTCCAGTTTTATTTTATGTTCAGTTAGGGAGTGAAAGGGAATGGAAGGGAAATAGTGAAGAAGGGGAGAATACGAGAGAGAGAGAGAGAACGGAGAGAAATTAGCCTTTTTGAGTAATTTCTGTATGACAGGCACTGTTCTAAACATTTCACGTGGAAGATCATGTTTTATCCAAGGAAGAGAAAGAATGAGAGGATGGAGAGACAAGACAGAGAAAGAGAGAGACAGAGATGAGGAGAAATAGAGATAGGAAGAGAGGATATGATAAACAGATATATAGAGGGAGGGGACACAGAAAAAGACAGACACAGACAAAGAAAGAGAAACACTGAGTCAGAGAAAAACACACGGTGATACCCAGAGAGATACAAAGAAAAACCAAGAGCCATAGAGATTCAGAGAGAATGACAGTACAGAGAAATACTGTGTTAGTTGGCTCGGGCTGCCATAACAAAGTACCATAGACTGGGTGGCTTAAACAACAGAAATTTATTTTCTCACGGTTCTGGAGGCTAGAAGTCCAAGATCAAGGTATTGGCAGGGTTCGTTTCTTCCTATCTCCTTGGCTTGTTGATGTCCATTTTCTCCCTGTGTCTTCACATTGTCTTCCCTCTCTTCTACGTCCAAATTTCCCCTACTTATAAGGACACCAGTCATACTGGATTAAGACCCACCTCAATGACCTCAGGTAACCTTAATTACCTCTATACAGAGACTACCTTCAAATACAGTCACATTTTGAAGTACTGGGGGGTTAGAACTTCAACATACGTATTGGAGGGGGCACAATTCAATCGCTAATAAACTCTAAGAGACAGAAGAAAGGACAGAGTAAACTAAGATATGCAGATAAGACTGCTCAAAGAGAGAAAGACGAAAGGGAAGGCAGAACTGAAAGGAGAATTATATTTTTAATTTTTTTGTCTTTTGAGGGAGATTGGTCCTGCACTAACATCTGTTGCCAATCTTCCTCTTTTTTTTTTTTCTTTTCTCTCCTCAAAGCCCCAGTACCTAGTTGTGTATCATAGTTGTAGAGTTGTAGCTCTTCTATATGGGATGCCACCCCAGCATGGCTTGATGAGCAGTGCATAGGTCCACGCCCAGGATTCGAACCAGCGAACTCCAGGCCGCCAAAGCAGAACGCGCAAACTTAAAGTCTCCGCCACTGGGCCGGCCCCAAAGAATTCTTGAATAAATTTTGAAGTCACTTTTAGTGGGGATCTCACTCTTTTTTGTGCTGAGGCAAGAGATTTGAGTCTTATTTAAGACTCATAAAATGGTGTTTAGCTGACTAATGATTTTTTGTTCATAGATTTCCATCAAATGTCATATTTGATTCCTTGGCCCCATCAAGCTTCAACCATCTGCAATTCTATGATTCTATGAATTATAAATTCATATGAAGCATAAATCTACACTTCTCAGTTTAATTTATCAGGGGAAAAACTTTATCTGACTATCAAATTATACATAAAGAGGACATTGCTGATCTCTAGTGGCAACTCACTTGAATTGTAAGCATAGTATTTTAACGGAATCTTCAAACTATGTAAACCTTAAAATTTTATATCCAATTGATTCAGCACTTTTGCTTAAGTCAGTCCTAAAAAACTCCCTACTATTTTGAAGTCACTGTCAAAATATAATATTTTCAATGATTTATAGGAGATATCCTATTGCACCTTATACTATGAATATTTAGAATATTCTTGGCCACACGATGTAGTGGAGCCATTAATATCATATCATGAATAATCTTCCAGCATAAAGAAAAAAAAATGCTGTCCTTTTTTCCATTTCCTCGGGTTGGAATGCTGGGTGGAAGGTCTCTTAACAGATAAGAAAATATAGTGCAGTAACTCTGAAACGTTAATGTGTAAAAGAATCTCCTGGGGAGTTTATTAAAACTGCAGATTCCCAGTCGAGATTCTAATCAGTAAATGCAAGTTGGGGTCTGAGAATATGCATTTTTACTAAAAATCCAGTAAATTTGTTGCAAGTGGTCATCAAATCAAATATTAAAATATTCATATTATATTATGATTACTGCAGACAACTTGAAATATCAGTTATGCTCATCACTATGTTGAAATTACAGTAGTTATTAGAGCCACTGCTAGATCTTGTTAATGAGTTAATAAAGCATATATATTTCTATATCAAAAAAAAAAAAAGAAAGAAACACAAGAATGCTGGGAAGGTTGAGAGCTTTGGAGTCAGTCAAACCTGGACTCAGACAGTTACATCCTGAGGCTCAATGCCTCCTGATCAGTTCCTTTTCTGCGTAGTGGGGTATGGATACAGCTCAAAGGCTTGTCGCAGGATTATTTAAAACTATGCATGGGGGCCGGCCAGGTGACATAGCAGTTAAGTGTGCACGCTCCACTGCGGCGGCCCAGGGTTCAGATCCCGGGTGCACACTGATGCACTGCTTGTCAGGCCATTATGTGGTGGCGTCCCATACAAAGTGGAGGAAGATGGGCACAAATGTTAGCTCAGGGCCAGTCTTCCTCAGCAAAAAGAGGAGGATTGGCAACAGATGTTAGCTCAGGGTTGATCTTCCTCACAAAAACAAAACAAAAAAAAACTATGTAGAATGAAGTGCTTAGCACACAGACACACAACAACTATCAGGCACTCCAGAGTTCTAATGCATAAATGCACCTGCTCACCCCAACCCCCATTCAATTAGACACTTTATTCAAAATATATAATAAAATCACATGATCTTAATGCCAGTCAAACTCAAAATGGGGGGAATTTTCCAAGACCAGAGTCCACTATTCCAGTCTTTAAGTGAGTGGCTCTGAGCCACTCCCCCAGCCCCAAACACCCACAAACAGAACTGCCTGGGTCACTCAGGCTGGCTGAATGCCCTCTGTTACTCATTTATCACTATCACCCATGATTTATTTTCTTTGTATCCTCAGGAAATCAACAGTCAGCCTTTGAGGTCTCCCACTGATCTCCGTGTTGGACGATAAAGTAATATATTCATTTTTGCTTAAAACTCACTACTCTGAATGGTTTTATTCTACTAAAGCAGTGCTGTACAAGTGGAATTATATCCAACAGTACTTCCCCAAATCACGGATTTCAGAATGATGGGCAAGTGCTTTCAGAGAAATCTCAAGACCCTAGGGGTCCGAGTTCAGGTTTAAAAGAAAATGGTCTTTAGAAAAACCACAGTAGATTGGCGTTGTGTCATTCAAGTCATTGATTATTGGGAAAATTCACCTATGACATACTGCTCTCTCAATACCTTGAGTAGCTCTTGATGCTGTCAGCTTTATTACTATTTCTACTATTATTACTGTTACTACAGTAATAATTATTAATAGTAATAATCATCATCATCTCAAAAATAAGAGTTAACATCAATATGTGCTTCCTGTGTGTCAGGCACTGTATTAATTGCTTTGCCTATATTCTCTCATTTAATTCTAAAAATAAAACCAGGAACTACTTACCATTTTCCCCATTTCACCAATAAAAAATGGAGGTTTCAAGGGGGTGGTTACCTTGAGCACAGGTCACAGAGCTAATGCAGGGCAGTGCTGGATGTCCGGCCCAGATTTGCCTGACTCCAAGCACAGTGCCCACCCCACAATGTCTGGGCTTACCCACTTTGAGTATAAGAACCCCTCCATTACATTAAATTTGAGCAGACCCTCATGTAGCAGTAGTTCCATGTTTAGTGTCTGTTGATTGGGAAAATGCATAGCTGTGGAAAGTGGCTATGAATTCTGCAAATGTTTAAATGACTTTACATTTCGCTAATCACAGCAGCATCTGCATATGGATAGCCCCATGGCATATTTTGCTGGAGCTAAAACAACACTGAACTGACAATGAGTGGTGGCAGATGAATTTCAGAAAATGTTTCAGTAACACCAATGCCCCTCCGAGGCCTGCTGCCCTCAGTCCAAAATGGGTTAAAGGAAACTGTAGCCAGAGATGGACTTTCGAATACAGCTAATCCAACTCCCATGTTGCCAGTGGATAAAACTGGACCTGGAGGCATTAGAAGACCTGTCCAAGGCCATGTGGTTAGTTAGTGGCAGAGCAGTCTCTGGAAGCTGGTCTCCCAAATCCTAATTCAACACTCTTTCCAGGTTATCACAGTTTGTCCAGTCTTCAGTGTGTGTTTTAGAGTCTGAGCTGTCCAGGTTCCTTGTCCATATCTGTCCCACGGAGTTGTTGTATTACTTAGGGCAAAACCCAGCAAACTATAGCCCACAGGCCAAATGCAGCCCACCACCTATTTTATCAATAAAATTTTGCTGGGGCACAGCCACACCCATTCATTTGCAAATTGACTATGGCTGTTTTCCCATTACAGTGGCAGAGTTGAGTATTTATGACAGAGACTACATGACTTGCAAAGATAAAAATGTTTTATCTCTGGCCCTTCATAGAGAAGGTTTGCTGACCAAGGATTTAAGATGCTGTGGGAAATTTCCCTTTGCATCACTTGATCTGCCTGAAAACACTCCAAAATGTTCTGGCGTTTTGTTGCATTAGGTACTTGCAACAGACAGGTATCCAGATCTCCCAGAAAAGTTAGGTAGGAGTGGGCAGAAAGAAGGATAACAGTAAACTTTCTGAGAAAGGAAAAGGAGAATTCTCATGCTGCCAGAATCCCCTTCAGGGAACTTTGAGGGTCTTGGGAAGCCGTTAGCCATCTCTGGGAGAAGGCTGTTATCTCCTCCTCTACATCTCCATCTCCATGAGTTTCCATAACTGTATCATTAAGGAAACGTTATAGGATCTATCAGTTGCACCACCTAAAATGACAGCCACTGAAGTTTAAATAATGAAAGACGGAATAAATATTAGAGTACCTTATAGTCCTCCTGTAGGGGAGGAAGAAATTTTCCTCTACCCTTCTGGGTTCTTCCAGCTGGTCCAAGAATTAAATTGACATGAGACAGAATAACAGGAGAAAATCAAACAAAGTTTAATAACATGTATACATGGGAGAAACCCAGGAAAACTGAGTTAACTCACCAAAATGGCGGAAGCCACCACCTTAAATACCATCTTCAGCTAAAGACAAAAGAGGATGTTGGGGGTAGTGGTTTGGGACTTCAAAGGGGAGGAAGGCAATTCACATGGAGATGGAAAAGCAAATGTTTGGTAAACAAATGATTGCTTTGTTTTGCAGAGACAATGGGACATGG